>NC_134843.1:17732917-18336667 GCF_965363235.1 Mytilus galloprovincialis
TAAGTAAAACGACGGATGGCACACGTGGAGCAGGAAATGCTTACCCTTCCGGAGAACCTGAGATCACCCCCCAGGTTTTGATGGGGTTTGTATTGCTTAGTTTTTAGTTTTCTATGGTGTGTCTTCTGTACTGTTATTTGTCTGTCTCTCTTTTTATTTTTGCCATGGCGTTGTCAGTTTATTTTCTATCTATGAGTTTGAAACTTCCTTTTGGTATCTTTCGTCCCTCTTTTTTTAATTAATTCAAACGAGAAAAGTAATGGTCTAATGTATTACATGATATGTTACGAAAAACATATTACAGAGCTGAATATTACTGATAGTATTCATTGAAAGGAAGCCTCTTTGTTATATATAAAGTTTCGGGCAACACGAGTAATTCCAAAGTGTTGGTGGGATAAGCTTTTATTATTTAATATTAAGTAGCTTGTCTTTCTGTCGTTTCTTCTGGTCATTTTGAAGTATTGATAAACCTATTCATTTTCGTGTAGTTAAAAAGATATGTGATTTTAAGCTGCCATCTATGTATTTGTTAAAACTAATGTAAATTTCATACATGTTTTGTCCATTCACTTGGGGCAATATATGATTCAGTGTGTGTACTCTTTGATAAACCAATTAGGTATGATTGAAGTACAAACAATATATGTTTCATAATGTATCCAAAATGAAAGCTGATCATCTTATTTATGCAAATGGTTTTATTATTATTGTTAAGAACAGTGATAACGATTTTTCGAAATCCAGAATATATACTTTATGCATTTGATGTTGCAATTTATGATAGATAGTAAGCTTTTATCTCATATATGCATCCCGTGATTAAACAATGTGCATCACTTTTGATCTGGATAGGGAGACATATCTATGCAAGTTTTTTTTAAAGTGGACTTCCTACACATATTGATATCGAAACAAAATGAGTAATATAGTCAAAATAAAATAAATAAAGTAAATATATATTTAAATCTCTATTTGCATTCGAATGTTATGATAACGAGTACCGCTTGTAAAATATTAAATCAATTTACTCAAATAAATTAAATAAAGAAAAACAACATTACAAAAACTGCTAAACAAACTGTTGAATTTTTTTTTAATCTAATCTAACCAGCCTTAGTCTGCAGTCACAACAATTGTACCTGGAATATAAAGAAAATTCGTCAAATCAATTTCAAACAGTAATATCTGAATTGTTTGAATTTTGAATTTGAAAATATAGATTATTTAGAACAAATCTTTGTAAGATCAGTTCAACCGTATTATAACTTACATTGCTAACAATGGCCAAAGTCAATATTAATAACTTTTGATATAAATGCTTTTGTCATACTAGAATCGCGCTTGCTCTGATTATAACAAATAAAAAAGGTAAATAACAAAAACAAAAAAAACAAAAAAACAGAAAGAAAATTTAAAAACGAAAAGTCTTTTTGCGGAGTTAAATATGTTAAAAGTTTTCTTCTGTTTCCCAAGACTTATTTTCCCTAATTCAGTAGTATAAATATAAATTTGAGAATTGAAATGGTGAATGTGTGAAAAAGATAACATCCCACTCACAGAGCAGAAAAAATGAAAACTGCCAATGGGTCTTCAACACAGTGAGAGAATCCAGCACCCGATGACGGGCTTCAGCTGACGACTTAACAAAAATATGTAATATTTTAATGAAAATAAATGGACACCATACTAAACTTCAAAACTGAAATTAAAACAAACATACAAAACAAACAAAAGGCAGAGGATCCTGAATTGGTACAGGCGTAAAAGTGTGGCGTGGTTAAACATGTTATGTGAGATCTTAACCCTACCCTTAACCCTCTACGTACCAAATGTAGAATAATCAAACACACAGCAATACTTACAGTGAGAATCAGTTTAAAAAAGTCCAACGTCATAATAGGTTAGTAAAAAAACCTTAACAAAATGACAATGATACATAAATTAATAACGAACTGCTAGCAGTTACAGAAATGCCAGATATGCCAGCTCCAGACTTCATTTAAACTGGTTAAAAGATTGTGTATTCATCATACAGAAAAGTACAATCCCTTTTGTTAGAGGTCAGTATCATACCATAAAAAAATATGAGAGAAACATACATCCGCGTCAACAACTGGTTTTAGAATAAATTTGTTCATTTCTAATGCAAAGACCCTATGAGTGAATCAATATTAATACCAGAATATACCATATTTAATTAACTGACACAGTATCGCAATAATGTCCCGTCTGAATAAGTCTGTTTATAGGTTTGGTTAGCCTTTGTATTGAATGCTGACATCTTTGTGCTTTGTTTTTAATATTACCAAAAACATATTAGATGAGATAACCTGCACGTATATTTATGAGATGTCGACATGTCTTTTGTAGACGAAACTAACGTCTGGCATAAACGTCTGGCGTAAACATGAAATTTCAATCCTGGTATATATGATGAGATCATTCAGATTCGGGAATGATACCGTTAATAAAATTTAGTAAATGGTTCTATTAGTTTGTGATATCGAAAACTCTTGTGTAATATTTTTTCAGTAATACAGAGATCTTTCTTTGAAAAAAAATACGTTGTTACATAAAAGAGCGAATCAAACAAGTCGAGATATATTAACAACTCTATGACTAATGGGATTCACTATGCATTTTGAATATTTCGCCTCTCTTTTCCTTAAAAACAAAGATAGAGCGTTACTCATAAGTTGTTTTTTATTATTAAAAGGAAAACCAAATGAAAATTTTCTGATTATGATTATCATAATCGTTATCATAAGGATATATATTTGTCGGGAAATATAGACACTGAAGTCATATTACATGTAATATTATAGATTCGAAATATTTGATGCAGTAGATGGTATATGGTTCAAGAATTAAGGAAGAACCAATATGGCAAAGGTAACTTTTTAAAAAACAACAAAGCAAATACAACCTCACTTCATATTATTTCTTATTTCATAATGCATTTCATACGGAACGATATCTGTAGAATCAACCCTGCAAAACGAAGCATGACTGTATCTCTTTTTAGAAATGATTAAGATTTTCACATGAACTATATTCTTTAAACAAATTAAGTTTTCATGAACAAATTGCAAGTATGATTGATTTTGAAATTGGAAATACATGTGTTGAAAATAAAATGATTGATTTACTAACACGTTTCAATTTCGAAATCGAAGCAACTTTCATCACAAGTATCAGTATTTTGCTAAACGGAATGTACGTTTGTATATGTGATTCACTTGTTTTTGTTAATATTTTTTTTTATAGTTATACCATTTCAATCGATATTTTTGTCTGTCTATGATGCAATTTTACACTACTGTTCTAGGTTAGACTGAAGGTTGGCGCCTGTTTATACCTTTACACACGTTTCATTTGTTTGCACCTGTCCTACTCGGGAACTGTTGTTTTTATATAGATAAAACCGTTTCTTGTTTTCTGTCTCATCTGTTTAAACTTGATCATTGTGTAATCCTATAATAGTCCGTATTTAAGGCCGTTCTTTGACATATACAGCTTTTTTATTTCACATGTTCACTAGGATGGAGAGCAGGTATGGACAGAATTACATTGCAATATAACGCATTACATGTGTAATGATATTATTAAGTGAACAAAAATCATTTTAAAAAACAACATGAAGGTACAAGGAATTCTAGCACATGCAATAACTGTTCCTTATATGTATATTAAATTTAAGTATCAAGTAAAAATTCTATTCAATACAAATATTAATTTTCAACATCATAAGGGTTTGAAGGTATAATACATCTCAGGTGTCTCTCTAAAAAGAAATTATAGAGATAATGTTAAATTCACTTTCATAAATAGACATTTGTTTTATAAATTCCAAAAAAAATATGGGAATTTCTTTTCTAATTAAATAATAAACAAAGAGATTAATGTATTACCTAGTGTCAAAACGGCGAAAAGATTGATTGTTTAACACACTAATTAGTGTTTTATGACAATGTTCTGTTATACAAGCAAGGTATTCATTGATGTTTTGAAAAACAGTAAAACACTTTAACAGTTATGCTTTTCAAATAAAAAAATAAATCAATATCTTACCTGAAAAATCCAGTCGTTATATTACGCTCCCTATCGATCACTACATTAACCCGAATAATCCAGTCGTTATATTACGCTCCGCTATCGATCACTACATTAACCCGAATAATCCAGTCGTTATATTACGCTCCCTATCGATCACTACATTAACCTCGAAAGGTGGAGAGAATCGGAGACGGTAAAGGCTTGAATTATTCGAGTAAATCAATATCCAAATTATAATATTTTTCAGTAATTCAAAAATCTTAACTTCTGCTTTAGCCAAATCTCCAACAATCTCTGAAAGATATATAGTATGTGAAAAAAAGTAATGCAATGTAATGCAATGTAATGCATGTAATTACACAACTGGTTTTCTCAAGTAATGCATTAAATTACAATTGCATGTAATGCAAAAGTTGTGACATGACACATTTCAAGCAATTACATGGAAAAATGTAATGCATTACCACTTGCCTGAAGGAGAGTTGTGACATTGGCACTCATACAACATCTTATTTCTAGTTATATATCAAAATTTGCTAAATACAGTCTGTATAACTAGTATTTCAGATCCAACAACAATAGCTGTGATTTTCATTTACTGTAACTACCATACAAGTGTTAATGTTTTAGTTTTGCAATACAATGATTCATTTAAAGACGTTTTTCCATAAAACGTTAATGTATGTTATAACATGTATAATTTAGGTTTCTTTTTCTATCTCTAGATACTGAATGATTCGATACATGGTATTATTACATTGCATCCATTGTTGTTCAAGATAATTGATACGCCACAGTTTCAGAGACTGAGGAACATTAAACAACTTGGGGGATGTTACTTTGTTTATCCTGGTGCATCACATAACCGATTTGAACATAGCATTGGGTAAATATCTTGATAAGTTTGAAGATATCATAATGAAGTTGTCAATGGAAATGAAGTTCTGGTCATTTTGATGAAAGAGTTCAAAACTTCAGTAATTCAAAATTTTCGTGAATAAAACTTTATACAAGCGCTCCTTTGATGATATTATTGGCACTGATGGAAGGCCATTTCAATTTTTCAGTCGAATTTTTAATGAGTCATTTTTTAACGAAACGCACGTTAAAAACCATAATTCGGGTATATTTTGATAAGTTGTTTTACAGCCACTAGCTAGGTAAATCCCGCTGCTGGTGGAGGTTAATCTCCTGGCAAGGGTAGGTAAGCCAGCCAAGTAGTCAGCACTTGCATGCGTTTAACCGTTAACAAATGTTTAAATTCTTCGAAAAACTTTAGACTGTATACCCCATGGATGGATTACCTTAGCTGTATGCGACAAAAACATTCGGAAATATATTAAGTCCCCTATGTATTTAGCTTCGTAATTATGTTGGTGATTGGATATTCAACGAATAGTTTTAATAAATGAAACGAACGTTTGGGTAACAAAATAAAAAGCCTGGCATATTTAATATGATTGTTCATTTATGTTATACTTTAAACCAAACAAATGACCAAAATCTGACTAAGACAATTCTTAATTTATGCTTGTATTAATTTAGTTCGAACTTAATTTAACTTAATATTACTTTTCCGGTTACATATTGTGTTTAATGAAACAACATTGGTATTGTTGGTTATTTATACGTACTAACGGTCAAATGTATGTTCAGCTAACAGGCTTAGAATATAACATGTTTCAGTAATATAGGCCCAAAAAGTCATGTTAAACAAAAAATTTAATGCAATAACCATTTAAGTTTCGCATAATCTTTGTTTCATTGCCAATCCTATTGTGTTTTGATATTGTTCCATTGAAAATAGTTTATGATATAAGTTTTTAAGATATATTCATTATGTAGAACATGTCACTTAGCCAGCAAATTAGCAGATCATTTACAGTTGAAACTGCAAGAAGACATCAACAAAATGAAAGAAAAAGAGCAAGACTATTCAAGGCTCCAAAAAGCAGTAATGACCCCTAAAGATAAATTGTGTATCGAAATAGCTGCTTTATGTCACGACTTAGGTGCGTATAATAGTTTTAAATTATATCATAAGGACTGTACAGATGCTGTAAAAAAAAAATGGGAAAGACAATTTACGTCTTCATAGGAAATAGTTATTACTAGGGGGAAAATGCAATTATTTTTTAGTTTGAATTTTAATTAGCCGCTTGAAATTTATAAACATCAGTTTACCGAAATCATCCGGCTCAAATGATAAAATTTAACTAAATGTAAAAAATGAAATATTGAGCCATACAGAATGTAGACTTTGCGCAAAACAGTAAAATCAACCCTTATTTTTTGGAATCATTGAATAACTTGCATTCGTTTTATGTGTTCAAGCTTTAGATTTTGTCTTTTGATTACGGACTTTCCGTTTTGGATTTTCCTCTGAGTTCGGTATTTTAGTTAAGGTGGTACCCAACAGGGAGATAACTCTGTAAAGTTAGCTAAACGTTTGAATTACGTTGTGTTGTAAACGGAATATTAAGCTTCTCGATGATCAAAATTGGTGTTTGCCAAACTGCTATATAACCAGTGTAATGTTTCTGACAAAACGATTGGTTCAAAGTTTTGAATTTTTTGTATTTTTGTTAAAGGGTCAAAGTAAATACTTTGAAAAAATTTTATGAAAATTAAACGAGCCAAATTAATTTTAGTGAAAGTGTTAGGTACCACCTTAATTTACTTATTTCAATATGCATACTAACAAAATTACTCCATCACAGAATGTACACTCACATAGTGTTAGTAGAAGAATCTTACACATAGCTGTAATATTACTAGTATTCTCCGAGGAATATCACGGTCTACATGAAAAGCTACGACCAAACATATAGAAATTGTAACAGATAGTTGTAAAATTAAATGATTACTTTATTATCAAGGGCATGGACCATTTTCACATTTGTTTGATCAGATGTTTCCCGCAGCAATGAAGAAGAAATATATGGATAATAAGACGTTGACGGTGTGTACTAAGGATGACAGTAACAGCAAGAAGAAAGAGGTAAAATAACAAAAATACTAAGGACAATTCATAACGAAAAGTGTCTTAAAGGAGACCTGACACGATTTTTAAAATAAACAAAAATCAATTAATTTTTACTCAATTATACTATATAAACATATTTCAAACAAAATATTTATTAAAAAAACTCCAAATTAAACTAATTACATGTTTTGTAATCACCGCGTCCCCTGGCCTATGAATTTTAATTAGATAGGCGATCACGTGACCAGATGACGTCACTGGCACTATCTAGGTCAGACAGTGGTCAGCGGTTGAAGTGTTATAAGAAATTGAACGATAGGAAGTATGGACAGCTGTGACAGTGAAATTCCCGATGTTTCTAGACTAGTAGATATACGTCCGTATCAATTTGAACCAATAGGCAACGAAATTAATCCCGGAGAAGACAGCAATTCATCATCAGAGACCTCGGACATCGACGACTTGTCTCAGGCCGACGACAGACTACTGAACACCGACTGGTTCGTATTTATTCATTTTTGTCGTTATGGTATATTATTTTTTTAAACCAAAGTTATAATTAGGTATTCTATTTTTATATACAATGTAGTCATAAACTATGCGAATAATTGAACTGAAAGTCGTTTATATGTACGTGCGCCTCTCATCTAAAATCGTACATTTTTAGTTGAAAAACTCACCCATTGACCGCTCTTATTTGGGTCAACTTTAAAGATAATGTATAAGATTGTAGGAATATTAAGCGAGGGGGAGGCTTTAGAATATAAATGAATCTGGTCATGCAATGTCATTATTTTTGTGACTTGTCATTTATTTCGTATCCTATCACTATTCATGATATTGAAGTTGTTCGGTAATGTAAGTAAAGGCCTACATGTTGTTTTCGGCTTTTATAGGTGTGACTGTGGGAATTGTGAACCCATGACAACATCTGAAGAATGTACATGTTGTTCGAATGTATCAGCAGTAAGTTTCCACATGCAACCAGAAGACCTGCAGTGTATCACAGAGCACGAAGTGTTTGTTGCTAACTGCCTCAACAGACACGTTTTACAAGTTAGCATGTATGCTTACCTGGAAAATGTGGGACCTTTTGATGACAACGAGCCAATAAATGAGTAAATGTTTTTTTCTTATTTTTACTGCATTCCTCTTGACCTTGCATATTCATTTTCAGCCTTTGTGATAACTTGCATATGCGTTTACAACTTTCATGATAGCATGTACATTGCTCGTGTCGTGATGCTGCTGTCTCATTTTAACTGTTCATCGCTAGCTCCATAATTTCCAAACAAGCGATCTGTCATGATGCAGAAAAAATGTTATCCACGCCTTGACTGAATCAAAGACACCAAATTATTAAACCAGTTACAAGACAAAAAAACTCCAAGCTCTCACATAATTTGATATAAAGTAGCACCACAAACATTATGCATAAATCTCAGTAAATTATTCATTCACTGACAGAATCCAAGAAGACAAATTCCATCAGACTATAGAAGTATAACTCTTTAACAGTCAATTGGAAAACAATGTTAGTTTTGACAAATTTATTAACATGCGTCATAATAAAAGTTATATACAATTAATACAAATAATATTTTATTAATGCAACATTCATATATACAAATAAAATCATAATTTTATTTATGCAACAATTTCATATTTTCAATTATCATGCTTGAAATAAAGGTTATAACAATCGTTTGTTTTAACATGAAACTTCTATCTACAGGAGGTACCGCTTCATGGCATACAGACGTTTTGTTCAATGGATTTGGCATAGACTAGGACGACACAACAGAAAGATATTACCAGCATGTGTGGTGAAAAAAATAAGAGATACTTTCCCATCAGAGACATATTCTGGTTTTAAATATGCAGTTGTTTGACAAATTCATGTGTTCAACTATTAAATTTTAAAATTTGAATACAAATTGTTTTTGACTTTTCTTGTTTGGAAAAGAGGATTGGTCATTATTTACTGTCTTTGAAATCGTGATCTGTGTCTTTGAATAAGGTCATTCTTCCTGAACGGGGTGAATGTTGATGTCATGTGATCTGGATGGTGATTGTTGTATACACGCACATCATCAGAAGCAGATGTATATGATTTGAACTCTTCTCGTCTTCTCTCTACCACAGCCTGTTTGATGAGGGTCACATAAACTGAAAAAAATTAATACTACTATGAATAAACAATTGTCAAATAAAGAGTGACTTCTAAGCTACAACATGTTTTTTTTTATTTGTCAAAGAAGTATTTTGTGATATACTTATATATATACATGTATAACCAAATTACTGAATTCAATATCAAACTTACTTCCTTTATCCACAGCTTGGATTAACTGTTCTGGTTTAAAACTGTTTTTAAAATCTCATCAAACAGTGTACTTCTGAAGGTACTTTAAATTTACAAATGGATATCTGGCGCAGTAAAGTTTCCAATAATGTTATTTAAATACTTACCAAATGTTGGTGCAGTCTTCTTTGGCTTGACCACTGCCTCAGTACCCTTTTTGGCCTTTGGGTAACACATACTGAAACGCTGTTCCCCAGTCTTGGTTGTTGCTTGCTGTCTCCCACTGTTCTCGTTATAATGAAGAGCAGCAATACTCAATCTGTAAATATCAATACATAAATTAGTCTGACAATATTTCTTAAATTTGCACAACTAGTATATTGTATGTATAACATTTAGCAAGGAAGTACATTTGTACAACATTTGTTTTAAAAATTTATCATAGATGTCGCACAGTTGTTTTTATCAAATTCTAATCCAGTAACTGCTCATTGTATTGAACACAGTGATGCATGCATTGGTAATACAATTCAAATTTAAAGCTTACTATATGGTACAGGTTTTGCTTATTGTTGAAGGCTGCACAGTGAAATATATATATATAGATAGTTACTTTTATATTATTTGCTTCCAGTGGGTATTCATTGGCAATCATGCAACAGGTTCTGATTTTTATAAAATTTATATTATCAATTATTACCTTGCAAGCATTGTTGGGTAGAAGAAGTGGGTGCTTTTTGGGCAGAAGTGGTTCACCAAGGAATGGAACACCTCCAAAGAGTATGTCTGGTAAACAGGTGATAACTTGGGTACATCTACCATTAGGTACCTGCTTTCCACAATGTCCTTTAGTCTCTTGTATGGAACTGAACCTGAAACATGAATTACCAATAAACATAACATATATCATTTGCTCATCATTTAACAATATTCACTATTCAATGTTCTTATTATTTTTAAATATTTCATTTCAAATTTTTTGTACATATGCCTCGTTTTAATATATGTGTATCATATCAAATTACTTTGATGAAGAAACAAGTTTAAGATATTGCTATATTGTCATATCGGGACCTTTTATAGCTAACTATGCGGTATGGGCTTTGCACATTGTTGAAGCTGTACGGTGACCTGTAGTTGTAAATGTCTGTAATTTGGTCTCTTGTGGATAGTTGTCCTATTGGCAATCATACCACATCTTTTTTATATTTATGAGAATAAAGAGAACATAGTTTACCTTCATTTAACCACTGCCGGTCTACTGTGATAGGCTGATGCTCACATCTTGGATAAAGTATGGAGTGGTTCTCATGTTTGTTGCTGATGTGGTTTACTATTGACCGCCATTTTGCCAACTTCAGGTCTCCGTTAGTACCACAGGAAGATGATATCCAATAGATGTGGTTGACTATGGATTTGATCCATGGACGAATGTCCTTACTACCCGACTTCTTTGCAGCAGCTTCAAGCTTCTTAGATATTCCTGCAAAATAAAAGGGATAATGTAAAAACAGATTTGGAAAAATATTAAAGAGAGTTTGTATTTTGGAAGGTTATGTACAAATTTTAAATTGAATAAATGAATAATTTTTTCGTACATAGAATTTAAAACTTTATATAAGTATTGTTGGCGGTACATGGCTAATAATAGATAAACAACAAATCTGACTATGCATTATGGGCGTTGCTCATTGTTGAAGGCCGTATGTCGACCTATAGTTGTCAATGTCTGTGTCATTTTGTAGATAGTTGTCTCATTGGCAATCATACCACATCTTCTTTTTTATGCTATAGTTACCTTTAGCTACATGCCACACATCAAACAGGTGGTTTGTTCTGTCTTGCTCAGTGCGCATGAACTTCTTTATTGAAGAATGTCTGTCTGTGACTAAATCTTTAATTTTGATGTGCATCATGTTCTCTAGGTATCTGATGGACCTCTTCAAACCTTCCAACTCCATATGAGCAGAGCCTTTCACTTCGTTGCACTGTAAAAAAAATAAGTACGTTTAAAACATGAACTGCTTTGGTTTAAAAATATGTTTACAAAAATATATTTATTGGCCACAATGTTAATACAACAACCATAAATAAGAATAAAAAAATCATTTTTTTTTTATACTGAAAGAATTTGTAAATTTCTCACTTTCTTCAAATAATGTGTATGCCCTTTATGATTGGACATAAAGTATCTTCTTCTATAACAAATACATTTTTTGTTTGCATGCTCTCTTTATTTGGTGTTTACCCAGGATATGCTTTTATCAGATTCTTAGGTTATCGTCTTTTTTAAAATAAAATACTAAGCGACAGTTTAATTTTTTATCCGAACTGATCATTTCATCTTATTTCAACATACCTGTACCAATTGGAAGTCTAAAATCTTGCTGGTCTCCAAATCCATCATGGTGTATGATCCGTACTTTGCAGAATAGCCAGGAGAATCACATCTTGCATCCCCACCAACAATAACTTCTTTGTCATACAGGTCTGTGAGAAGTGATGTCTGCTCTGCATCCCAGGCCCTAGAAGCAGATGGAGATATATACAAAGTCTGTAGTCTGTTGTAGGTTCTTGAAGATATGGTCTGCATGTTGAGGTGTTGAAACATCTGTAGAACTTTACTGGAGTTGGACCCGCTACACAGGATGGCAGTTGCTGTCATCAGATTACCCCATGGTAAGTTGTTGTGGCAAGACTGGCTCTTCCAGATGGATACATGCCCCTTCAAACAGACTGTGTTGGTGACAACCATGGAACCTTTGGTATTCTTTATAAGGGCAACAGCTTCACCAGAGCAGTAACGACAAACAGACAAGAGCTCGGATAGTGCTGACTCACTCACCATAAACTGTTTTTCTTCAGCTGGGGTAGCCTTGGAGTTGAGTTTGTAGTTCATTTCAGACTCAGTATCTGAATCATCATCAGAACTGGAAAATAAAAAAAATATTTTTAGATAACTGTTTAGCTCATTGAAGGTTTGACAATGTTAAATATGGACAGACTGGTTTTAAAATATATTGAGACAGGAAGCAGGCTGAGGACACATTGAATATGATCTACTTATATATATAAAATGTAAATAGTTTATTACGTACATAGACTTCTGACTTTGTAGTGTTGGGTTTTCTTATTGTTGAAGGCTGAACTGTGACGTTAGTTTAATTCTTAATTTCTACATCTTTAGGTCTCTTGTATAAAGAGCTGTCTCATTGGCAGTCATACTAACTAATTATATGTTTTCAAGATTTTAAAAAATATTTCAAACCTTGCAACCATTTCATTAAATATTCACTTATAGTAATACACTAAATTAATCTAACAATACAACTTATAAATATACCTCATTTCATCATCTGTTGGATTGTAGTCTGAGTCACTATCCTCAGGTTCTGCAACTTCATCATCACTGTCGCTATGGTTCTCTACATCTATACAGGGTGATGGTCCATCTGTCTGTGTTGCTGTTGTACTGAAAGTCTTCGTCTGGACTGTCATAGCACCTGTTATCTTCTGGTCAGTCTGATGACCCCTGGTTCTACGTTGTGGATGTAATTTCACTTGTAGCTTTTTGTTAACCATCCTGATTGATGTGCTAGGCTTGAAAGGTGTTTCCACTGGCTTGGGCTGAGGTGTTTCAACTGGTTTGGGCTGAGGCGTTTCCACTGGCTTGGGCTGTGGTATCATTTCACCTTCAATTGGAGTACATGGAAGAACCTCTGTGTCGTCCAACTGGACAGATGTGGCTGTGTCTTTTTGCTTTGGAGTCGGTGCACTCACATGACTATCATATGCCATTTGCAAAATCTGTAACATAAATTTTAAAATTAGTGTTGCTAACATGGCTAATGTATTAAATAAACATAAATGTGAACTTGAAGACAAACAAATATAAAGTGCTCATCATTTAAATTTATAATTTTATACAATTAAAAATTTATAAAACTTATACTTTTTTTTATTATTTTATAATTCTTTTTTTATTATAATATTAATTATATCAACTTAAGAAATTCTGCCAAACTGATTTCACATAGTTATATTATTATTTGTAAAGGCACACAGCTGTTTACTAGCTGTTTTATTTCACTGAATTAGAATTAATTTACTGTAATACACAAACCCCTTTAAAACTTGTTAACCTTTCCCCACGTGTGATGAAAAATCGCGTACCTGTAAAATATTTATCGTGAAAATTCTGTAATCAGGTACATGTATTTAACTAACCGCTTGACCACCTGCGAAGAACGTGATCGGCTGATCAATGGTGCGTGTACACACACCTGAGGCGTGTAATTTACCTGAATCGAAATTAGTAGTGAAGCTGTGTGCAATGATTAAATAATTTAACACGGTCAATTTTAAATGACTTGACAATTATCTGACTTATACATATATAATAAAGACATGAAAATATAAAATGAGGCTGACAAAAAATAAAACTTACCTCTGCCTTTCGGCGTTTCTCAAAGGCACCTCTTCTGATGGGGATGCTCAGCTTCTCGCCATCTTGGATACCTGTGTCAGGTACAGGTACGTCGGGCTTTGCGTCAGGTAGTAGGGTTAGCTTGTATGTAATTCCAAGTTGTGTCATCAAATCGGGGTCTTTGGTAAAACTCTGTTTGGAGAAATGTGCCGAACACAATCTATGATTTGGTCCAGGTACAAAGTTCCACCTTCTGCAGAAATGTATCCACGCCTTCCGAAGTTGAACATCAGTTGGGAAACGGAAAAAACTTATCCCAGTGCCTTTTTTTGCCTCATTGTTGCACCCATAGGCTGCACAATACACCATGGCTGGTTTGCATGTATGTCAGTGTCAAACAAAAACGTTATTTGATTTTTTTTTCTAATGATGAGATGAGTGATTGATGCTGTCAGTCAGAATTATCGTACAGTGCCTGTGACGTCACAGGCTCGAGAGCCTCGTTATCGCAATGAATTTTTGCATATTCAACAGGTCAACGAGATGTCAATCAAATTAACCTATATATACGAAACTGGTCACAGGTAGTTGAAAAATCCTTTACACAAACATATTTCAAGCCAAAATATGGAAAATAAAGCAAAAACCCGATTTCATGTCAGGTCTCCTTTAACAAATGGCAAATTCAAAAGCTCAAACACATCAAACGAATTGAAAATAATTGACATATTCCTGATATGGTTCATGCATTTCCTTATGTAGGAAATGGTGGATTAAACCTGCATTTATATCTAGCATGACTACTTACTTGTATACAGCTGCATAAAAGTCAATTAAATGAACAACAATGTATGAACCCAACAACAAACAGAAATGATAGGTAAAATGTTAAAAAATATAGGGGTACTGTATTCAACATTGTGTTATAATTTTGCTATATAAATATTTTAGGAAGTCTAAGACCTTGATGTTGACTATCAATTGTGTTATACTTTTGCAACTAAGAAATTTGTGCTGATATATTGATTTTTTTTGCCAGCACGAAGCAGTTTCAAAAAAAATGTTTCTCCATATGCTTGACAACAATGAAAGCCTTAAGAAAGAATTCTATGAAACATTAACAGAAAAAGATTTGAAAATGATTGGAGACCTGATTGACGGCAAGGTAATGTGCATTTAAATATTTTATACACATTGGAAGTTTTTGGTACGAAGAAGATCAAGTTAATGCAATTTAATCATACTATTTGTTTACATCTTTTCGATTTACCATCATGAAACCGCAGGCTGGACATTCATTTTTACTTATTTTATAGAAAATTCGTTGTTGATGTTTTATATGTACGAGGAAAAGTTCCTTTATATGCGAAAATGACCAATATATGATCGAACTGATCTTATAATCAGAGCTTAACATTAATGTTGTCGTCTGTATGATTTACATCGTTATGACTTTTTAATATTATTTGTCCCGTTTATTTATGAAAGAGGGGTGCAATGTTAATGTTTTTAAAGTGTATTCCTTCTTGAATCAGGTAACTAAAGTCTTACGAGACAACAGCAGTATACCATTGTTCGAAGGTTATAAATAGATTAGGCGAAAACAATCCGAAACATCGGAACAACAGAAACACGATACTGTTAAAAAACATATGTAACGTACATAGAAACGAACCACAAGATTTTTGAACACAAATGCACTATGCCTGACTTGGTACAAGACATTTTAAGGAAAATGGTGAGTTGAACATGGTTTTATTGCTAGTCGACCCTCCCAATTATATGGCAATGTAAAACATACCGTTAAAATGACAAAATAAATACAGAACAAACAAACGCAAGAACATTTCGATAAGAAGAATGTAATATTGTAATAAATCATTGACAGAAGATTGATCCCTTCATAAATTTTACGGACGCCATCACGAGTTGGTTGACCGTTATGGAATAACCGTTTCACAAATGATATCGGATATGTTCCTTACGTCGTAACTACAATCCCCTTCCCTTTCATGAATGTGACCTACCGAATTAGACTATTTACCGGATTTGTAATCACATAAGCAACATGACGGGTGCCACATGTGGAGCAGGATCTGCTTACCCTTCCGGAGCACCTGAGATCACCCCTAGTTTTTGGTGGGGTTCGTGTTGTTTATTCTTTAGTTTTCTATGTTGTGTCATGTGTACTATTGTTTTTCTGTTTGTCTTTTTCATTTTTAGCCATGACGTTGTCAGTTTGTTTTAGATTTATGAGTTTGACTGTCCCTTTGGTACCTTTCGTCCCTCTTTTGATACAATTGAAAACTTAGTTAGCCTTACATGATCTTAATATGACTTTGTCATTTATTAGGTATCAAAAGAAAATAAACAACAGAACGTGGATGAGGTGAGAGTAATACTATCATCATTTTACAGTTAACAAAAAGCCCTGAAATAAGTTTTTTTATTTGTATTTGGCAAAAGTCACTATCGAAAATATCAAACAATAGATAAAATTTAAGAACAGTCAACTATTTTGGTATTATCAACGACACTAAGTCGGTGGTTGAGTTGAAAAATAAACATTTATCAATTATGGAAATTATTACTTTTCCAACCACCACCTTTATAATGTAGCATATATTATTCTGAAAGACGACCATTGTTTCACCTGTCAAACTGTTAATGTTATGATACTGATTCCTCAAATCTCTATAGAAGCTTTATTCTATAAAAATGTCTCTACCCAAAACAAAAAGTAGTTAAATGCATACTATGGCATTTCTAATATGTTTATCCAATTAAATGCCACAAAATTGTTTCAACTAGTTTTCTAGTAAGTTAAATCAATTATGATATGTATGATTTCGCTGTCGTTCAGACACCGATACATAATAGACGTCAAAACTAAAACTCAACCAAGTGTTACTTAAACGTTTGTTTGCCTTTACCCACTTCTAAATTTGTGTGCTAAATGAAGTTCTTATCTTCTCAAGAAGAACCACATTTTATGTTTAATGCATTTTTTTTAAAGAAAAAGAAAATTAACACATAACACTGCTTAGATTAGAACAACACAAACATTAAGCTATAAGGTTGAAATATTTACTCAACAAAAGTCGATTTTGAATTTCAAGACGGCGTTTTGTTGACTTTTAACCTACCAAATAAAATTGCATCTTGACATTTGTTAGACTTTTCTCAGAATTTGTTGAATAGGAGTTGAAATCACTTCTTGTACAAACAAACTGAAGTTTTAAAACAGCAAAAGTAACTAATAAAACAAAGAATTCGCATGATCTCCAAAGGAACCGGGACCAGGTAACTTTCGGTATTTTACGATCACCACTGGTTTTTAATGTTGTTCGTATTGCCAAGTCTCTGGTTTTCTATGTTATGTATTGTTACTTGCTTTTTGTAGTGTGTTGTATTTAGATTTTTTTACATGTCATTGTCAGTTTGTTTTCGACTTTGACTATTGAATATCAGTTTATGTATTTCGCCTTTCTTTTCAATTACTTCCTTAAAATATCGTTCCGAGTCATTACAAGTTGTTTAGGATGGTACACTTCTAAATGAATCTGTAAAGAATTGTTTACTTGAGTAAAGGTTTAAATATACCATTGTTCATCTTTAATATGTTTTAAATGTGCTAGGGGAGAACAATCATTCCCTGGACTAGTGAAAATAAATGTTAAGAAAACGTAATGTATAATTTAACTTCAAACATAATTGATTTAAAATGTAAAGACGATTTTATTTATAGTAAAGGACTTTACGTGATATTAGATCAACCATTGAAAACTGTTCAAACACTTTTAAAACAAATATATAAAATGTTATGCTCCACAGAGGTTCAAATTGTTAACAAGCATATCACTGCCAATATCCAGCTTAAATGCTCTTCCAAGCATTTGAAATTTCCGCCGATGTACTGGTTACGCAAATTACACAAACAACAATTTAAGGTTCGTTTCATCTTTGTATGGGACATTGCTTATAACTGCCTTCATAACTACTACCAAAGGACTTGTTATGAACTTTTGTAATAAAGCTATGAAAATTATGCTAATTTTTCTAGTGGTAAAGTTTCCTTTATGTTTATGATTTTTCTACTCTCAACATTTCCGCACAATGTTACAAAGAAAAAAAATACATATTTCGTTAAATAGTCTTGTGAAAATGTCATTGCAAATTAATTTGCTGAACTCGTTTAAAGCATTTTTTCTGTATCAAAATTATACTAAACACACTTACAAGAAATTGCTTGGCCTTAATTAAAAGCTTGATAATTCAATTCACAAGAAGTATTTGTACTTTGACCTCCAAAACATTTTAAAATCTCAAACTGAAAAAAAGCAATGGTAATATATAGCTGTCAAATAGTCATACATCGATTTAACTGAAACAAATCCGGGTCACAAACCACAACTGAGGGCAACACATCAACTATAAAATAAAACAACGGAAAACAGAAACAATCGAACTTCTACAAAAGCAAACGCCAACATACTTAGAAACAGACTATGTGATTAACACGTGCAATATATATAAAAGAATAATGTAATAAAAATGAATGTATCATTAAATAGAATAGAACAAGACAAATAAGTATAGCTTATGTACAATGTTGATTGTCATGCAAGTGACACGTTTAGCAAGCCGTAAATCCTGGTTTAATCCACAGTTTTCAACATAAGAAAATGCCTGTATCAAGTCAGGAATATGACAGTTGTTATCTGTTTGTTTGATGTGTTTGGTTTTGCCATTTACAAATTAAAGAGACGTTCAGTAAAGAATTTTTATCGGAGTTCAGCACTTTTGGTATTTTACTTTTTGGTGTGTTGAGGGGGTCGAACAATAGAACATTTATTCTAGATATGTCTGTAATATCGAAAATATGAGAAGACACAAACTCTTGGATATTTGTGAAGATTGAAATAGAACTCATTTTGAATTCTAATTAAAATTGATCAAAAAGACTTATGAGACTTTCTAATTCTATTTACAAAATTCTATATTGATAGAAGTAAATTATCGTACAAACAAACAACTGTGAAAGCACTACAAAACTACCTATGAGACAACCTTTTGATAAAAACATATATTTCATATACAAAAACAATCTCAGTAATGCAGAAAGCTGTTTGAACCCCTGTTCTACATTATTGTCAAAGCAAGAAAGATTTAAAACATACAGTACATTTTGTAAAATTAGATATTTTCTCTATTCAAGCAGCCTTTTTGTGTTATATTCTCCAAACGTATCAAACTATTTTAGCTGCAGTTAATATGTTGTATATATTCTGTTTATATATAATGCTGTGCTTGAAATGTACAAAAACAATAATTATGGGAAAAAAAAACAAGAAAGAACATTAAATTGTGATATATTATCTGTAATATGATTCATTGACAGAAGATTAATACAATTTATAAATATTCTTATATGATGTGTCTTTTCCCTTTGTCAGGTTGTAGAAGACGATTCACAACAGTACAAAAAGTACATGTATGAGGTGAGAGTGATCATATTATCCATTTACTTTAATTCCTAAACATAGTTTACAACAGCATAGTTTAATATTTTCTTATATGTATTTGGCCAATTTTTTTAAAAATCGGAAATAGAACAATACAATTAAAGATCTTACAACTATTTTGAATTATTTTATTTACGACCGCAAAAACAAGTTCATAGTGAGTTGAGATACGATTGAACAAGAACAGAAATTAATACTATTCCCACCACTTTCATTATATTGCATATATTATTCTGGAAGACAATCATTGACTTAAACATTTTGGAAACTTGTAATTTATAAGCTTTCAGTTTTTTAAAGTTTTATGCAAAATTAAGAAAAAAGGTTTTTTCCACAAGAGTTGTATGCTATGAGTTATGTATACCATGTCAAAGAAGTAAAGCAACCAATATTGTTTTTGTACATAGAAATTAATAAACTGAAAGGTGAAAACATTAATTTGGAAAACTCGACTATAATAATGTTTGCTGAACATTTCTGTCAGAGTAACCATCTTTCCATTAACTTAATCGTCTTGAACATGCTCGCAGTATTTGCCACTGGACGTCAAGCAACCAACAATCAATCTATCAATCTATGAACTTAAGTATGTACTTAAATGAAATGTAAAAAAATCAAGCAATAAAATTGATACTTTTAATCAAAAGAGCATTGTTAAATGACAAAATAAGCAGAAATATTAATAGGTCATTGAGATCCTTTTGGGAAATATTTGAATTTTCAAAGACAGCGAAAAAAAGGATGACTTGGAATTTTACCTTATATATTCATCGGTATTATTATGGTCTCAAATCGAAAGCTATTGAAGCCTTCTTTGAAAAAGAATGGGAGTTATGAGGTAAAATATTTTACCTTATTTCAGTTTATATATATATTGTTGAGGATTTTGACTTTGCCATTCGATAACGGACTTTCTGTTTTGAATTTCTCTTGTATTTGTGTTGTTTTGCTTTGTACACAAAAATATTAATCTTTCTCATTCGGTTAGAAATTGTATCTGTGGTCAATTTTGAAACAGTCTTGATATTTTGTATAGATAGTGGCAAACAAACGGAATGCGATAGACGTGGACAAAATGGACTATTTTGCCAGAGACTGTCATGGCCTAGGAATGACGAGCAATTTCAATCACATGCGTTTTATAAGCCAATGTCGGGTCATGTTTATTAAAGATTCTAATGAAACAACCATAGCCGTAAGAGAAAAGGTAAACACTATATTTTAAAATCTAACATTACGATAAGTTATAACCATTTGATATTTCGTTTACCAGTAACAAGATTGAACATCCTGTCAAATTAAGACAATTGCCTCTTTTGGATTTGCCGATGTAATACATTTGACAGGTGGGTATCGTTTAAGACTAAGATTCCTTCTTTCCTTTATTTCATAGAATATATGGAACATTTTCTTATCACCATAGCCGTATTTGTTTGGCTTTACAACTATTTTGATTTGAGCAAAACTGATGGGTCTTATGTAGAAGAAACGAGCGTCTGTCGTATTAATGTGTAATCCTTGTACCTTTGATAACTATTGGAACATAAAAACTAAAAGATTACTTAGTAAAACAAACAAATTAATTGAATGCATTATATATGATGTTCTCTCACAAATTATTCCACATTTGGTGAGTACGTCAAACGCATCTATCCAATCGAACATGAAATAAGGGATACTCCCGAAAGAGTTTTAAAGTCTGCATCATATCTTGACTTACATCTAGAAATTGAAAATGAGGGTCGGTTGAAAACAAAACTTTACACTGATGATAGTGGATATGTTCCTAATGTCGTAAGTACAATCCCGTCCCTTTTTCTTTTTTACGAAAATGACCTTCCGAATAAGACTTTTTATCTTGTTTGTACTAACATAAGCAACATGACGGATGTGGAGCAGGGTCTTCCTACTATTATTGAGCACTTGAGATCACCGCAAGTTTTTGTTGTGGTGATGTTGCTAAGACTTTCGTTTTCTATTTTGTTCTGTGTATTATTGTTTGTCTGTTTGTAGCTTTCATTTAAAACTGTGGTGGTGTCAGTTTATTTTCGATTATGATTTTGAATGTCCATCTGGTACCTTTCGCCCATCTGTATAGTTGTTAATACTCATAATGATACATACTTTCGAAACTGTTTACTTATATTTTAGAATTACACAAAGTCATGCTTTTCTCGTTTTTTATCCTTAATGCAATGGATATGCATTAAATGACACTTAAGTCTACGAGAACATGATTTGATCATTTAACTACCTTTCAGTATATTCAAGTTTCACTGGTGTCGCGACTGTGGGTCTTACTTAAAGTCAGTTGCTGTTTGTGCTTGGTATAGATACATATAGTTAAGCCGTTCGATTGTTGTCCTGTAACAACCTTATACAAGCTTAAGGTTATGAGCAGGTTGAACGATCACAAAAATGTTTAGGATCACTTCATTCAATATGTGCCTGCCCCAAAGAAGGAACCTGATACTAAGTTATTGGTTCATGTTTGCCATGCTTATTACTCTTTATTTAATTGTTAAAAACTTGACTGTTAGTCCACCCGATTGATTTGTATCACATAATTTTAAAATATTGAGTCCTTTAAAAACCGACTATACAGTAACATTATTTTCATTGTTGACGGTCGCACTTTTGACTTTAATTTCTTATATCATGTCATTTAATTATCTTTACTACATTATAAATCAAACCGCATGTTCTTATTTCCATGCAGATTAATACTTTATTTTCAAGATTTTTTTTCATATCCTATGTTAAGCTACACATTAAAATTAGTTTAATCATATCGATAATACACAACCAAACAAATCTAAACAAAAATAGCACACATTTCTGCATCGATAATTTGATTGTTTTAATCATGACAAACTTATTTTTACTCGTAAAGATTGCAAAATGAAGAAATAAGACTCAAATAAAGTAACTTAGTAAGATGATACTCCATAACTTGCATTGCAAGTGTTTTACTATTACAATCTACACGTGGAATCAAGAAACTATACTTTATTGTAACATAACCTATGCAGGTATATAATTGGATGACAATGGAATTTTATTTTACAGGAGGAACTTAATTTATATGAATTATTCCACACACGCAATGGGCTTTTTAGACGTGCATACCAACACCCAGTTACACATGGTATTCAACTTATGTGAGTAAATGTCATATATATTTTTGATTTTCTTTAATCGGGTTCAGTTTCATATGCGTGTTAAAAATAAATAAAATTTCAAAATCTGTCACCCTAAAAAAAGTTTAGTAAGAAACAACTGATCACATTATTGCATGTTTTACAGGATAGCTGACGCTTTAGTTGCTGCCAACGACCATCTACCTATCGTAACTGATAAGCAAGTATTGATTTTGTAATTTTTATACTATAGTGTACTAAATGTCGATAATTGATTAATCATGAATTCAAGCTGTGTTCAGGTTCAGTGGTATTGGTTCAAGGTAAGTTGTATTTGCGTAAATCGCAGACACATGTCATTAAATGGACAACACACTATGTCATGTATGTATTGTGAATCAGTGGTAAATAAATATCATTAGAATTCTTATTGGCCCTTGACAAATAAGGATGAGGATACAATTTGATAAACATATTTGTTTCATTGAGTGTAGTTTTCATTATTAAAACACGTCTCACATTCTATATATCATCTCAATTACATGTATATACAAATGTTGTTGTTGCAAAGATCTTTGATAGATTAACAGAAATTCAAACATTGAAATTAGTTCAAAACATATTCAGAATATTTTCATTACCGGTTCTTTACACGTCAGACTTATTTTATCTTACGAAAGATGTGTTGCAATTTTGTTTTAATGGTATTAAAGGTTAGATTCAAATATGGAGATGGAATGTCCGGATCCTCTGCGTGTCCCTTCTGGATTTATTTAGGGTATTTAATGTTAACCTTTGTCTTTTGAACTCCAAACGTAATCGTATAACTATTACTTAACGTGAAGTACAAAATACCAATGATAATAATTTAATACAGACATTTTTCCTACTTTAAATAATATAAATGAATATAACAGTGATGTTCGGCTGAGAATCTCGACACAGAAATTTGATATTTTAGGTGTAATACCACCAAATCATGGTATGTCACATCCGGTTGCATACGAAAGTAGGCCTAAAAAAATATTCCCTTGAATTTGACAGTTGTAGAAAATTAACCCTGCATTTCAATGCACTTAAACTTTTCTGAGTCGTAAATATGTATGTTGGGTGTCTGAAAGCATCATTCTTTTTTTATTTGATGGTCTTATAAAATATTTTGGAACGTTCAGGTTACATAGTTACCAAAGCAGGTAACCAGTAAATAACAGTGTAAAAATTGGGTTGTCTACCCTCGGCGGTGATTACTTTCTTATATGCAATGAAATGTAGTGTGAAATTTTCACTGTATCACTGGAAAGGATTGAACTTTACACATGCAAAGTATTTCTTTGGTTGAAATAAAGGTAAATACTGTACGATTTTTTTAAAAGTGCCAATTTAACAAAGACTAATAGGGAAAAATCAATGGTGGTATTACACCTATTTAGGGAAACAAAATATGCACTCGTGACCCTATTGTACTTTCATTTTTAAAAGTTATTAATAAACCAGTTCACACATTGTAAACATGGACTATTCGGAATGGATTTAGACACAGAAAGTACGTTTGAGGTAAAATTATATTGAAATGGGGGTTTACGGGTGTTTTCTTAGTCAAATGGGTGGACAGACAAAGCTGTATTTAGATTACTGTGTTAAATTTTAAATTACCCTTACAGTTTTTGTTTTGTTTATACAACATGTGAATTTTTTATTTCAGTGTTAACCATGTTCTGAAGAGCATTCTGTTGAAAAATCTTATATGTGAATTGGTCTGCAGATGACACTTCAGCATTAAAGTATGTATCAACTATCATCATGTTTTTTTTTTGTTTTGGCCGCAAAAGTTTACAATTTGCCATTGTGCCGTCTACATTTTGCACGGACAATAACTCATCTAAACACTTATTTGTCCTGGATTTATACACATCAGAATCCAGTCTCACATACTTAAACTTTATAATTCTTACCAATTATTTTTTGTACCAGCATTCCAAGGGACATAACCCTTTTTAAAAACATTTTTGAGGTATTTTTTTATTACTCTTTCTCCCCATTTTCTAATGTAAAATACAAGAAAGTGGACTTTTTGTGTAAATCTATTAGAAATATACTGTTATGAGTAAATAAAAAGACTTTGATACCAGTAGCAATAAATGATTGACTGAAAGGGAACCGTTATTTCTCACACTAGGGGAACAGACCAAAAACTCAAGTTACACATAAGGGCTTATAGAAACTTCCGTGTAAACTGTTAACATTTATAGAGACAGTTCTGTCAGCTAAAACACTTTAATTATTGATTTAACATTACATTTATTTCACTTTTGTGGGAAAATAATCACATTTGTTTTATTTTTTAGACAAAAGATATCAAGTTTTGATGAAAAAGGAAGGAAGGAGGAAAAATGGACCAAAACAGACCAAAACAGACCTTCAAATGAACTCTAAAAGGTGCAATAAAATTGTTTATCATCTTAAAGTTGTCTTTTGTATTCTATTTAATTGTTTGAATGCATATATCGTGAGTTTATGATCAGATATTAGTCAACACTGCATTTTATAATGATACACTGAAATTAGGATTTTTCGAAGAAATTGGACTGAAATTGCCGTAGGATATGGCCTTACATTATAGTGATTTTCTCTGAAACTATAGTTCTGACTGAGACAAAACTTGACAGTTATGCTTGAAATAACTTGCAATTGGAGGGGAAAAAATTGCATTAAGTTTATTTGACATTTAGGTGTTCTTTAGGTGTAATACCACCAAATCATGGTATGTCACATCCGGTTGCATACGAAAGTAGGCCTAAAAAAATATTCCCTTGAATTTGACAGTTGTAGAAAATTAACCCTGCATTTCAATGCACTTAAACTTTTCTGAGTCGTAAATATGTATGTTGGGTGTCTGAAAGCATCATTCTTTTTTTATTTGATGGTCTTATAAAATATTTTGGAACGTTCAGGTTACATAGTTACCAAAGCAGGTAACCAGTAAATAACAGTGTAAAAATTGGGTTGTCTACCCTCGGCGGTGATTACTTTCTTATATGCAATGAAATGTAGTGTGAAATTTTCACTGTATCACTGGAAAGGATTGAACTTTACACATGCAAAGTATTTCTTTGGTTGAAATAAAGGTAAATACTGTACGATTTTTTTAAAAGTGCCAATTTAACAAAGACTAATAGGGAAAAATCAATGGTGGTATTACACCTTTATCAATGTGAATCTTTCCATATATTTGTTAATTATTTCAGCAATAATTCTTTTATCATGGTTTCCTTTCATAATTTCTATAGCTAAGGGCTGTTATTTTCAGGAAATACGCAAAGACTCAAATATCAAAAGTAAAGGCCTTGTGCAAGGTTTTATGCAGGCCATAATGACATTTACCAATACAAACAACAAGTATTGCACTTGACTTCGAAACATTTGTCAGCTTTTCATGCTTGAATTCTAAATTTTAGCGGAGAAGTAAAGATGAGTAAGGCTTTTGATGATATGTACGCATATGAGAAATTAACTGACAGTGTTCTTGATGTTATCCTGATGAGTAGAAACGAAGGGTTGAACAAATCAAAGGATCTTATACACCGGATTTATAACCGTCAGCTTTATAAGGTTGTCGGTAGGACAGACCCCAAAACAGTAAGTCAATCTTGAATGAGAAATAGTTCATTTGTTACGTTCAGTTTGATGAACCTCCTTTCGTTTTACGTCATATGCCTTCTATTTATATTCTACGACTATGAATGCACTCTTTAGTATGAATACATAATAAAAACTCTTAAACTGTATATTCCATTGTTCATGTGTACCAAAACCCCTTCCCCTTTTTCGGAGAGGTATTTTAGTTTTGTGTATAGTGATCCAAGATACCAAGCTTATAATTTAATACGCCAGACGCGCGTTTCGTCTACCTAAGACGTTGTCGCACATTCATATTTATTTTCTTGCAATGTGTTTTCAATGACGACAACGGACCTGATAAATAATGAATGTATTTTTTTCAACTAGTGGACGATTTATTTGTCTTTTTTACTAGTATGCATGATTTATTCAAAATGCTATGCTTATCCCTGGGGAAATATAGATATATTCCAATTTCTTTTTCTATAAACAACCTCGACCAAATGCATAAATTTAAAAAGAAAACGATGTTAAATCTCTAATATCATGCAAACGTCGCAGTTACATGTATTCTCATTTAAAATAAGATTTCTATTTTCAAAATGAATTATTTGGCAAAATTTGACAGATAATAATGTCACCAGATACAGTAATAACATTTTCTTTTTTTTTCTTGTGTCTCATTTCAATTCAGGAATTTACAAAAAAGAAGCTAAAAAAATACGAGGAAGATTTACTAAAAAATGATCAACAGTTTGGGAAAGATGATTTTAATTTGCAGGTAATATTCATTGTCTATCACGTTAAAAATCCGGCTCAGCGTGTCTGTATCGTACAATGCAGGGTAAATATGGATGTAATATTAACATGTTCTCGGCCTGAATATGCATATTAATTGCCAGCTAGACGTTTAGCAGCCCTCCATCATCGTCATCATTCTCTACTTTTCATGATTAATAATTTTTGCTAAACAGTCAAGTATCGTTCAATACATAGAAGCGTTAAAGGACAAAAGTGGTAACACAGTGTAAATCTTCCCGGCTTTTGGTTGGCCTTTTGTGGTCTCAAGTCAAACCAAGTAAGTCAAGTCTTGGAGGGCTATGATTGGATAGGTTATAATATATTCTTGAGATTAATTAATAAATAACTGCAATATGCATATTTTCAATATAAAATTTGAAACACATTGAAATATTTGTTTAGGCTGCCAATTAGACGAAAACATACTACCATTTACCCATTATTTAGATAACGTTAATAATTCGTAACACAACTTGTTCCTCAACAATCTTAAAAGTTCATATGATCTTTAAATGCAAAGGTTCATCAGAGATGTAGTTTGTATTTATTATTTTATTTACAGACACTCAGGTTTTCCTATGGAAAGGATCTGCAAAACCCAATCAAACTCGTCTACTTCTATAAAAAGGACAGTGATGAATGTGTTGAAGGGAAAGATCCAAAAGAGGTTACTATAGTATATGATTGTAGATATTATGCTTGTTTTTGTTGTCGTTTTGTTTGTTTATCAAATTATTCCTATATGATTTGCATATTAGGGAGTACGCTAATTTGATTGATTGAGAGGCCTTCCGTGTTTGGCTTCTGACGTTATTTATTTTTTGATAGTCTACGTTGACGGAACTACTTTTTTTTTACAAATGTAAATAGTTCAAAGGTACCAGGATTATAATTTAATACGCCAGACGCGCGTATCGTCTACATCAGACTCATCAGTGAGGCATAGCTCAAACAAGTTATCCAGCCAAAACAAGTACAAAGTAGATGAGCATTGACGACTCAAAATTTCAAAAAGTTGTGCCAAATACGGCTAATATAATCTATTCTTGGATAAGAAAATCCTTATTTTTTTCGAAAAATTCTAAGTTTTGTAACAGGAAATTTATAAAAAAATACCATATAATTGATATTTATGTCCACACCGAAGTGATACCCTCGGGCACGAAACGTCCAGCAGCAGAGGCATCGACCCAGTATTTTAAATAAGATGGCGGTCATGTAGAAATATTCATTTATACTTCGTGTTAATCTTTGAATTGAATAATAAACACACAACATTTATTAGAATGATAATATTTGTGCAGTTATTTTTTTTTTTATCAGATAGCAAATTTAATGGAGTTTATGTTTTTGCTCGAAAAAATATATAAATTCGCATGCGCCAGGCCAATTCATTGACACAGCTGTTTAATTTACGCGTGATAGAGGTTACGAATAGGGAAGTTGTCTTCTGTATATAGTCCGTTACTGTGTATGTTATGGTAAGGTGTTTTTGTTTTGCAGTTCAGTGGTCCTTTTCTTCCGTTGTTTCACTCTTATAGCTGATCTGTTTCCCTCATTTTTGGTTCGTGACCCGTTTTTTTCTTTTTGTTTGGTCGATTTATGACTATTGAACGGCATTATACTACTGCTGCCTTTATTTATTCACCAAGAGACCAATCGACATCATAAATATAATTGAATATGCCGACACCTTCTCATTAGCAGAACTCCCCAACTGTAAAATATAAAGGCATACACTACACGCACGGGGACACATTATATTGCATCCAAATAGCACGAGTAACAATTCCTGCAGAAACAATTGCAATACAAATAAGACATGTGGTAAGATAACAAATTGAGACTAATTGACATAGATCCTTTTTGGAGGGATTCGGAGGGACGATCGTATTAGGAGAGGCTGCAAATCGTTAACTCTTGTAAACATAAAGCTTTCGCACCTGAAGTTACTCGTAATGGTGTTAAATGTGCGTAATACGTTTCATTTCAGACGTCCTTGTTTTTGCCTTCTGAGAATTTCCAAGAAGAAATCATACTTTTATATTCAACATGCATAGATGATAAAAAGACAAAATACATTAAAAGGAAGTGGGATGAAATACAGAAAAAACAAGAAGACTTGTAGCAGTTTGTAATGTAACAATGGTGCAAAATATGCAGTTGCGTTCGTTTGGTTCGTGGATAAAGATGCAAGGTTAAAGATGTATATTGAATACATGATTAATTCTATGATTTTAACATCATATTGATTAAATTTATTGAGACAAATAAATATTCAAAATAGAAGATACATTTGGATTATGAAGACTATATAAGCCTTTGATTTAATTAATTTTATATTTATTGTAAATGGCACATCTCACAAAAATATTTTGTTTTAATAAAAACATTAATTCATGCTCTTATCAACCTTTAAAAAAACAAACCTTTTTATTGAATTAAAAAAAAATTAAACTTGATGTTTCTGTCTGATAAATAAACATTAGTTTCAATTTTAAAATATATATGTTAAATTTGATAACTATAGATAAACACTTTTTTCTTCTATTGGTTCGCTGAGTTGTATACTTACCTTTTGTTGTTTCTTAGAAATAAAGGATTTCTTTATTTATTTTTGTGACTTTTTTCTAAATACTGAATGAATTCATGTTATAGAATGAATGACCATTGGTCAAATGTAAAGGATTCAAACAGCTACCCATTTCTCTTAAAACATTTTAATCAGCCTGACCATTATATTGACAATTAAAATCAGGATTTTGGATAAAATATATCAACAAATAACCCCAACATACCATATCGTCTACAAGCTGAAGACTTTAAAATAAGATATAGTTGGGACCAGTCATTCTCTATGGATAAAATGACAAAATTGATGGTATAGATATTTTGTCTAATCCCAGGTGTAGTACTATCAATGAATTAAATTAGTTATCAGGTACCGGGATTATAAAGTAATACGCCAGACGCGCGTTTCGTCTACATAAGACTCATCAATGAAGCTCAGATCAAACAAGTTCTAAAGACAAACAAGTACAAAGTTGAAGAGCATTGAGGACCCAAAATTCCAAAAAGTTATAAAGCCAAATACGGCTAAGGTTATCTATTCCTGGGATAAAAAAAAAATCCTTAGTTTTTCGAAAATTTTAAAGCTTTGTCAAAAGGAAATTTATCAAAATGACCACATAATTGATATTCATGTCAACACCGAAGTGCTGTCTACTGGGCTGGTGATACCCACGGGGACGAACGTCCACTAGCAGTGGCATCGACCCAGCGGTGTAAATAGTTATCAAAGGTATCAGGATAATAATTTAATACGCCAGACGCGCGTTTCGTCTACATAAGACTCATCAGTGACGCTCAGATCCAAAATAGTTATTAATCCAAACAAATACAAAGTTGAAGAGCATTGAGGACCCAAAATTCCAAAAAGGTTGTGCCAAATACGGCTTGGACAATCTATTCCTGGGATAAAAAAAGAATGCTAAGTTTTTAGAAAAATTTGAAGTTTTGTCAACAGAAAATTTATTAAATGACCATATAATTTATATTCATGTCGACACCGAATTGCTGACTACTGGGCTTGTGATACCCTCGGGGACGAAACGTCCAGCAGCAGTAGCATCGACCCAGTGGTGTAAATAGTTATCAAAGTTATAGTTATAAAGTATTTAACATTTCTTTTCTGAAATTGAAGTCATGGTCACAGAAATTAAACCCCAACTGTTGTTCACATCGTGACAATTGATAGTCTGTCATTGTCTGTTCAAAAACCTTTAGGAATTCACAATATCAGACCTAAATTATACTTCATTCCATTATATAAACTTTATTTTATTACAAAAGCCCCCACATAGCTTCCTTAATTCTGTTTTGTAAAGATTAATTGCAATAGGCATATGGACATTGCTAACCATAGACTATTCAAACTCTTATCAACTACTTTCAAAGTTGATTTTGCCAATTTAGATTTATATGCTATGAATATTAGCAATATATTTCCAGAACTACGTAAGAAAAAACTATGCCTAATTGTTTCGAAATATAGCTACACATGTAATATCCTATACTCACTCCAAGTATATGGCATTTAAGAATAACAACCAACCGATGGTTTTATAAGCCTTAACCTTAAAAATTTGCTCTCAACCACCTCCGGATGGGTTCCTCATGTGCATCGTCGAAGTGCAATTATTGCTCAGCTGGTCATGTTATTACTGTTGACCATATTAGCATAGCCGCTGAACAACAAAGAGGGTTGTTTGCCAAAGGACCAAAATATAGAATTCCTCAGCCCATCAACTGAAAAAAGGACTTCGGGTTAATGATGAATGTAGTTGAGAACTATTTAAGAAATTGGATAAAGAGCGACCCAGACGAACAAGAACGGGAAACGTTATCTGAATGGATCAACAATATATTGCATTCAGAAGCGCATACAGAAACTACCATGTTCTATGAGCACATTGTTTTTTTTAACTCATTCAGGAACCGGGAGGTTTTTTGTGCTTTCGCCTCTTTGTGTGACAAATAATTCGTTGATCCAGCAGCTAAGGCCGCCAATAATATTACCTCCGTATGTAAAGAAAGATCATTGGCAATGTCTCACAAGAAAGTGTGGAACAAACAGCACAACTGGTGATCCTACATATTATTTAACATCATTAACAAGGGGTGAAAATATACATTATAACCATTCTGTCCTTCTTTTCTTTTTCTTTTTCGGTATCGCATCCAAGAAAACAAAGATCAACCTTCCTTTACTATACTGGAATCCAGATCTTCAAAAAAAACTATGTATAAAGAACACACATAGCTGAACCATCATTATGTTCGACTTGTCATTCTTCTAAAGTGCTGACTTCTATTAGTTCGATAGTGAAAGATGGCCTTCAAAAAGTATTGTGATGAGATTTATTAAACCAGCGGTGTCAATCAGATGTTGGTTCTCAAAATTGTTAAAGATCTGCTGCAAAATCTTAGAGCACAATCTCTAAAGTTTTGCATTAACATAAAGACCTATGAATTGTCTACGCTATACAGTACTTTTCCTTATGCTAAATTGACAGATCGACTTTTGTTTTTTTTGTGGGGGTTATGATAATTCATGTTTTGCAAAGAACAACACTTATTCTATCAAAAAATACATCGAATATATTATCACAATGCTGGAGTTTTCACTCGATAAAATGATTGCTACGTTTGAAGGATTGATATTTCAACAGAAAGTTGGTATTCAAATAAGAATTAGTTATGCATCTCGTCTGGTCGAAGATGTCATTCAAGTCAACAATAGCACAGTTGTTAATCATTCGTTTGATGTGTTTGAACTTACGATTTTTGCCATTTGATAAGGGACTTTACGTTTTAAATTTTCCTCGGATTTCAGTATTTTGGTGATTTTAAATTTTTCAGAACCTTTACAAAAATACTGAACTCCGCAGAAAATTCAAAGCAGAAAGTCCCTAATCAAAGGACAATATCAAACGCTCAAAGATCTTAAACGAATGGATTACAACTGCCATATTTCTGACTTGGAACAGGCATTTTCGTATGTACAAAAATGGTGGATTAAACCTGGTGTAATAGCTAGCTAAACCTCTCAATGAGATAAAAGTTGCATAACATTCTATTATTAGATGGAGAGTTGTCTCATTGGCACTCACACCACATCTTCCTATATCTATTATATTGACAAGATGTGTAAACAAACCAATCTGACATGATAGGTAAAAATGTTACAAATAGGGGTACAGCAGTCAACATTGTGACAAAGACATAAAGTTAAAGCACCTTGAGAAATTTTATTTTTATTTCAGATATATTGATGATGTCCTATAACTGAATAACCATTTTTTCAGACAGCCCTTGAATCTCATATCGTTCATAGAACTTGAAATTGAGGATACTACTGATACTAGAAGTACTGCTTCATATCTTGATCTTTGCCTCAATATTGACAAAAATGGACGACTTTACACTAAAATCAACTTCCTAATTATCAATTATCCATTTCTCAGCAGTACCATACCGTCTCATGGTGTTTACATATTTCAATTGAAACGTACTTCAAGTACAAGATTGTGCTCCTTACGCAGAAACTGTTGTAATGAATTATCAATGCCAAACAAGTACAAAGTTGAACAGCATTTAGGACCCGAGATTCCAAAAAGATGTGCCAAACTCGGCTAAGGTAATCTATTCCTGGGATAGGAAAATCCTTAGTTTTTTTAAAAATTCAAATTTTGTAACAGGAAATTTATACAAATGACCATTTACCACATGTTCTTTTTTTTATATGTAATTGATATTAATGTCAACACCGAAGTGCTGACTACTGGGCTGGTGATACCATCGAGAACGAAACATCCACCAGCAGTGGCATCGACCCAGTGGTGTAAATAGTTATCAAAGGTACTATGATTATAATTCAATACGTCAGACGCGCGTTTCGTCTACATAAGACTCATCAATGACGCTCAGACCAACAAAGTTATAAAGCCAAACTTGTACAAAGTTGAAGAGCATTGAGAACCCGAAATTCCAAAAAGTTGTGCCAAAAACGGCTAAGGTAATCTATTCCTGGGATAAAAAAAAAGTCCTTGGTTTTTCGAAAAACAAGGTTATGAGGAGTAAATATTAAAAATTGACACTACGTTAATCCATGGACACCATCACGGGTTGGCTGATCTTTACAATATGTCTGTATCTAAACTAACTGAAATTATCACCACAGTTTAGATTATGGTAAACATCTATGTCGTCTGTCTGACAAACGTGACCTTTTCTCGAATATGACTGTTTTGCAGCGTGTGATTTCGCATTTCTTATGCTGTGTCTCTGTATTTATACATTCAACATTGCTGTATTTAGTTTTGATGTTTCGTTAGCTGATTCGGTTGGAATTTGTGTTATGACTTATCATTTGTGTTTTGAATTGTGTATTTCCGGTTCATTTCAAATATGTCTTCTTTGTCATGGTAGTCGAGTTTATTTGATTTTCTATGGATAAAGTATTGTGTTAGTCTAAATAATTTTATTTACAATAGATTTTTATGACCGTCATAAAAATGATAATTATTTTTACTTGTATTGTGAAAAAACAAAATATCCTTAATCTCGTCCGATATATTTTTTGTGAATTTCAAGATTATATCAAAGTCTCAAAGATACGTCTCTGTTTTGGTGAACTGGCGCTGTCGTCCATATCTATTGTTATTCGGCAGTTTACATGTAACTTACTTTTACTATTTCTATTTATGTATTTCTCTGTCCCGAGTGTGCTTTCGGTTGTTTGTTTTGTATTTTTTTCAAGTATTGTGTCGTGTTAGCGATAATTTTAAACTTTGTCATATAAGCGGAATGTTTGGCTCGCTATAACACCTGGTTCAAGCCACCATTTTCCTAAAATGTCATGTACAAAGTAAAGAATATGGCAGATGTTATCAAATAGCCCGTTTCTATGGATGTTGGCGTTTAGTTTTGTTGTAGGTTAGTCAAGCAACAATCACGTTTAATTGTCATTTTTTAAAATTGTGATGTCAAAGTTTACGGGAACTTATGTGATATATCGCAATAGCGGATACATTTGCATACAAGTATAAATACGTCTATTACAAATTTAATCCCAATTTCATATTCAATGTTAAGATGTTAACCTGTGACGTCACTTTTTGAGGCGTTGATACATTTGTGTGACGCACCGTTCATGATTGTATATTGTAGTTTAAACAATATTTATTTCATTTGCATTTATTTGTACTGCATTCATGTCCCGAAATGTTGTTATTTTAGCAGTATTTTAACATCAATATATAAGCAGGAGGTTTAATTAGCCATTGAACCAGTTTGAGTCAACCATTTGTTTTTTTAAGTCCCTGTACCTATTCAGAAATGTGGACGTTGCTATCAAATAGTTCGTCTCTATGTATATTAGCGCTTGTTTTTGTTCAGTGGTTATGTTGTTTCGTTGATTTCCTCTTAGAATTTACATATTTTCCTTTGGTTATAGTTTGTAATTTGTTTTCTCTTATATTACTTTTGCTTTTAAAGGTCATAAAAACCGATGCGCAATTGATATAGACCTAAATAACTAACCCATGAAATTTTAAAATATGTTACAAAAAAGAATTTGATATGGTTGGAAAAGGTTTATAATTCGTGATCATTATATAGTTGTTAAACGCAAATGATGCGGACTAGGTGTGAGTTTTATTTACGTTTGGTGTAGTAATATAGGATTAATAACATACCAGAGTTAATATTTCCTTATTCTGTCAAACGATGCAAACAAATTTCAATGTTAAACTAGAGTTTATTAAAACTATGTCACAGTGTTGTTGATAACCAATTTTTAATTAAAAACTCACCTCTTAAGATTTATTCGCTAAATGATTCTTATGAGCAGCAGCTTGTGCATATTTTACATCATTATATATAGTATTTATGAACAGTTTTAACAAAAGATATAGTTAAAACAATGCTAAACAAAGCTAAAATTTTATTGAGCTTCTATTTTGTGATTTCATGGACAGAAGGTAAGGAGCCTGGTTAGAATAGAAAGGTTTTGTCTTTTAATAATATTATATAATAATCAACTGTGTGATTTAACTGTCAATGAGACCACTGTCCATGGGACAAAGATATGAACAATTTCAGTGCAACATATGGATTTGGACCAAGGATTTACCTACCGTAAAGTAAGTTGAGTGATGCGGTATGAAAAAAATGAAGCAATTCAACAAACAATGAATACACACCAAAATATTGAAGACAACAGTCAACAGCAACCACTAGGATACTCTATTTCTAGCTGTGGGGGTGTTTTTCAAAGACCAAAAAATAGAACTGACACTTCAATACGAGTGATATTTTCTTAAAAAATATGTGTGTATAAACTTATCATATATACCAAGATATGCCAGGATATATGAATATATTTCATGATTCTAAAAACAAAATAGGGTGAAAAAGATAAAGTCACCAACTCAGTTTTATGTATTCCTTAAAAGGGATATTGTTACATTGTTATACAAATAATCAAATATGTCAAACATACAAGCATTATATTTATTTTAAATATTTGAATTATTTTACTTCAGTAAACACACGTAAGAGATTACTCCTTGTGATTTTTTTATATACATCTAATACTTACAATGAACGCTGTCCTTATCTGTATCTGGTCACCCTATTAACTGATTCTCAAATCATACTTAAACAAAAACATTTGCTCTGAAGTCTTTTGTTCACTAAGTGGACACTGTTTTCCTATGCTTCTCTTCAACAAGTACTCTGCTGGAAAATAAATAAAGGCAACAGTGGTATACCGCTGTTCAATAGTAATCAATCGGTTAACCTAAAACTAATCCGGGTTACAAACTAAAACCGACGGAAACGTATTAACTGTACGATTGAGTAAAACAACGACACAACAGAAACACTGATCTGTAACTTAAACAAACACCAAAATTCATAGAAACGAACTGTTGGATGACAACAGTTACTTACTGTTACCATTACATGGTATATAACATCTTATTTTAAAACAATGGGTTGAACCTGGTTTAAGCTAGCCAACCCTCCTCTTATATGACAATGTTAGAAATACCACTAAAATGACAACATAACAAGTTCCTGACAGGTATACACTAAAAATAAACACAAGAACACGAAGGAGAAATACATAACATATGTAGTATAAAGTACATACTACCGCTCGTTTATCCCGATCGGACTTTTGTTTTTGGTTTTTTGGCTTTAAAACATCATAAAAGAGCATCCTGTTATGTAATTATGTCAAAAAGGATTTTATGACTTCTGGTATATAATTGTCAAAAATTATGATGACATAAATTGAAACAATACAAAAAATTATTTTAATACTCATTAGAGAATTTTGTTATAGCTATCGTACGATTGATATAGCAAGACATCAGGTTTACAAATAGTTGTTAACTTAGCCTAACTATATCAAATAGCATGTGGTAACGTTAACATAAGATAAAGTGAATTTAATCTAGTATATGCAATCCAATTTATTTGATGTAGATTTGGTAAAAAACAAGAAGTCGACTTTATATTGTATGTTTGCGGTTAAACCGAATTAGATCACATAACTGTTCATAACAGTTTATAGAAAAAAACTTCGAAATAGAAAAAGTCCGCACATACCTATTTTAGTTTAATCAGTTGTTTATAGGTTTCCTGAATTTGAAAATATTTTTTTGTAATTCTTCAATAATCAATGCTAATTTGAAAAATAAATACAACAAGTAAAGCAGTATTAAATCGTCATTATTCACTTGTTAAATTTCAGTAATACTCCTGATCATTTTTCATATCGTTATGTTTGTATATCAAGCGATAAGTTCTCTCTTTAAAATAGAATAATTCTAATATGGTTTCTCATCCAAAGATTACGCTTACTATAAAATAGGGGCAAAAGATATCAGAGGGACAGTTAAACTGACAACGCCATGGCTAAAAAATAAAAAGACAAACAGACAAATAATAGTACAGAAGATACAACAGAGAAAACTAAAGACTAAGCAACTCGAATCCCACCAAAACTGTGGGTGATCTCAGGTGATCCGGAAGGGTTAGCAGATCCTGTTTCACATGTATTATTATGCAATGTTTGTGTTTGATTGTTTTAGTTGACGTTTCGATGATCCTATATACAAGTATTGTGACAAGCACAAAGTTGTCTGCCACGTCACGTCATATTAGTGTTTGAAGTTTTTTTTCTTTTCTTTCGTGTATCGGTCGGAGGGGTTAAGCCTGTTTCGACTGATTTTATAGTTTGTTCTTATGTTGTGTTGTAACACATCAGTGCGAGGTTATGGTAGGGTTAAGAAGTCAGAAACATGCTTTAACCCGCCCATTTCTGTATGCACTGTCCCAAGCCAGGAGTCTGTATTTTTGTCATTTGATTGGTTCATGTCTCAATTATTTTTCGTTCGTTAATTGTTTTATAAAAAAGAATGGCGTTTGTTTTCTCAATTGATTTTTTTCATATTTTTCATGTCGGTGTCTTTTATAGCCGACTATACTGTTAGGGTTGTCTTATTGTTGAATGTTGTATGTTTCACTTTAGCTGCTTACATCCAATTTATTGGTCTCATTTGCAATCATATCTCATCTTATTATTTAAATAAGCAACACAAATTTGACAAAACTTTTACCCAGCTTTATCATTAATATAGAGAGTAACTCAAATAGATACCATTCATAACATCGTTTTTAGTAATCAAAGAAAAAAATATTTTTTTATTAGAATCAGACTAATACTAACCCTTTGTATTTTGTTTAATATATCACTTGTATCTTTGAAGATTATAATTATACTCCAGCTGAATTTAGAATGTAAAACAACAAATAGCATGAATGTAAAATGTTCTTAACAACAATAAAAAAAAACAACAGCATCAAGTGATATTTTAACTCTTGGATTTAAACACTAAGAATTTGACTAATGACATCATCTATGAAATAATTTAAATTTGTGATTATTTCATATCAGCGATCAGGATCGCGGAACTTGCTACTGTCTTTATTCTACACTCGTGTAATAATAGTTTAGGAATATGACAGTTGTTCTATATTCGTTTGGTGTGTTTAAGCTTTTGATTTTGCAATCTGATTAGGGACTTTCCTTTTTTTTATTTTCCTATTGTCCTGTATTTTTGTGATTTTACTTTTCCAAGGTAGCCGTTTCACTCATACTTTGTTATATTAAAAGGAAGTATACAGTTTAATTGTACCTCTGTACACCATGCAATTCTTAGGTTGCTTGATACAAAAAAAATAAAAGATTACAACTAAGATATTCTAAATAATTCTGGTTGATGCCGAAAAGGGTTAGAACTAATATAAACTGCAAGTTTAGGAAACTGTAAACATGTTACGAACAAACCTGTTATATGGACTCATATAAATGGACCTAAAATATTTCGGCAAATCATGTTCACCTAAAAACAACACTTGTGTGTTGGTATATTCCGGACTTTGAATAGGCATTTTCTAATGTACAAATAGCTAAAGCTCTAAACTGTATGACAGTCGCATGTATACAATACAAACAGACATAACAGGTAAAAATGTACTTGTATTTGTCTGTTTGTCTTTTTTAATTGATCGCCAAGCGGTTGTCAATTTATTTTCGATGTATACATTTGAGTTTGAATGTTACTCTCGTATCTTTTGGCCCTCGTTTGCTTACTATTTGGGCCATAGAAATCTGAAAGTTTTAACTGTTATACCATTTTGATGAAAAACATAAGTAACGGTGTTTTCAGTTAAACAAGGTTTTCAGCAATTGCATCATTCGAGATGTATTTGTGGCCATATAAATGAAGGTGAATTTTAAAGTGTTTTTTTTGGGGGGGGGGTGGGGGGGGGGGGTTTGGTGGTTGTTTTTTCAAAAACATTTCTGGAAATTTTTCCAGTGGATCAACGAATGGAAATATTTTTGTCTGAAATGACACCTATATATAAAATACATTCATTATCACTGAACTAGTATATATATTTGTTTAGGTGACAGCTGACGGACACCTCCGGGTGCGGGAATTTCTCGCTGCATTGAAGACCTGTTGGTGACCTTCTGCTGTGTCTTTTCTATGGTCGGGTTGTTGTCTCTTTGACACATTCCCCATTTCTATTCTTAATTTTATTAACGATTGAGTTATGAACCAACCAAAGAGGGACGTGGTGTAGTGGTTACTGGATAGGACTACTAACACAAAGTTTCTGGTTCGATTCCCGTTCCAGGATGAAAATTTCAGACTGAATTTTCGGTTCTCTCTTGACACCATTTGCGAGTATGGTCTTGAGGAAACGATGATAGTCCGTCGGAAAGGGACGATAAATGGCTGACCCGTGTTAAGAGAGGGCCTTCTCTTGCATGTAAAATACATCCTTGTAGATTTCGAAAAAGAGGAGGCTAATGCTATTACAAGGCAGCACTCGCAACCGCAAAGTGGAAAGGGATTAATATAAGTTGCAAAACTTGTTTCCCAATACACTATAAATAAATATGTTTATATAAGCTAACTATATCAAATACTAGCACACAGCAAATCAGGTACAATCATGGGGGAAAAGTTGAAAAGGTGAAACAAATATTGTATTACATAGTTGTATACTGGTAAGTGTACTTGCAGTTTTTCGTTATTCGATATTCAATATACAAAAGGCTACTAGCAGTTGGTTCGATATTAATCGATATGGTGCTTTTCTTTCTTGCTACGGCCATTTGAAAGTGCCCCATTGTTAATAATTTCCCAAATTTTCATAAAATTCTACACATTTATGGGCCATAATATTGAAAAAAAAATCACTTTTAACAATTAAACTTGTTTTTTATTCTTTCACTAAAGACCATGCGGACCAGTGTATTCTGTATAAATGCGTTGCTTTTTCATGTCAAATTGACCATGCTGTCAATTTTTTTTCAATTTTGGATGTTTCTCTTTTTACTTAGAAATTTACAAGATTTCAACGAAACTGAATCATGAGAAAAATACATTCTTTAGGTAATACAATTCTATTGAAAATCACTTAACGCAGAACCCCTCATCATTAATTTCAAACTTGTAATAGCAGACATTTTTATACACCTCGCCAAAAAGTAATCAACACGTAAATGTTTTTGCTTCTATTTTTTGTTTTTAAATTAAATTTACTACTGCTTTGATTCCATATTTTTCGTTAATCTATTATTAATCGACAGGTAGATATATAACCTGATTATTCACCTACATTGTATTTCGAAAATTAAAAGAAGAATGTAGACTTAAAGATGTATTATGAATGATAAGGAGTGTGATGTCCAACAATGAACAAAATCAAAGCATAGAAATTTAAAAAGGCCTGTAAATGACAAATGTGAAACAATTCAATCAAGAAACCTAACATGTTTACTTTTAAGTAAGATTCGAAGGTATAACTTTTTTAATTCTTTGATTTTATTTACAGAGACAGAAATTGGTTCTTCTTCTCGACCCGCTGTAGTGGCCAGCTCCGGACCTAAAACCAATGTTGCTAGAATAATTAAAGATCTCAAATTGACTCTTAACGGGAAAAGTTTGAATGTAAAGAATCCAAAATTAAAGGTTAGCACAGTTTGCACTAACCTTTGCACGTTATCTGTTTTAAATTTATCTACATAGAAACTTATCTTTCGGCCATATTTTAGACGAATCATAGAAGGTTATATAATGCTCTTTGCAAATCTTTTTGACTAAATATTATGTCAGTGTAATTGTCCTTGTAGTAAAATACATGATTCATTCAAGACTAATTTGTACTTTTTTGATAAATTATTAAAAGTAATATCACAAGACTGCGAGGTTGTTTTTCAATTTTGAAAAAGTTTTGAAAACAAAACTTGAAATTTGATACATTGATAGTTACACATTCATTCTATAATATAAACATTTCTATAAATTGTAATTTTTTTATGTTTTGTAAAATGCTATAGCACATAGAACAAAAAATGATTACGTTTCATCAATTCTTCTTTTCTAGATTTCACTAATTTTGCAAGATATCATAGTACATATAAATAGGCTTCATAAATACAACTAAAACTATTTTGAGAAAATATTTCATTTAATCCTTTTCTGTGTAATTGTTGACATTGCTTATACAACTACATTAACATTACACACATAGACGCATGTCATTATTTTATTTTTTTACAAAGTTTATTTTTTTTACAAACTTTTTCAACCCTATTTACATGCATACTTGCATGTAGGAACACTAGTAACTTTATACTTACATGCAATGTAGAAATTTGTCCAAGCCTATGACAGATTGTAGGTATTTCTATGCGCCCAAATTCCGCCCAGTTAATAACAGACTGGTTTTTTGTACTGTAATGAATCACAGTTTATAACGAAACTCAGAAAAGATTCATTTAAATTGAATTTAATTGATAATTTCAACTACCCTTACCGTTATCTTGATGATATTGTTTAGCTAAATAATCATAAATTTTCTAAATATAGTGCCTAAATGTACCCAACTAAACGTTAAATAAATCAAATGTAAATGATAGCAGCTGTCCTTTCCTAGATTTAGATATATCAGTTTACACGGGAAGCTCCGTACTAAAATTGACGAAAGTAGGGACGATTTTCGTTCTATATTGTTAATTTTACTTTTTGGGATGGTGGTATTCCTTTGAAACCATCTTACCGTGTCTATATTTTACAATTCGCTAACTATGCCTGTGTCTGTGGGACCTTTTTTTTTTATTTAATGAACGTCATCTATGCATTACTGGTAAATTTTTAAGTCAGTGATATCGTTACCATAAATTTCTTTTACCTTTACTAAATAAAATATAAGAATTTGGTTTTGAAGTTTGTTGGAACCTGAAGTAACTTTTTTCAAACGGGATAGACTATCAACTTTTATACGATTAAGTCGTCAACCGTGCCCGAAAATTTAAAAGCTATCCTAGTAAACTTATCCATTCTTTAAATAAACTTACTCCTAAAGGTTACAAATCAACATGTTCTGTAATTATGTCTTTGAATATAGTTTTCCAGTGGAATTAATACTGATTTTGTTACCAGTAAATAAAAAAGAAACTACATATTTTTGTTATATACATAATGGATCCACAATCTGTTGTACATAAATTAGGCCGATTGTTTTCTGGTTTGAATTATTTAACATTTGTAATTTTTGGGCGATTTATAGTTGACTTATAGGTAAAGGCCTTACGGTGGCCTATAGTTTTAATATATGTGTGATCTCTTGTGGACAGTTGTCTCATTGGCAATCATACCACATCTTCCCTTTATATATGAGTTCATCTCAATGTACAATATGTATTTTTCATCTTAGATGATATTATTTTACTTTCTATTATCAGAACGTTCTAAATTCACATCTGTTTGGAGACACGATGGAGGAAAGGGCAGAAATTTGGCCATTGATGGGACAGCTTAATGATATGATCGCTTTGGCAAATAACGAAAAAGTCGAGGTACATTGCTTCAAGAATCTTAAAGCAATTCATATGAAAATCCAATTACAATATATGTTTAAAGCAGAAGTATCTTAAAAGTTATGTTGGAAATAATAATTAAACCATCATTAGCAGAGTAATAACAAAACTGACTGATAGATATCAGTTCTAATATTATGTTATACAGACACACGTTTGGTCTACAGAAGACTGCTAGAAAAAGAAATTATAGAGGCCAAATTAAGTACGAAAGTTAAAGAGAATTGAGGATTAAAAAATAGTTTAGGCAAATATATATAAGTTAATCAAATCCTAGAATAAGATAAAATTGAGAAAGGAAATGGTGAATATGTCAAAGCGACAACCACCCGACCATAGAGCAAACAACAGCCGAAGGCAACCAATGGGTCTTCAATGCAGCGAGAATTCCCGCACCCGCAGGTGTCCTTCAGCTGGCCCCTAAAATATAAATAATAGTACAGTGATAATGGACGTCATACTAAACTCCGAATTATACACAAGAAACTAAAATTTAAAATCATACAAGACTAACAAAGGCCAGAGGCTCCTGACTTGGGACAGGCGCAAAATTGCGGCGGGGTTAAACATGTTTATGAGATCTCAACCCTCCCCCTATACCTCTGTATATTGAGTATGTTGTATGACAGAACACCTTTTGTACAACAAAACGTCCTTTAAAGGATTTATTGATAATACAAGTCAGACTGAATGGTACATATAAAAATATCCATATCCGTATGCATGTATCTGTTGGAAAACTTTCATTTCAATTATCAGTTGATTTAGACAGTAGTCCATCACCTCTTTGTATGTCAAATGCATGCATGCAGGAGCCTGTAATTGTCGTTGGATGGTTTTGTTCATTGGTACTTCTCATTTCTCGTTTTTTACATAGATAAGACCGTTGGTTTTTCAGTTTGAATTGTTTTACACTAGCCATTTGGACCCTTTGTAGCTTGCTGTTCGATGTGAGTCAAAGCTCCGTGTTGAGTGCCGTACTTTGATCTATATTTGTTAACTTTTTATACATTTGGAATATGATGGCGAATTGTCTTATTTGCACTAATATAACTGTTACATCTTCCTATTTATGTAGAAAACATGCATATTTTGTGTTGTTGATTGACACTCAATATACTTACACAAGCAATTAACCGATTTAAAAAAAAAAATGTTTTTGATGTCATATCTGGGGAACAGAATTTTAAAAAACTGCAACTGTTTCATAGATGAATCCAATTCACATTTATTTATTTTTTTACTAAAGAAGTGCGACATAAAACTGTATTACGGGGGCAAAGAAAATGGGATTGAATTGGCTTTAAGTTATAGAATAGTGTGCATTGTTTATACTGAGAAACTGTTAATCTTCAATAGGGTAATATGTCACTAGGCTAAACCCATTTTTTTTTAAATATTATATATCACAATAGGTAGATATAAAGATCGTATGAATCACCCATAGTGTAACATTAAAATATGTAATATATAGATATTAGAATGATGATTATTTATTAAATAAGTTTGCCTTTTATTAGCGAACAACATCTAAGCTCATTGAAGATGTAGATGGACTAATTGAAGACGATATTATTTTAGACAAGGAGGACCTACTAGATATAATTGAGGCGTTCAAAAAATATCCTGAATTAATGAAAATTGATTCCGACACTGGAACTGCATTTAGACTAAGGGGATCGGTAAGTAAACAACCAAACAAAATAACAAATAAAGTTACTTACTAACAAACAAACCAACAAACAATCAAATTAATAAATAAACCAAAAGTAAAATCACAAAAATATTCCGAGGAAAATTGAAAACGAAAAGTCTTTTATCAAATGGCAAAATCAAAAGATCAAACAAATCAAAAGAATGGACAACAACTGTAATATTCCTTACTTGATACAGGCATTGTCTTGTGTTGAAAATGGTTGATTTGAACCATCATTCGTAAAAAATCTCGTATTTTTACGAAACAGAAACAAAAATCTATCTTTGTAAAAAATATAAAAGAATTCCTACAACATGTTGTTTGACATTAACATGCTCTATTTTTATTTGTGGTTAATAATATATCAATGACGTTTGATTTTTTTTTATTGATTTCATTATATATTAAATGTACTTGTCTTTTCAACGATCATATGAAAAAGAATGCATATACATGTAGGGTTTCATTAAGAATAAAATAATGCCAATATTGTCCATATCCTTAACGTTCTGCTGTACAAACGGTGTCCGCTTACTGAAATATACTATTATTGAATATATGTGTCTTAAGGTAGTACCCAACACTTTCACTAAAATTAATTTGGCTCGTTTAATTTTCATAAAATTTTGACAAAGTATTTACTTTGACCATTTTACAAAAATATAAAAAAATTTAAAAATTTGAACCAAGCGTTTTATCAGAAAAATTACACTGGTTATATAGCAGTTTGACAAACACTAATTTTTGACATTGAGAAGCTTAGTATTCCCTTAACAACACAATGTCATTAAAACGTTTAGGTGATTTTACAGAGTTATCTCCCTGTAGTGTTAGGTACCACCTTAAGCGATAATGACTATGTTTGACTTGTCGATGCGATATATATACTGCCTTCTTTTCTCGTTTATAACACTATATAAAACAACTTGTAAATGTCTAAAGTAAACTTGAACAGGATTTTTTAGACGACGTGTTATATCAGTTTCATCTTTTTCTTTTTTTATTTTGAATCAACACATGCAAGTTTCACTTACATCAATTCACGTGCATTTAAATTCGTGTGGTTCTCATATGAAATCAACGTAAGTTTCACGTCAAACGAGTTTATATATGAAATGATTTAATGTAAGTTTCACGTGAACCTCACGTAAGATGAGGTATTTTTGCCAAAGCGACAACTACCAGTTCAAATGACAATGCTACAAGGAATTTAATGATCACCATACGTACGGCTATCACTTATAAGCGTTACCCACGTCTCAGAGCCGGATAGAAAATGCATCAACACGACATAAGCCAAAAAATTCAATCCTTAAAAATTTTTCGACTAATTTTAGCAATATGATATACGGAAAACAATTATGACAGACATAATGGCTTGGGGAATGTACATAAATAATGTGGTGGGGTGTCAATATATTTAAGTTATGCAAATAGTATGTCCATTGAATTTTGAGACGACACTGCAAATACATTCGTATTGAATAAACAAAACAAATAAAATATATTTGTTTCGTATACAAGTCAATTTATTTGTATGTTTCAGGAACAAAGCCCAGTTTGGAGAACACTTATTAAAAAGAAAAGCAAAAAATGGAAAATGCCAATAAAGTACCGGGTTAAACGTGGGCTAAGTAGTATGTAAAAACTCACCAATAGTACCCAGCTTATATTTTTGTTAACCAAAAACAAGATGTGTAGCCTGTCGACACAACCGTTCTCGCTCATTTTGTTGGGTTTTTTCTTAGATTCATATCTACCAAATAGGTTATTAAGGTTGGAACATACGTTATTAAATGTTGTCTCAAACTTAATTAATTACATTTAGATATATGAATAGGTAAAAGGTGCAAATTTTGAAATACGACTTATTTGTTTACGGATCTTGCCTGACATTACTTGATAACTAAGTAAATATATTACAAAAAAGTTCAACATTATTCTTAAAATAGATAGATTGAAAACTAAGTATATCATGAACCCCACCAATTACCTCCGTACAATCATGCTGTGTAAACCTGCTACACTAGGTTTTAACAATTCGCGAAACTGTAAGTTAATGTAAGACGTCTGTCGTATTTGTTTTTCGTTTATTGGTTTGTACGAAAAAGCTACTTATTTGACATGACAGATAATATGTGATAAGCATTTTATATTTAAATGTAGAAAAACACACCCGCACTTTGATTGAAATAAAAATAATATACATGTAGGGTTAAGACAATTGATTCCGTGATGAAATGTTAAGACGTTTCATATACATTCGTATGACCCACCGTTTTTTATTTTTCTATTTTAAATGTTTATTTCACATCGTTTTATTTGATAATATGATTAATATTGAATGCCAACATTCTTAACTTTAAAAGCTTTACAACTTAATTGAAGTATTGTTTAAAAAAATATATATACAACTATTGAACTATATAGTGATTGTCATTTTTTAAAGACATTTATTGTCCGACGTTCATTAGGTCTTTCCACTTTTCCTTGGAAAGACCTATTGTTTTTTTTTCTGATTATTAATATTTAGGTCTTTCCACTTTGTCGTGGAAAGACCTATTGGTTTTCTTCTCATTATTTTTTTTTCTTTCGACAATTTTTTTATTCCTTCGTTGTATTGATGTTTCGCAAGATGTTGCTTAGATATTTGAAATATGACATCGTACAGTTTGTACGCTTTTGTATCTACTTCTGTGTAACCGAATACTTTTTTATGTGTGAGTTATATTCCCGAACACTGCTTTTCTTGTTATTTCTAAATCTTCGCAACCTTATAAGAAACCGACAAATTTACTTTCCAAATTGCTCGTTTTATTCTCAGGATGTTTCGTTTAAGTTTGACGGAAGCCGTATAAAGATTCCATATGAAAGTTATTTCCCCTTTTGTATTTGATATAAGTGAATTGTATTTGTAACTGGAAAAAGATGAGTGATAGATGCCTTGGGTCTTTTGATTTGAGGTCCTTGGTCAAGGTCATGTTAAAAAATTAGAATTTGGCTTATTTTCACTTATTTCCAAAAACCGTATAAGATATCGACAATTCATTTTTATTAAATTGTTAGTTACGACATGTCGTAACACCTTAAGTTTTTTTCTCCATTTTTATTTTTAAAATTTCATGTATGGTGGTATTACTCAATTATTAAGTAAAATAAAGACCTTGGATGATTGGATTAAATGTCCTTGGTGTATGACCTTGAAATTGAGCTCAAGGTTAAAGTTAAATTTGACGTTTTAGGTTTAGACCTTTGCTTTAACTTCATATTTAAACACGATAAAGCCATGGGACTTTTTTCATTTTGTTGCAATTTACATTAACTTGAAAATCAAACCGGAAATTACTTTCTGAAAAAGCGGAAGTGACATTTTACAGACTGGAAGTAACAAAGTATCTCCCGAATTTTAACAAAATTGTTTAGAAACTATATATTTTGGGAATCAGCGTACATTAAATTGTCATTTGACACTGTATATGACATTTTAAATCGTATTTTAATATTTTCATATCAATATGAATCGTAAGAAGTGGAAAGACCTTCAATTTTTCTCTGAACAATTGGTTTTTAATTTGAAATTGATATTTTTCTTCGTCAATTCTGTGTGATTTCTAAAATTTTCGGTCCATCTATTTCTGTTTATGAACGAAGCAGTACATGCTTTTATAACAGCTTTCGTTTCTAATAAAGGGACACATTTTACGGTTTGCATTAAGATTTTTTCTTCAGGTCAGACTTGGGGTAATTGTAATTGTAATCGTTAATCAGCTGTAATTGATTACAATTTTTTAAGTAATCAGTGTAATCATTAATCAGCCAAAAATCTGATTACATGTAATTTAATTTAATCAATTACTTTTCAAAATACCCTGTAATCATGATTACTTTTTGATTACATTCTGATTACAATGAAAAAATATCTAAAATTGTGTTTTTGGTCATTAAATGAACCTCTTTCTTATTCATATTTGATAAATTTTAAACATACTTAAATGATTTGGTTACTTTAAGAATGTCTACTTCAGTAAAAAATAAACTGTTACAGTATTGAAAAGTCATCATTAGCCTAAACAGAGAAATATAATACAATTATATACCTTTTAACTTGGTAAAAGATATCTTACATACATGTATATTCATCGTTTTATAATGATCTTCATATCAATATTTGATAATAACTGTTATATATTCAAGTAATACTTTTCTTTAACCCTGAATTATAATCTATTGTTACTTTTTGTGATTTTTATCAACTTTGAATTGACAGGTAGGAGACTAATTAAGGTTTGTTTTTATTGCAATTACCAATTGAGTATAGCTGTAGGGAAATATATATGATAAAAGATAAATCAGACATGAACATTTATCTAATTAGTACAAACTAAATTAAAAGATGGACCAATATGTTGTTTAAATTTTTTTTGTATTTGGACTGGACATGTAAAATGCAATGATTTTTAGTACTTACATATTGTTTACAATTTGATTAAACACTTCTATTAAAATTTAACATAGTTTTAACTGGTAACTTTATTTCATCCATACTTAAACTTCCATAGACTGCAACTTGGAATACATATAAATTATGAAAGAGGTCAGAAGACAAACAAAAAACTCTTGATTATGATTTATCTTTATTAAATTTAATTCAAAATAATTCAGAGATCATTGGTGATAAACTGTAATGTATAAATATGTAGTGAAATTTGGTGTTTATTTAAATAAATGAAGTTTAATTTGAAGTTATCATTTTATAATTGAACCAATTAAAATACTTTCTCAAAAATGCTATAGTGTTATTGAACGTTTTTTCATTCACATCATTCAAAATGTTTTGTTTTTAAATTCATTGTAATCAGATGTAATTATGATTACTTTGCCAATGTAATCATTAATATAATCAGATACTTTCAGAAATGATGTAATCATTAATTTAATTTAATCGTAAAAATGACAAAGTAATTGTAATTTAATCAATTACATTGAAAGTAATCGGACCCATCTCTGCTTCAGGTACACTAGTAAAAAAAGCAACAGCTGTGTGGGAAAAGAACACATGTATAAGATTTAAGAAGAAGAAATTTATCATTCCCGGACCAAATCTCGTCTTTAGAAAGGTGAAACAAAACAAGTACGTCATTATGCCACAGTTTATTACAATAAGTTACATTCTTTAAAAAAAAAAGCATTTTAATTTAGTATATTAAGAAACGTCTTCAACTCCATATAATTCTTTAAAATTTTCTATTCAGTACTGAAATATCGATTCTGAGAATAAAATCACTGTTCTATGGATAAGGGCATGATTAAATAGTTATCAAAGGTACCAGGATTATAAGTAATACGTCACACGCGCGTTTCGTCTTCATACGACTCATCAGTTATGCCCAGATCAAAATAGTTGTAAAGCCAAACAAGTAGTTTTTCGAATAATTCAAAGTTTTGTAGCAGAAAATTTATAAAAATGACCATATAATTAATTTTCATGTCAATACCGAAGTGCTGTCTACTGGGCTAGTGATACCTAAAGACTTGTTTTGTGGATTTACACAACTACATCTTTCATTTTCTGTGCACATTATATATATTTATTATATTCATCAAGTAATGTACTTTGTTATTGAAGGTGCAGTTCAAAAGTTGGTAGAAAACCTATTTTTCAATACATCAATCTCGGGCCTTCATGTCTACATGTATGTTATATATACATTTTTTTTTCTTACTTGAAATGTTTCGTTTAAAGTTAATGCACACAGATAAAGTTCTTTTTTCCTCCTCCGAAAATAAAAGTTTTCGTAACTAGATATCGTAGGAAAACAAAGAAACACTGTGTATAAGATTGTGCGTTCGCTTTAAGATCGCATTCAATATTACACATCAATAATCAGACATAAGTCGATGCATCAACATTCAAAATACACATGTCGATACGAACCATTTTTGTGGGAAATAATGTACCTAACTATCTTCTGTGTCCTAACTATCTTATAACAAACATCGCATTGGTCAAGGACGCCTCATATATGTCTTTATATAATGACCACAGAAATTTTTCGTGCAGAAAGGAATTCAAATGGTATTAATTTATCATCATCTAATTTGAATTTTGAAAACCGAGTGACTTATTCGGAATGGCATATTCATGAGAACCAGGCGGACTAAAAAGGTCTTTTTTATTATTAATTGAGATATTTGACTGAAATAGTACGTAGTAAAAACTGTCAGAAATAAAACCGTTTTTTATGTAAAAGCTGTTTTTGTTCAGATTTTTTGAAGTCAGTAAAGTGTGCCTATCCTCTTAATAAAATCTTTATAATAGTATTTCTCAAATCCAACTATCTATGGAATGTTTTACAAAAATTATCGTGTTTTTCTATCAGCTATTTATTTTATATAGGTTGGAATTGTTGTTCACGAAATTGGTCATGCGCTTGGATTTTGGCATGAACAGTCCAGACCAGATCGCAACTCTTACATTAAAGTCATTAAAAAGAATATTAAGAAAAAGAAATACCACAACTTTGTAAGATATCCGTGGAGTCAATCACGAATATTTGGATTGCCTTATGATTATAGTTCTATCATGCATTATGGATCACATGTAAGCAATTATTTAGTTTTATAAGAATTATGAATTATAACTACACATGTAATACTATCAGTCTTTAGTGGGAATGCATTTACTCTGAGTATATGATCTTTGTTTGAGATTCAGATACAAATACAAACCAATCCAGAAATTGAACTAAGAAAGCCGTAACTGTTACCTTTATTCAGCGAGTTGTTAGTATAGATATTCATTTCAGGGAAAGAATTATAACTGCCGATGAATGATCCATTAAAACATTACAAAAAAAACCCAAAGTTTGAACCCCAGAACAAACCGATGGTGAACTCAGATGCTCCAGAATGGTAAGCATATTCTGCTCTTCGTGTGGCAATCGTCGTGTTACAAGTGAATATCCGTTGATAATTCATATTCGCTTATGTAACAATCAAGAAAATAGGTCACGAAAAGAGTTTCATATCCGTGGTCAATATACTTGACCATATTCATGCATATAGAAAAATGATTATGATTAGGTGGAAATCGAAAACAACTGTCAATTTTTTCTCACTTGGCTCTTGTAAATATGCAACCTTTCTATCTACAGGCTTTCTCTGTATCTTCTGGATCAAAACAGACAATCATTCCAAGGCAAGATGACTACGACAGAACGATTGGTCAACGTCAAGTTCTTTCTTTTTACGATGCTAAAGCAGCAAACTTTCATTATTGTGAATGTAAGTTATAATGACGGAGTTTAGTATTTTTGTGATTTAATTTTTTTGTATACTACATTGTTGTCATCAATGGATAATCACAAGCATCAGTCATAGTAAACTAAATTACATGGCACTCACACATGGAACCAAACATAGAAAACCAATGAGGAAAAGGACCCGACTTCTTTGATCCTGTAAATTTGATAAAACATGCATTTGTCATTCACCATTTCTAACTACTCATTGGAACAGTGCATATCTTGAAATAAAATAAATAATTTGATTAGTACATTTAAGAATTGAAAATACTCGACAACTGTTTACGTTTGAGACTCCTTTGCCTGACTTATAATATTGTGTTCTTTGTAACAGCTAAATGCTCTGGTGGTCTGACGTGGTTTAAATGTAAAAATGGCGGTTACAAGAATCCAAATAAATGCAACGAATGTAAATGCCCTGATGGGCTTAGAGGACGTTACTGTACGATTCCAGCTAAATCTCTTCCAAGTAAGTATTTACACACTTTGCATCATGATCACATACTTTGGAATAAACTCATCATAGATACAAGAAAATCATCATAGATACAAGGACTTAATTTTGTATATTCGCCAGACGCGCGTTTCTACAAAAAACCCATCAGTGACGCTCGAATCCAAAAAAGTTAAAAAGGCCAAATAAAGTACGAAGTTGAAGAGCATTGAGGACCAAAATCCAGCTAAGGTAATCTATGCCTGAGCTTTAGTTTTAGTATAATTCTTGTGACATTTACCATAGGCAAGCCTGTAGAACACTTTATCTGGTCAACTAAAAGAATTGTAACAGGAAATATTCTCAGCATGCTTAATATCTGTAATTTAACTATGAACGTATGAATCTTAAGAAATATTAATTCCAATTGTTTGGGGTTTTTTTTTCGCGTTCAGTTCGTCAAACGACTCAGTAAATATAACATATTATATTGATTATCGGAAATATTTAATTGATTATTAATAATTAAAAAAGGAAAAGGAAAAAGTTAACAATTATATTATAATAGTACAATATCACATATAACTGCCGAAATACAATATGAAGTTTATACGAGGGCCTTCCTTTTCAGATTCTGGATCTTGTGGTGATGTTACTCTCAGTGCTAAGTCGTCTTATAAGTCATTTACATCTCCTGGGTATAACGGATCTGGATATTCTTCTTCTAATGAATGCTCTTGGTTCATTAAGGTATGCATTTTAAATGTCTGAACGAAATACAGAAATAAACGGTTTCAAAATGACAACAATTGTGTACATTGAAATATTCAAAAAAAATTTGAGGAGTCCGTAGGTTAACTGCATCAAAACAGTCCCGTTATGTCTCTTTTTCATGTTGCTTTCATAGATATCTCACTAGCAACTAACACTAAAATGAGGAGGTAAGATAACAACCATTATCAGGTGCCTCAAATTGAAAAAAAATATAGATGTACTTTGCGGGTTGTTAATTTGTACTGAACACTTGCTAAAGTAGTGCATGATGAAAAGAAACATTTTTTATTGATATTCTCCAATAATACAATACAAATACTCAATTTGTTTTCATTCAATCCATCTCTGACTTTTGAACAGAGGTATACTACACTTGCTTTTATTAACCGTCTACAAACTAAACTACGAGATAACAATTTTCATTTGCAGGCACCTAAAGGAAAACGAGTTCAGTTTCAATTCCGAAACTCGTTTAAAATAAGTTGCCGTAGAAACTGTCGAGATTATGTTGAAGTACGATATAAAAAGTTGTCTGATGCAGGACCTAGGTATTTGTCGTTTTTTACAAATTTTAAAACAGTCATGTGAGTAATTTCACACCCCATGCTACATGTTACATTCTCTTTATCCGTCCGTCTGTATTTCTATATTGGTCAAGATAATAATTCCTTTCATTATTTTGAAGTACCACAAACCTGAATTATTTCATATTTGGTCTGGAGCCTGACTGTGCACACTTTTCGAATCTAATAGTTCTATACCGCCGATTCGTTGGATTTTTAATACATTATAACATTATTTTTTTCTCTTTTAAATTGTTTCACATGTTTCATGTCGGTGCCTTTTCTATCTGACTATACAGTATTGGTTTTGCCTATTGTTGAATATCGTATAGTGATCTATAATAGTTGTTTGTAGTTATCAAAGGTACCAGAATTATAATATAATACGCCAGACGAGCGTCTCGTCTACATAAGACTCATCAGTGGCGCTAAGATCAAAATAGTTATAAAGCCAAAAAAGTACAAAGTTGAAGAGCTTTGAGTACCCAAAATTCCAAAAGGTTCTACCAAATACGGCTAAGGTAATCTATGCCTGGAATTAAAAAAAATCCTTAGTTTTTCGAAAAATTCAAAATTTTGTAACAGTAAATTTATAAAAAAAATAATAAAAGACCATATAATGATTCCTGTGCTGGTGATATCCTTGGGGACGAAACTTCCACCAGCAGTTGCATCGACCCAGTAGTGTAAATAGTTATCAAAGGTATCAGGATTATTATATAATACGCCAGACGCGCGTATCGTCCATTTAATTACATTTGTTCATCCATTTCATTTGCGCTCGGGTGGATAGTTTTCTCATTGGAAGTCATACCATATATTCTGAAGTTGTTGTTGAAAAAAATTCGTCACACATAAATTCCGGGACTACTAATCAAATGACTTGATATTTTGGCAGCTGCTTGACAATGGTATGTTATATATGCGCACGGACAACGCTGCTTGATTTTTGTTCATAGCAACTTAGTTAAACCTGGTTTAATAGCCTGCCCAGATAAACCTCCAACTTGTATAACAGATGCTTATAGTTCCGTTATATTGACCAAATTTTGGTAGCAACCCTTAAAGACAAACATGATATACACCTATTTTGAATAATGTCCATCACCGAAGAAAATATGCATTATATTCATAAATAATTACATTAGATGTATGTTTCCTTATAATACGTTATTCTGATTGGCTTACTGCACATCACGTGTTATTCCTTAAGCAATTGCATTACACAATAAAACTTATCGTTCATGATAACATGTGGTCCCACAATAAAGTGCACAGGTAAATTAAATAAAAAAATGATAAAATTCGTGTTTTCATGATCCTAGCTAAAAATGTAATTATAAGTATTGAATACTTCTTTTTGTAACTTCGTAGGGTTGTAAAAGCGTTGACCGTGCGCATATTTTTAGAATGAAGCGCTTCCGCGCTGCGCTTCATACAAAATGTACTCCGGTCAACGCTTTTACACCCCAATGAAGTTACAAAAAGAAGCATTCAATCTTAATTATAAGTTTGATACAGAAAGTCTTGTTTGTAGAAACTTCACCTTTTTAAAATGAATAATCTTTTCTAGATACTGTTGCAACCGGAGGCCTACACGTACGTATAAATCCTCTACAAGGTACATGTTAATAAACTTCAGAACATTTTCTGGCCAGAGAAAAAAGGGATTCAGTGCACGGTACAAGTATATTTGTGAGTTCAATTTCAATTTATACATGTTAAATAAACTCATCATAGATACCATGACTAAATTTAGAATGTACGCCAGACGCGCGTTTCGTCTACAAAAGACTCATCAGTGACGCTCGAATCCAAAAACAATCCATTGTTGAGATCTGTGTAGATGTTTTTCTATGTTTTTTTAATAAAATATTTACTTTTAATATTAACACATAAGCGCATTAACATGTCAATATTATATAAAATATATGTTATTAATTTTGATTGCAAAAGACGACCAATACCATTTTTAGATCGATCTAAAAGACTCTTATTTATATAAACACAGCCATACTTGTAATAAAAGACAACGAAAAGTACATTCAGACACTTGTGATATTGAAACACATCAAGGAAATCAACATCACACATTTTAAAAAAAAAATCTTACTGTAAAAATTATTATGGAAGACTTGAATTGAAACAAATACTGATGCATTTGTTTCAAGAAAACTTTAAAGTCATCACAAATAGTGATAAAAGCGCATTAAGCAGGCATGTATCCTTGTACTAAAAGTGCATTAGGCAGACATCTCTCCTTGTAATGAAAGCGTATTAGGCAGACATTTATCCTTGTACAGCAAGCGTGTTATGCAGAAATACATCTTTCTAATAATAGCGCATTAAGAAGACATTTGCATGTACCCTTGCAATGAAAGCACATTAAGAAGACATTTACCCTTGAAATGAAAGTACTATAAGCAGACATCTATGTTTGTAATGAATGCTAAACAAACGTGTTTGCCTTATAGCGCTTATATTAAAAGAATAGATGTCTGCTAAATGCGATATCATTTCAAGGGTAGATGTATGCTTTACACGCTTTCATTACAATCATATCTGTCTGCTTAATGCGCCATTAGTAAGCGGATATATGTCTCCTTGATGCGCTTTTATTAAAAGGATAGATGTCTGCTAATAGTGTTTTGCTTATTTTCTTTTGTTACCTATGCTGACATCTGAAGTCCGAGTTCGAAGTTAGAAAAAAAACATAGAAAATTGACAATTTAAGCCTTATGTCTTTGTTAAGTTTGTATTTTATAATGTTTTTCTTGTCCAAGTTTGGTTATACTGTAAGTAATAGGTCAATAACACAATCGAAAAGACATTAATTGTCGATATGCGCAATTGTTGGAATACATATAGTACTGTTAAATGTCTTTTTAATAGATTAAATAAAAAATTAAAATCACAAAAATAAAACGCCTTAGAAAATTTAAAACGGAGAGTCCCTTATCATATGGAAAAAGCAAAGGCTCAAACACATCAAAGGAATGAAAACAACTGTCATATTCCTGACTTGGTATATGCATTTTCTTTGTAGAAAAGTGGTGGATTAAAACTGGTTTATAGCTAGCTTAACCTCGCACTTGAATAACAGTGGCATACAATTCCACTATATTGACAATTATGTGTGAACACACCAAGCAGATATAATAGGGACAAAATGTCAAAATAGGGATACAAAAGACAATGTTTGCAACACATTTATGATAGGTTGTTCAATACTATGCATGGTCTTAATACATGTATATTTATTTTCATTTCTTTGTTTTTTTTTTGTTTTTTTTTTACAGAAGAGAGAACTTTTACACAGATCATCGTTCAAAGATGAAATAAATATTTAAATAATAAGATGGGTGTTTACTGAGATATTGAATTATTTAACATATTAAAGGAATGGTATTGTTTTTTAAATTCATAAATACTTAGAGGCAGATTTCCGACAAAATGCATGTTCTTTAAACAAAGATCGGAATTCTGATGATTTAATTTAAAAACAGGCAGGCTATTTTAGAAATTGGATAAGCGCAAGCCAAATGAACCGAAACGGTAATGTATTTTGAAGCGCATTTATTTAGCGCATAATGCCCGCGTCACACTATCCCGATTTTTATATACGATGGACACCCGAATGCGAAAATTGTAAGTTCGTACGAAGTTGGTCCCGATCTCGTTAAAATACCAAAAAGTGACCGAACCAAGTACGATGAATAACGAAGTCTATACGATGGTGCCGAAATTATATACGATAGCAAAAGATGGACATACGAAGGTTAACCGAAGACGGGTATTTAAGCTTCATATCTCAGCCGAAGCCTACACGATGGATCACGAAGGCTACACTAAGGATTACGAAGGCTACACGATGGATTACGATAATGGCGCGATGGCCATACGATGTCTAAAAGACGATGGATTTAAATTATATGCCGAAGGCATCACGCGGTTTAAATTGTTTGATCAATATTGAATATATTATATTGTACATTTAATTTCTGGTTTAATCATAAGACGGAAGACCGTGGGCTTGAAGGGTAAAACTAGACTCTGCATGTGTCATATACAAATATAGTGTCCATATTTGTCCCCAATATGTTACATACGAGGGAATGCCACGCTCGGCATTGCCTTGTTTGAACTGTAAAATGTGTGCACTAGTCTGAATAATCACCCATAATTATGCCCATGTTTACTGATCTATCTTAAAGATAAGGTAATGGGTTCGTTGATCCCTTTTATTCAAAAAGAGCTCTTTCCAGGAGAATATCATAATGATATAGACAAAAGGAAGGATGTGGGGAAAGCAAAAAATGCGGCAAAATATGACATATAGAAAACAAAATGGTTATGGAGTAAACATTCGTGTGACAACAACTCAGACGATACATCAAAAATCAGAATAATGAAGAAAAGTTGGTTTCCCTATATACGTGTACCTGCAGTGTTGGTGTACGAGGCGCGTTTATGATTTTCATTATGTTACTTGATAAAAAATAATATTTATTTGTGAAAGTAAATCCTGAGCCTGTAATAGCTGCTCTTCTTGTTCCATTTGAATTAATAGAAACAACGCTGTCGCCTTTCTTGTTCTCATAGAATCATATGATATGAGCTCCATGTTTTGTGAACGTATTTCTTAACTGTCGTATTAGACTGACCAGTGCATATCGCGCATGGCACTTTAAATGTACTTTAGCGCGAAAATTAACTTACATTTAGCCGGATTTATTGCCGTCGTAGTTCCATCTTGTCGCCTTCGTACTTTTATTCGATGGCAACACGACAGGATTACGAGGTCTTCACGAGGTCGTGTTGCCATCGTAAGACCTTCGGGTAGCTTCGTGATTCTTTCGTGTAGACATCGTAATGTCAAAACTGCCCGATGGAAACGATGGAAACACGAATGCAATACGATGTTCGAAGATGCATTCCGGGTGACATTACGATGGTGAGGATGGTGATACGAACTCAATACGAACCCTCAACATCGGACGGACCTTCGGGGATTTTTTAACATGTTAAAAAATTTAGAACCCTTCCCGAAGTTGTCCCCGAAGACTAGAAAAAGTGGCCGATGGTTCTACGATGGTTAAAGATGGTACTACGAATAGCCCGATCTGAATACGATCAGTCCCGATTTTGAAAATTTCCATAATCGTGTTGCCATCGGCGTAAAAATCGGGACAGTGTGATACGGACATTAAAAAAATACGATGATCAGTGAGCACATGTGTTGACTGTTGAATTCATTTCTAGAAGTCCTAAGCTGTGGATGCTTTGTCCTTTATTTAAGACAAACATGTTGTTAGACAGATAACAGACTATAAACACGTGTGATAGAAAACTAAAGTCAGAGCAACACGAACACGATCTAAAACCGGGAGTGATCACAAATGCCCTGCCCGGAAGGATAATCATATTCTGCTTCCAAGTGACATCTGTCGTATTACTCATTTAAGTACTAATTCCATGATAAGATTAATTAGTCTGATTGGTTAATTTCACATTCAAGAATAGTGGACAGATTTAAAAATTATAATGTAGCTAGTTCAGCTATGTGTTTCATCTAAGATCTTTCTAGAGTTCTAACTACCATTTTTTTCAGCATGGAAAGATCGTCTTAAGTAATGTTGTAATATGGTACTAGTATATATTATAGGGCTAAATATTTTGCGTTGGTGTCTTGCCATGGCTTTGTTTGGACTTGTTTGTTGCTTTTTGACCTTAAATGTTTGTCCCTAATATTATATTAACTGTGCATTTGCATTCAGGTATCGCAGATCAAATTTATTTGTTCATATTGTGTTAATTAACTTTTGTTTGATTGAGTTAAGCCTTCCAATTGATATTTTATCGTGTGGTTTTCTATGTTGTGATGTTATGCTATTGTTTCAGAAAAAGGGAGAAGGTTGGATACCATTAAAACGTTTAATCCCGCTGCAAATATTTGCACCTGTCCTAAGTCAGGAATCTGATGTACAGTCGTTGTCGTTTGTTTATGTAATATATACGTGTTTCTCGTTTCTCGTTTTTTATATAGATTATACCGTTAGTTTTCCCATTTGAATGGTTTTACACTAGTAATTTTGGGGCCATTTATAGCTTTTTGTTCTTTGTGAGCCAAGGCTAGATGTGTTGAAGGCCGTACATTGACCTATAATGGTTTACTTTTTTAAATTGTTATTTGGATGGAGAGTTGTCTCATTGGCACTCACACCACATCTTCCTATATCTTTATAATTAATCAATGATGTCTAGCAGGTGCTGATTCTTTAAATAAAAAAAATACTAGCTACTTCAAAATTTTCAATCAAAAAAACGCATTGAATAAACCTATTTAAACATATGTTAATTGTTGGATAGTTGTCTCATTGGCAGTCGTACTTCGTCTCCTTATTTTCATATTGATAGGAAATTTTACTGCAGAAATTCATATGGTACCATTTGTTGCAGAGCTACGGCACAGGCTATTTCAGATTTTTCCTGTCATTTGTACCTAATGTTTGTCCAATACCTTTGTGTAGAGCAGAATTTTTTTGTGTATGGACGAATTTGGTTCTAATTTACCATTATTATTTCGTTGTTCCCCATCCATGCAGTGAACATGTCACAACTATTTTGGTTTAACCACTCAACACTACTCTGATTGTAGATGTATTGGCTTCCCGTGAACAATAAATAGTTCTTGCCACATTATCATCAATTCACATATAATCTTAGGTGTAAATTCACAACCTTTTCTCACGTTGCTGTTTGTGTGGTACACCAAAACATTGCGAAAATGAATTAAATTAGAAAGATTTTGATCACATGAAGATCCTTGTGATCGAACAGGATTGTACATGGCAAAATAGGCCAGATGGAATCAATAGAAAGAAATAATTAAATTTACAGTCTAGTGTTTATATTATTATATTCAGGATTTTGGATTAAAATCAATCGACCAAAACTTACCTGTATTATTAGTGATCTATGTTTACACCTTATACATTATATCTCATTATTGTTAAAACTTTTGTCACCGAAGAAGGCCATTTGTTGAGCCGAAATATTTGCAATTATTGTATAATTTATATCATCTGTTCAGTTTTTCCATCTTTGTGCAATGATATTCAACACTTTTTAGTGTTTTGTTTTCCATCTTTTTATCGGTATTGTTACACAATCTTTCAGACTCATATAATTTTTCCTGTTTGTGTAGTATTGTCAATTTTGATGATCCAATACCTATTAAGTTTACTGGTAGGTAGATTCTTATAGACTCTATATATATATATATATATATAATTAGTTAAAACAGCTTTTCAAATTTCCAATGGTAAAATAATGTCATACCATTTTAAATTGTTTTAGTCTATAGTTGCATTATTTTCTGATTTTGAAAGTTTAATATTTTGCCTCATCTTCGCTAGCCAGGGTTACTATCCATTCCCCTCCTCTCCACGTGGAGATGAGGGGAATGGATCGTAACCCGTGGCAAGCGAAGATGGTTGTACAGATGTTTCTAAAAGGAGTCAATTTAAATTTTTCAATCAAATTGCTCTTTACGAAATATTTACTTAAGGAAAGTTATTTACTAAATCTATAATAAGTCATAATAGCAGCAACACATAATGAGGAACTCAAACGTTTACATGTCATCAAACAAAGAGAAATTGTGATGTCAAGTTAAAGGCCCTTGACATCAGAATGAATATACATTGATTACAACGAAACCTTGCCCTTGTGGTTATCAAGTTATGCATAAGTAACTATAATAACTTATAATAAGTAAGTAGGTAAATAGTTTATCAAACATTACATGTTAAAGTGTCACATATTGTTGACATAAAAATAAGCAACATCCGATTATATAAAAATATACAAATAAAGCAATATTAAATAACCATCCATAAAAAAACGACTTATGAGACACTATAAAACTTCAAATTCTATAAAAATTTAATAACAAAATTGACCATCAAAATTTCATAATCAACTGTATAAAAACAAATTTAAAATTGCAAAAGAAATATATTTGTTCATAACAGTTCATAATTTCAATAAGTTTAGTATCTTTATCTAAGCGCTGAAAATCTTGAATAAATGTAGAAAATACGTAAAAAAGATTTTATAATATTCTAAGTGGCCATGGTAAATACAGATAAATTGTATGTGTCTATCCCATATCATCGCGTGAAGCTATGTTTGATGTTTGAAGAAAATAAACAGCTGCGCCACGAGCTCATGATACGCCTGTCGTCTTGTGTGTAAAGTTTTATGCAATAATCATAGTTTCTGAGATACGGAGCGACATGTGAACAATCCCTTTTTTTTTTACAAAAAACTCAATAACTCTCAAATAATGTTTTGAATCATCACCAAAAAGTAAACCGATATTAAGATTTCAGCAGATTATTCAACGTGAAGAGTCAAAAATTAATTTTATGGTTCAATAAATTCAAAATAAATAATAGCCATTCATTACATATAACTAAAGTGTGTAAAGTTTAAGTAATAATCCATAAACAGTTTTTGAGATACGGCGCGACATGTGAAAAAAACACATCCCTGTTTTAGTTATAAAGTCCCGTAACTCAAAAAGTTTAAATCTTGTTTTCACCAAAAAGTATACAGATAGTTTGACTATCATAAGAAACAACTATTTAAAGTTTCATGAAATCTGGATAAGTGGTTCTAAAGTTACGGTGCTGAGCGAATTTGTGCCCAAGAATCCACCACCATAAAGTATATACAGTTTGTTATTTTAGATTATCACTCCAATGGATCGAGTTTTTGTTATTGAAGCACCCAAAGCGCAGCTACTCTGACCAATTAATTTCATGATTTTGCATTTTTGACGAAAGTTAAATGTTCGACCATCCACACACCAAGATATTTGTATAAATCAATATATTCAATATTTTTTCCAGAGTATCGGAATAAACAATCTGAACGTTGCATTGACTGTGGACGGAGATGGATAATTTAGTTTTACTTATATTTACGGATAACTTAGTTACTTAGTACATGTATATGAAAAACGTATGTACTATATGTGCCGTAGTGTGTTGCATTTCAAGGAGTTTGTTAGAACAGTGACTTGTAAATGTGTCCTTAATTGATTTCAATTTGCGCAATGACTACAAACCATTTAGATTAATCAGATAAAGTTTCATAGTTTAAAAAACAGGAAGTGTCCGATCAATTAAGTTCCGGTTCTATTACAAAAAATATAGTGTTTGGAGAGCAAATGTCCTATTGTGTTGCAGGTAAAAACGCGTAAACGTCCTGTGTCCATATGTAATAGAATGCTAGGTTGGGAAATAATTCACTTTGTCACCTCTAGATATACTAGCTATTCGTGATCCATCGAATTCTATTATTTTTCTAAATTTGTTAAATATCCTTATTATAATAATATTCAAAACTGACTGGTCAAATCTGTGACATTTAGTCCATAGCAAAAGCTTCCACAAGTCTTTAGAACATGGTTTTAAAAAACTCGGGAAAGGATGAGTCATGCAATTTTCTGTCAAGGCACATCCTACCCAGGGTTTTATTATCGTATTTACAACAAAAGGATTTCTAGAAATCACTATCCAACCACTTTCAAGTTCAGGATAATCATACAAGCATTCTGTTTCATCCAAATATCCAAAGGTATCTGACTTTGTGTGTTTAGACACTACCCATCTAGGGCTTTGTTGTAATTGGATGCCAACTAATTTCGTTTTTTGAAAAATGTAATCGAGTTTTTCTTTTATTCCACGATTTAAAAATCGTATGCATGAATCTAACCACATTACAAAATTAAAATCCTTCAAGACGTCGAAAATAATCAAAGGTTTCCACGCATAGGCTCCCAATAAGCGGACATGTGGTGGAAATTGGTCAAATTTAAACGTCCTTACTTCACACCTGCAATAATCTTTCATCGCTTCATTCTCTTTCTGTGTTAATCCAATGTCATAAAATATCACTTTTATATTCTTGTGAATTGGAATCAATTTTGTGTGAATTGACTTTATTAATGCTTGGACTTCATAGAAATGATCACTTGAAGCTGCGGTCACTATCACAGGTATATCATCATTTCTGTTATTGATCGAATCAAAATGATTAAATTCCACATCATGTTCATCTAGAATAGTATTTTCTACACACGGCGCATTCATATTTATTTTGTAGTTTATGACTTTTCGTATGTTTGATTCAAAATCTGGATAAAAATTATCAAAACATGTCTCTCTAGAAATGTTATATAGAACAGGTTTAATATATTTAGAGATATTTCTCAATTGCTTACCCCATGTTCCAATTATTTTGTCAATATCTTCTCTTTTAGCTATATTACATTTATCCGACAGTTTCCAATGCATTGGTAACATTAATTTCCCGCTGGAATAGTTGATATATTGCAATGAAACAATCCAAGCAATTAACAAAATTATAAAATATAGGAGAAACCTCCACAAAATATATCTAGGTTTGATGCGATACATTCTTTATTGTATACTATTATACACTAGTAATTATCATACTGTTACACACAAACGCCTTAAAGTTTACTGATGATGTACGTGTATCCGCCTTAGGGTTTATCAGTATCTATAACATCTATCTACGTAACGTTAAAACGATCGAACGACCAAACGCCAAGCTTCCCTACATATCAATATTGATAGGTAATGGTTTATGACCCATGGCGTATTTCATTTTATGTCGTATTAAATTTTATTTGCAACATATTAGAGTACTAGGTTATTATTTGAATTATACAAACCTGTTATAGTTTTAAGATTGGTTAAGCCAAAAAACAAAACTGTTTGACAAAAATATACAGTTCCACGTCTAGCGTCCAAGTATTTATAGCACCGAGTACCAAACATGAACCAAGTCAGCTAAAAAGCAGCGGCGGAAATCTTATAAATTTTCTTTGAGAATAAACAATCTTTAATTTTATGATTTGAAATTATGCATGTCTATCACCATATGCATACAATGAAGGTAGCCTATATTTAAATATATATATATAAAACCACGCTCACAGTATATATCAAGCAAATATTTTTTGTTAAAATCACCCGTTTCTGAAAAAAAAGAATAGTCAACTTACGATCTAATTGTTCTAAATGCTCAAAGATGTAAAACAAAACATCGATATTCGATTTTTAAAAATGTGAAAATGTGCAAATTGGTTACCAGTAATTTAGATCTTGAACTGAAAGTAACATTTTCCCAAATTGGTTGGGCTTCGTATAATGTGTTGAAAAGTAGAATATTTTAGGCTTATATGTAATGTTTACTTAATTAGATGAGACTTTCGACTGTGAAAAATGGCAGTGCATTTCATATCACAAGGAATTATTTCCACACCAATTTTACATATTTTCAAGCTGGAAAATGTGATACATCCCAACGGTAAGTCCTATGTCCTTGTATATATAAGAATTAAGTGGCCCCGAGTTTTTGTCTGGATCATAAATAAAGGAAGGTGAAAATAGTGAAAAAATGGGTACAATTTGGGTACCCATTCGTTGATGTAAAGAAATAGAATATTATCTATTTCACAACCGTCTTAATTGTTATCCTTTATCTATAAAGTAGACAGATGAATTATAGTACAAGAGTACTTAATCATATATAGTGCATCAGGATATGATTAAAACAAGTTAATTCGTATTTTAGGAAATGATAAGGATTACAGAAGTAAAACCCTTTTTCCGGTTTAACATTTGATAATGTTATAATTTGATACAAGTGACAAATAGGAATCACTTGTGTCGTTGTTGTTCAAGTAGTCTCTTGGACCCTTGCAGGATTATTGATACATATTATAACTTGTCTTAATTTTATAATCAAATGTGCAATACTTCCAAGAAATGCAAATCTGTGCAAGCGTGGATCTCTCTCTAGCTGTTTTGCAGATTAGATAATCTAATACAAGCAGAAATGATCACGTTCTTGTTCTTGGTATGAAAATCTTAGAGCTTTTATTATATATCAGCTTTATCAGGTTCACTTCTTCATCGTTCTGTCAAGCTCAAGTCTTGAAGAAGAATCGGTTAAGTTTTTGATTAATCCTTCCAGGCTACAAACAGCTTGCATTGAGAGAATTCCACTGCACTTGTACAGATTTGTCTTTCTTGGAAGTATTGCACATTTTAAAATAAAAATAAGATTCAAAACGTGCGTGTTGCATGCGGGTATGTTTTAATATTCACTCATGTCACTTAAGGCAAGACAATGATCAATTTATTTTTTTACCAAAAACTTGCTTCCTGCCATCAAATTAAACCATTGCAAAATACGTATGATAACATTACTATATCACCGAACCATGCGTGTATATCATGATTTATACTGCACTCGTTCTATTTGAGCAGTCAAAATGCGCTGACTGTATATTTCTATGTCATATTCAGTCACTGACCCGATTCACTTTTCCTCATGAATTTTAAATAGCAGTTGCCGAAACTATATTTAATCATGCATACGACCTCTCCAACCTGTTCTCGTTTCCGATGTATACAACGAAGCGTGGAACGACTCAAACTTATTTCCTTTACAATTTTTGGAAAAACATATTTCACTTGTTTATATTTTTTGTTTGAAACCATTAAATCATTATGTTTTCTGCTTATTGTGGATATCTTATTCCATTCTCAAACGAATTTGTTCACCATCGATTGTGGATTTCAACAGGTTATGTACATTTCATTGCGTTGTATATTGCTCCGCCTGATACCGGTATCTCAAGCCTTTATAAAGGGGGTTTCCCAATATTTAAATCAAATAAACAACATTTACACATCAAACAACAATTGAAATTTTTTTTTTTTCTAGATTGCAGTATAAAGACAATAATAGTGCGATGACTTGACATATTGATATAAGGATTCGGCCCGAAACGGGGAAAAAGCTCGGCAGAGCCTCGCACTTTACCGATTCTAAGCCTCATCCTCATATCGTTGATATATGTCAAGTCATTGCACTATTATTGTCTATATAATAGTCATGAATACAACACCGTCATTTATGAATACCATGGGTACAAGTATGATGACATTGGTAACAGACTACTGTACAATTCAATGTTTTACAATATAAGCCGACCATCTCTCATTTCCGTTATTATAAAGTAAACTAGAGGATGTACTAACATGTAGGTGAGGTTTAGGAATTTGTGTCAGTGGTTTTTTTTTACTATGATACAGGGTAAAATATTTTGCCCGATAACATCCGTTTGTCTTTTCATTTAAGACTTTAATAGCTCATAAAAGCTCATTAACAAAAAAATAAAGAGATTCTAGATTTCTTATACTTCGTAATGAGACCCAAATAGTTCCTATTCAAATAGTAGAGTCAGCCTTGTCCCGCCATTTAAAAAAATCAAATATCTCGAAAAGGAGCCCCATCCCCTATCAATATTTATAACTTATTTTGTTCATTAACTAATGGTGTCATACCACCAATTAAAAGTCCCTATCTGTTCAACCAAATTTTACAATTTTCACAGCTTTCTAAATATTTTACCTTAAGTTTAACTTCATAGAAACCAGGTATATCCTGAATCGTACATGTATCAGCTTTCTACATGCCAATTTTCAACAGATGTTTAAAATCATATAAAAAAGAAAAGGTCTTCCGAATAGAGGTACCACTAAAAATAACCCCTGGTTTTCTGGAAATCTTAAATTAGTATACTATGGAGTGCATTAATCCTCAATTTTAAATGCAAACTCATAAACAAGTAAATTTTAGCTCAAAATGGTCTTAATATATTTCTCTTTCACCAAAAGTTTCATTTCTGCCAATTTGTTGGTTAGTTTAAGTAAACAATGACATCAAATGCACTATTTTTTGTTCGAGTAGGCCTACTTTCACATACGTTCTAAATTTGAGGATGACACCTAATGCTCTGATCGACTTATTGTATCCCTTTGAAATTTTATATAGATATAGAAAGATATGGTATGAGTGCCAATGAGACAACTCTCCATCCAAATAACAATTTATAAAAATAAATATTCTAAATTTTTTTACTTCTCCTTGTACATCCTGGATGTCAGATAATTGTTTGATTTTGCCAACGTTAAAGCAATTTCATCATTAGTGGCACAGGCACTTGTTTCTAACCATGGGAAGACCCACTATCAACTTATATTAACGAGTGTTAATAGTGGGTTTCCCATGGATAGAAATAAGTGCCTGTGATTAGTGATTAGTTTTTTTTACTTTCAGTCTTTCATCTTATTAACTGCTGTTGTTATCTTTGCTGCATGGAATGTGTATCACTGATCAAAGGAGGAATTATCGTTTGTTAGGTGCAATGAACTTTACTTTTTGGTGTATATTTAGTTCAAAATAATTTTAAAGAGACACTTTAATAAAATACCATAAATGATGGGGGAGAGACACCCGAAACTCTATGTCACACTGAAGAAACTCAAACAACGTATTTCATTGTCACGTGTGAATGACTAAAGTCAAACGACAAATTCACGTGTTTTTTTTTTTTTACCTACATATATGTGTTGAAATTAAATCATCATTACACAATTTTAAAATAACACGCTATTAAATTTTGAGAGAAGTTTACATTTACACAATAGAACGAAATAATAAAGCAACAATATATCGAACAAAAAAAATATCATCACTGATACCACGGCTGAGTTAAAAAAAAAAATACCAAAAATATTAAAATCCATATCTGTTGAAATTGGTATTAAAATTAACTCAACGACATCGTTCCTGGTTTTTGTAAAACCATTCCATTTTGTTGCTTAATGCAAAGAACTCAATTATATTTGGTGAAAGTGAAAACAGCTCTTTAAATCCAATATTGTAAAATCTAATATATGTATGTGTGTATGTAAACAAAGTCAGTAAGTTTGCTATACCTAAATTTGAGGTAGAGCCAATTTGCCGGCAATTTGTTTCATTCGATAAGATAGGTAAAATCATGTTTTAAATAGCCCGCTAATAGATGTTAATTATAGTACATGAAAATACGTCACATCATCTATTTTCATACCTTGAACAGATATTCCTACAAAAACAAGGCCAAGACTATTGATTTTTTAATATTGATTTTATTTTATTATCAACATCCTTTATGCAAGGTGCCATACCACGTAACTTGTCAAGGAGCCAAATAATATCCAACAAATTCAAATAGTGATTTTCTCATTCTGAATATATGTATATCTGAATGTGTCGTCTATAAGATAAGATAAGATAATACATGTATATATTTTAACCGGAGAACATCTTACATCAGTTGGTCATAGATCACCCTGTGTTACTATCACATGTTATATTGCCTTTTCTGTCATTTTAACAAATCAGCCCTTCGTTTTGATACAGATGCATAACAGCTTCTTGATGTTTTACCTACGATTACTATTTGTAGTGTAACTGATTTGTTCTGTTGTGTTGTTTTATTTTCTGATGACTTAGGTACCGGTGTAGGGACGGTGGTAAACAATTCAGTACTAGTATCTATACAGTTTTTGAATTGTCGACAAAATCGCTGCATTTGTTACATATAATACCATGTTCAAACATTTGTCAAAAAAGGTTTCGAAAATTGTTTTTTGTTGTTTTGAAACTTGTATACAATGGCCTTATTTTAAGCTATGTGTATATTACACCCGCAACATGTAGGCTTCATTTCTATAGAATTAATTCTCGTGTTATTGGTTATGTACAGGCACCTACATCAGTTTGACAGTAGTTGCCCCTTAATATATGTAATAAATGTAAACACATGAACAGAAAGTAAGTCAAGAGTATGGAAGTCATATGATTGCACACAATAAGCAATACATTATTTTTTCTTTGATACATGTAAAATCATATACTAGTAAACTATATAGTCAAAATGAACCAGAATGACTCTATCAATTAAGCAAACATCCGAAAAAATATAATAGAAACATTAAAATTTAATATAACAACACAAAAAATGCAAGTATTCTGAGCGAGATTCGAACCCTTTCTTAGTATTTCTATGCTCTACTGATGGAGCTACCGCGATACTCATCATTTTAACTCTTATTAAGAAGCTATATCGGTACAATTTATCGATGTTACAATTTTTTCTTCAAAAAGTTGTTTTTTATGTAATAAGGACACACTAAACCAATTTCATTTATGAGGGAAACATTAGTATGAATAACAACAGTCATAAAAAGCATAACTTTTTGTTGGTTTGAAATGTCCTTCTGGGGGGATTCCCTGTTTTTTCCACCTAAAAACACCCGAAAATCCGCATATTGGACTTTCATCCTTTTTGAGGGTTAAATACACCTTATCGCTATTTAGTCCAATCCGGGAAAAAACAGTCATTTACCCAACTTCCTGTTTGGGTCATGCCGTCGAAAAATAGAGGTCATCAGTAGTGAGCTGAGGGAGGAAAAACTTTAGAAAGCGACCATTAAAAAACTTTGATAGAGTATGATTCATTTTTTTAACAAATTAAAATTGAAGTAAAAAAATATTTTGTATGAAGTATTTACGGTAGTTTAAACAGGTCTCATTAAAAAGTATCTTGCATTGTGCATTGTTTAAACAGGGTCCCAGATAGTTTCAACTGGATGAAAAAGTTGAGTAATTTTAGAACTTATCCGGAATGGAATAAATAGCGATTAGGTGTATTAACTATTGATCACATATACATGTATCATAATATATGTAAATCGAGATATTGATCAAAAAGCATTTTTATTTTTTGTTTTTATAGTAAATTTTATTCTGTCGGCACTTTTTGAAATTGACCCTTCTGTGAAAAAAATCCCCGGCAAATTGGCCCTTCCTCAAATTTCATATTTGGGAAACATGGTTCAAGCGTTCAAGCTTATTATTGTTCACTATTGCGTCCATTCTAAAGGTTTATTGGATTCTTAAAATTTGACCAACAAATTCTGGCAAACAGGTAGAAAAGTGTCGGTTTGGATGGACGGAATGTACACTGTATGAATCGGATAATCTTGAATTCACGTCAAGTCGGAATATGAGCTTTGATATAACATCCACGCCTTTTTTATCCGGATTTTTGTGACAAAAATGTCGGTTATTGATTTGGGGATGTACGGCGGGCGGCAATCAAATGTTGTCCGTGTAATTAACTTATGAACCGTTCAACCAAAGCTTTTAAAATTTTAATATGTTGTTACTGACAACTAAATGAAGGTCAAGTTCAATAATGGCGATTTTGACTTTTACCGTTCAGGAGTTATGGTTCTTGAAAGATTGAAAAATGGAGTTTCCAGTCGTGTCCGTGCATTTACGCATGAACTGTTCTACCGAAGCTTCCCAAATTTTTATATGTTGTTACTGATGACAAAATGGAGGTCAAGTTCAATAATGACGATTTGGACTTTTACCGTTCAGGAGTTATGGTTCTTGAAAGATTGAAAAATGGAGTTTCCAGTCGTGTCCGTGCATTTACACATGAACTGTTCTACCAAAGCTTCCCAAATTTTAATATGTTGTTACTGATGACAAAATGGAGGTCAAGTTCAATAATGACGATTTTGACTTTTACCGTTCAGGAGTTATGGTTCTTGAAAGATTGAAAAATGGTGTTTCCAGTCGTGTCCGTGCATTTTCTCATGAACCATTCAACCAAAGCTTTTGAAATTTTTATATGTTGTTACTGATGACAAAATAGAGGTCAAGTTCAATAATGACGATTTTGACTTTTATCGTTCAGGAGTTATGGTTCTTGAAAGATCGTAAAATGGCGTTTCCATTCACGTTGTTGCATTTACTCATGAACCATTCAATCTAAGCTTTTCAAATTTTAATATGTTGATACTGATGACAAAATGGAGGTCAAATTTGATATTGACGATTTTCACTTTCACCATTCATCAGTAATGGTTCTTGTGATATTGCCAGGACACAAATAAATGTTAATAAATCCGGTTTGCTGTCGTTGTGACATTCACAGATGAACTTAAACAAAAAGAACAACAACATTTCCTTAAACTTTGTCTTTAAATGGCCTTCACCTTTGAAGTTGAGAATCAAGTTGATGATAACAGTGCAACAGTAGTTGACTGATGTTAACATCACAAACATCAATTTCATTTTAGGCCGTTGATGAAGATTTAAGTCACACACATTGATCATCATAAACAATTCATTAGTATAACAGTTGCATTCCATTATATTGACAACAATGTGTGATAAAAACAAATTTGAATTGTTTTACATTGTCATTTGGGGGTCTTTTATAGCTGACTATGCGGTATGGGCTTTGCTCGTTGTTAAAGGCCGTACGGCGACCTATAGTTGTTCGTTTCTGTGTCATTTTGGTCTCTTGTGGCGAAGTGTCTCATTACCAATCATACCACCTCTTTTTTTTTATATGTACAATAGGTCAAAATGTCAAAAATAGGGGTACAACATACAACATTGTGTTCAGTATAATGTTGAACTATTCCGAGGAAAAGGTCGGACGCTAAGCAAAACATCTCGGCTACATGTACATGTATCACTGCTTGAAAACATAGCAGTCGTACTTGAATGTGATATTGTTTACTTTATTCTCGTCATGATTATGATTGAAATATTTGTCACTGAATATTGAGCATGACAAGAACGATCCATTACCATTGACCTGTTATCACTTAATGCTATGTCACTTCTATAAGAAAATAATAATAATAATACATTTAAAACTCGATCTCAATAATGTTTATTGGTTCACTGTGGTTTACTGTCAGTCTAGTTCATTTGAACAGACAATGTACGGGTTACGAGACAAAAAAAGAAAAAGAAGTATAGATAGGAATTACGGCTTGACAGTGTGATTTTAAACTGTGCTTCTCGTTTTTTATAGATAAGACAGTTACTTTTTTCTGTTTGAGTTGTTTTACATAAATTCTCACTTGAATGGAGAGCTGTCTCATTGGCACTCATACCACATCTTCTCATATTTATATTTAAAGTAGTGATATGCATAAAACGTTTACGTCCATTAGACATTAACCAAACAAAACAAAACATAGTTACCCCACCCCCACCCCTACACACACACACACATACCACAAGAAAAAGTTTTATTTATAACTAAACACAGCCAATGACGTGTTTCCCAAGTTTATAGAACATCATCAACATATGGTCGAGATTTTTTTTACACACACCATCTATAAAAACAAACAATGTAGAACCACGATACGAATTATTATGATAATAAGTCATTTAATACTGAAGCTGTATTTATATTATCTAGAACTTTTTGATAGGAAATTTGACTGATGGTCGACATTGACACATTGACAAAATTATGGTTTTCATCTTTTAACAAACAAAAAAATACTACAGGAAGGGGCTGATCCCCCAAAAACATTTAGACTAATAATTATGTAAAGTAAATTTTAAGTTTTTTTTTTGTAAATTCGGAAAGCCAAACCATCGAAGCTTTCGTGACTTCAATTAAAACTTGTATTAACTGCACATGTTTCATTATTTGATTTGTATCATGACTGTATTTCAATAACGGAATAGTATATTTAAAAGATTGTTTTATGCTTGAAATAACATAGTCATTTAGCCACGCCAGTTCAGGTTAAAATTATTGAGTAAACACACACAAAGATACATGTAAATTCCTCAATCATATACCAAAATCTCGTCATACAAGGAGTCTCATTTGGGATTACGGTGACTTTTTAGTCATTAGAAACGTTGTTTTGTAAGTCATATGACCTCTTTTGCACCTCACTGAATCTGAAGCTGTTATGTTATCGTATATTTTATCATTGATTAAACATACTTAAAAACTGTTGAAAAACCCTACCTCACACATTTGGGATTTAAAAATAATTATCAAAAGTACATTACCCGTTAAGCATAATAGAATTCGGGAAACATGAAATAAAAATGTGGAACCGGTCAATTAAGAAGCATAGAAGTTGTAAAATAGACAAATACTGGCAAGCATGACTTATTGATATATTGTTAGTGATTATAATTTATATATAAAACGATCGTGAAACAGATGTTAAGTTAATAGGATCACATTGTCAACAGAGGTTTTGAGGGTAGGTCGTATTTATTATAATTGTACTAATTGTATAGGTATTCTCTATAGTTTGTGGTCATTAGAATAATCTCGATAATTGACATTGCCATCCTGAAAATGCATGAAATAATTGTCACTGGGCGTTCAACGACGAAAAATCAATAAATTGATTGATTGACCTTGTGATAAACTGTCAAGGTTAATATGGAGATCAACGATCATACTCGAAAGAACACTTGTTTTTTTTTTTTTTAAGTTTAGGTACATACTTGTATCGGTTACAATTTAATCTATTATATTATATTTTTTCAATGTAAATTTGAAAAGAAAATTATCTAACTTTTATTTAAAAAAACTGACATATAAAAAAGTAGATGTGGTATGATTGCCAATTAGACAACTCTATCATGAGACCAAAATGACACAGAAATTAACAATTATATAGGCAACCATACGGCCTCCAACAATTATAGTTCATACCGCATAGTCAGCTATAAAAGACCCCGAAATGACAATGTAAAACGAGAAAACTAACAGCCTTATTTATTTTTAGAAATGAACGAAAAACAAATATTTAACACATAAACAAACGGCAACCAATGAATTACAGGCTCCTAACTTGGGACAGGCACATTCATACATAATGCGGCGGGGTTAAACATGTTAGCGGGATCCCAACCCTCCCCCTAACCTGGGACAGTGGTATAACAGTACAACATAAGAACGAACTACATATCAGTTGAAAAAGGGTGAACTCATCAGATGGCAAAGAATACAAGTGGACGTGGCCGGGTACTTGTACATCCCAACAACAAAAAAACACTAGGAACAGATATGAGAGTTCTCGCAGTTAACTGACAGCTAGTTCAAAGCCACTAACAACTAATAAAAAAAAATGCATCTAAGACTAAATAAATGACATGTTTATATTTTGGTTCGAATTAATATCTGTTCGTACCAACCATCCAATAAAGCAACTGCAGTGTGTCCAAGTATCCCAAATTTTGCTTGTTCCAACCATCCAGCAAAGCGATTGTCTGTTTACCAGTAACCCAAATATGCATTTGTACCAACATCATAGAAAACACTTGTCTGTTTCCCAGTAGCCCATATTTTTATTTGTGCCAATAACCATAGAAAACAACTTTCTTTTTCCTTCTTGCCAAAGTGTTCGATTGTACTAACCACCAAGAGAAGCAAGTGTCTGTTTTTCTGCAGATGTTTGCAGAGGTGGATCATTCAAGGGGCAGGGGCCCACACCCCTTTTGTTGTAAAACTTTGATAGATTATTAAGGGAATTACTGGAGAAGGCTCTTCTACCCCTTTATGAAAATTTCTGGATCCGCCATTGGTTTGATGATAGTCGATTACTTGGTAGTCTAAACGTAAAACGCTTGAATTTATTTAAACGGCAATAACATGTTCAAAATGCAATATAAGTCATTTAATTATCAACATTTTCTCCAACCGGTTCCCAACTTATTGATAATCATGAATGTAAATTTACATTATCGTATATGATTATCTAGAAATTGTGAAACCGGTTAGAGAAAGTGTTACACCAGTCAGTTTAAGGACTTTGAGTACATAGAAATTTAATATTGATATTTTTTTTAAAACCTGACACTAGTACAAATGTATATATCAAAGTCTATATATAGTATGAATTTATATAGGGGGCCCTCTGATTTGAATAATGAGAAAACTTTTTTTGTTTTATCATCAAAAGTTTTGCTTATATCTAGTATTGTTGGCGTCTTGGATTTCGGATCGTAATTTTTTCCGTTATAGATATGGACAAGAACGATAACATTAAAGTTTTCATAGATCTATTATCAAATTAGATATCATTGAACTCACTGTTTGATTGTTAGTTGCTTAACTACCGCTAGCAAATATATCATGCATTTTCAAGACACGAACAAAGTATCAATAAACACAACGGAGTATCTGTTGTTCCGGCTAGCCGGACGAACATATTTATTATTTTTTATTTTTTTCTGTTTGCATATGCGCACTAACAACAACAGTGCCATGTGGCGCGGATAGCTTACCTAATGAGTGTCAGATTTCAAACGTGCGGCAATGAGAGTTTTTTTAGTGGAGCTCGTGTTTTCTGTTTTATGAAAGTGAGCGAAGTTGAATGCTGTGAAAACAACTTTCTTCAGAACAGACTACAGAGCGCGTGTACGTAAACTAAGTGGAATAAAACGTGAAATCAAACACCGAAATTACTGATTTATCCCCAGTACCTTGACCTGTTTCAATTGAGGTAAAACGCATACAACAAGTCAAAGAAAACTAAATCAAATATACATGCCTGCATGATTTGTAAGTTCTATTACAACGGCGACCTATGAACAGCAACTGATTTGTACAGGCTGTGAATTAAATACAATGCTATAGGCAAGCCCCTCTTTTATTTCATCTGTCTAATTTATATTCTCAAAAAAACGCTTTTGTATTTGCTATTATAAACCATCTTACTTTAGGAGCAGGTTACATGTGCTTACCCTTTCCCATTATTTTCTGTACGTGTAAAAGTTAATCAAACATTTTAAATAAAAACCTAATAGCAAAATTATGTGTCGACCTTGAAGGTCATTGGACCCAAAATCCAAGGGAATGATAAGTTCTTCTTTTGCAACATTGATGTCCGTTTGCATCATTAATCACCTTGCATGAAATGCAAAATTACCGTCGCTACATACTATCAATCAATGTTGTTGGAATTCTTATTTTTTGTCATTTTGTATGTTTATAGTTCCAAAAATCAAATCAAATATATTTTATTGTCAATTAAAGACGCCCATTACAGGCAGAATAATCACAAGTTAAATTTGGTACAATGATTACAAAATGATTACAATTATTTGAGTACAATTAAATCAATGATTACAACGACGAGAAAAGAAAGACACACTAATGTATATTTATAAAATGTATCATGTTTCAACTTATCAAGTTCCGGACAACGGTCTGTTCCAAAGACTAGACGTGCGAAAGCATAGACAATTTTTGCTATTTTTTGTCAGCTGGCTAAAGGAAAGACCTCTGCCTCAATACAATAGGTAGGTTGTCTATAGGATAAAATTCCTTGAAATTTCGACTGCCGATTGAAAATGAGGGTATATTGGGTAGAAACAGAAATTTTGCTTGCAAAAAGACAATATTATCATTGACCCCCCGAAGAGTTGTTGCAAGGGTTTGTTACGTGCACAACGCGTGGCATTTTATCTACACGAAGCATCATATTCAAAGTCCTCATTTTGACCGAACGTGGCTGCGTACTTGTACATCCTAGCCATACAAACGCCCCATTCTGGCTAATGTGTTACTGTATGTCGGAAGGACACAAAGAGTAGTCATATTTGTATTTAGTAGTCTCCTTTTAAATCATTTAATTAAAAGAAAATCTACTCCTGTTGTGAAAAAAAAAATCCTCATTCTCTTTTATAAATAGTAAATTGAGCATACATTTTGCATAAAGACATAATGGAAAAGGACAACGCCTTGTCAGCGCAAAGGGCTATAAATTAGGGGAAAAAATCAAATTATCTAAATTTACGAAAAATGATATCGTCAAGTTGTTACTGAAATAAGAAAGAAGGAACGTGTCTGAGGATACGAATCCTCCGCTCATAATTGCTTTTAATATGTGAAAATACGGACGGATGTTCAAGGGTAACACTTAATTCCCCCTTCGCCTACCGACGGCAGCATCGAAAGCAGAAAAGGTCGATCACTGACCGGACAATTTAAATATGTCAAAAGAATAAACTAAAATCGCTCTTAGAATAACAAAATAACTGCCATTTGAAGAAAGGATAGTTACGTCTGCCCTCAGTTAGTTTAATGTGTCATTAAAATTCTACTGGAAATCAGTCACGTTTGTTGAATAGAATTGACGAGCATTTCCATCGCCCCCCTTTTTTCCCTCAAAGATATAATAACTTGTTGAAAATCTTATATAATAAACAAAAAATGCTATAGAAAATTTGGTTCCGCCACTGCAAAATGTATTATTGTTACACAAACACTTGCACGCACACATACCACAGCGCATGACGTCAAACGACAAAACAAGTACGGTATTTAAAGTCTGATGAAAATACTCGTAAAATATTGCTCTAAGGTCAACCTGAAGTACAATTGTAGAACTTTTGTCAGTCTGAGAATTACATTTTATCTACCTGTTCATTTTTAGTTTATTACTTGTAGCATTAATTATAAGTTTAATTTGTACTTAAGCTGTTATTTTCCAATTAATTATTCATAAATTTAAAGGCTTTCCATAATCCATAGATGTTCTAGTTTATTGATGGCAAAATGTAAATAATTCTCGGGTCTTATCGATGAATAAAACTATTTGCGGGACATTTTGTTGATTTACAACCTAAAAGCAATCAAATTATATTTGCTTCCGACTTAAGCGTCTTATTGATCCTACGATATTAAAAACGCCAAGTTAGGAATAAACCAAGCAAAATCAGTAATTACTCTTGTAAGCGACAATGTAGATTTGAAGAAACAGCAGCAAGAGGAAACAGCCATTGAATTACCGGGTAAGTCATTCTAGCCACGTCTTTTAATGGCATGATACGTTGAGTTGTTTATGTGCCATCTTAAATTTTATGATAAAACTGATATACATAATATATGTGTGTCTTTTCTATAATGGATGTATTTTTCGTGAAATAGCAATTGAATTCTTGTTAGATATCAGTAGACATTTTAAAAGAAAATTTCGAATGTGTACTATAAGTAGTCCTTGGGGTTGAATAGTATATACATTTTGATGTAAATTTGAAACAGTTAATCACCTCCATGTTTAATAGACCATATCCGAATTTCTTTCATATTTGGACACAAACTTGATAGAAAGATACACATTTTCACATTTAAAAAACTTACTTTCGACTTAAGAAAATCATTGAACTATGTCCATATTTTAAATGAAAGCGACAGGTAGAGAGATCGATTTAATGTTTCGTCATTTCATTTGGGAAATTATATGTCTTCTAGACTGAGCCGTGTTACATACCGGAGAACTTCCTACATACCTAGATATAAATATTGTATGCCATACGGGCCATTTTTCTGCAAAAGACTAGAGCACAGTGACGCTCGAATCCAAATAGCTTATAGTGCTATAATAAAGTATGACTTTCAAGAAAAGCATTGAGGACCAAAACCTTTGAAGTACAAAGTAATACAATAATATATCCTATTTTCAAACTTCGTTGCTTGTAGACCAACAATTTTCATTTTAGGATTTAATTGTGCATTCCTTTAAAAACAGTAAATACCGAATAATGAAGTTTTATATCTAACGGGATTAAGGTTACGTACGATATGAGGATGATAATGATGGCTGACTGTTTAACGTCTTATAAAGCGGGAAATGTATTGCATATATATTCTGAACGAGAACATTTTATCTGATAGTGAAACTAACCCTGCTTTTTAAAAGAACGACACGCTGAACCGGACATTTGACGTTTTTGTTCACAAGGTAATATGTCCGCACTCTATATACGTACCAAAACACATCATTCTGAATCCGAGACGTCCAATGTTTGCTCTTGTGTGCCTGAATACCAATTTAAAATTCAATTATTTGACCTAACCGGAGATAGGAACCAAGACGTTACACACGATTCTCCAAGACCACCGAGACGATTCCACACTATACCACTGCAATGGTGTATACATACAAGGCGAAAGAAGTGACATATGTGTAAATCTATCTGTATTATTCCATAATGATTTTGGGATGTAAAAACTCATGATTAGATATATTGATTATACATTTTCCGATACCACTGCTGTCATGGGTTATAATTTAATGTTTCATCATTTCATTTGGGAAATTAGACATTTCTAGACTCAACCGTGTTACATATTGAATAACTTCCTAGATATCAGGATCACAATTTTGTAAGCCGGAATCGCGTTTTGTCAACAAAAGACTGGAGCAGTGACGCTCGAATCAAATTAGTTTATAATGCCAAAATATAGTATGAAGTTTAAGAAATGCATTGAGGACCCAAACTTTCGAAAATTTCCGTCAGTAGACGCAAAATGTTAGCTGTTGGAGACAACAAGCTGTCCTCTACATGGTTTTCCGTTTTTTTTTTTTTATATATATGGGGACGGAATCAAAGAGTGCAAAGAGTATTCAGTATGTATTCCTATACCATTTTTCATATTCAATAGTCTCTAAAATGTCGTACACAACGTTACGATTGGAATTGATCGCGTGTATTATACAAATCGACCCTACAATATTGTACTAACATACATCTACTTTATTTGTATAAGTTTATATATAATTATCTTATTCCGAAACGACAATGAAATAACGAAGTTAATTTTCAATAATTTTGAATTTAATTTAACTATAATTGGAAGGAAAGGGTATATGATACTCAAGTCATTTAGATAAACGGAACATTAAAGGTCTATATGTACACATACTTTTATCTGTATAAATATATTTCCTTCGTGTTTTAAAGCCATAACACTTCAAAGTAACCTTATACATGTACATGTAAATCTGTCTATACAATCTTTATTTGTACGTTTTACGTGATCTATAAGTGAATAATGCATATTTTTGGACATTTTTGGTTATTTAGATCTGAAGGGTGATGGGTCTCTGGGCATATTAGTGGTAATCTTATTGTTTGACAATCGTTTGAAGGAAGTTTATCCAAAATCGTTATCTCATTAAATTTATCAGAAATCGTTTACTATTTCTATTATATTGAATTTGATTGTCGCCTTGATTGTGTTGAATGTCGTTTTCATCACTCTTTGTAATATAATGACAGCCTGTATTTATTGTTGGAGGGAGCTGTAATATCCAGAGAGATCCATGCACCAGAAAAAATTCAGATCAAGGTAAATCTTGCTCTGTCAGGTGCGTTCGACTCATACCCTAATTGACTTGTATTGTCAGTTTACATGCCAAACGTCGGTGGTTTTCTCTGGTAACTCCAGGTTCCTCCACCAGTAAAAAGTGGTCACAATCATATATATATCCGAGCGGGCCGTAAAACAACCAATCATTAAATGTTACATGTACCGCTGTAATCTTAACCATACAAGCAGTTACAGGTTTGAAATGCTTTCATATTTTACTTCATTACATTATAAGATAATTGTATTGATTGTTTTTAAGATATTTCATAATTATTTGGATTTAATGCATTATAAAAATATTGAAACAGCAATCTGAACAGATGATCATCCAATAGCTATACCTAAATACAGTTCCGTGGTTTATTGGTTATATTACCCAATGTGTCATCAACTCAGTAATTAGCGCTTTTGTACTGATATTATTTATAATAAACTATTCCCCAGTTGATTAATTCAAAAGATACAAAAAGACATAATTTCAAACCCTCTTAGGTGCATTGGCCTTTTCGTTTTTTAAATCTCCTTTGGTCATATAGCTGCTGTGTATTTACACATCTCCGGCTTTTAATTGAAAAGGTTTGATGAAGGTACACGCTGAAAAGCGCTGTGGACGCACGAAATATAAACAAAGTTATTTTCACCATGTATGGCGTAAGCTCACGTTATAGTCAGTTGTTAGGTTTTTTTGTGTAACTTCCCTGCCTCATTGGCATTTAGCTCGCAATTTCAATACTAATTGTTAGTAAGACATCTTTGTTTCATAGGCTCCGATCTCAAAGGACTAGAAAATCACATTTTGTTACATTCCTCTTCCGTCTTGTTAGCGAGTAATTTTCGTCAATTAATTTGAATCTAGTCACAACAACGTAATTTGTAGACCTAAGTATCACATTATCGTATTTATCAAACCATTATTTACATTGTGAATGGTTCATGTACATGATAAAACAATAGAATTACACAAGTCGTTGTTTTGTTAACATCATGGTTGTTATGCTTATTGTTCTATATTTTCAGTTTCAACATTGACGTACATCATTACAAGAAATATTGAAAATGTCTGCGGTAAATATTAATGTACTTGGTCTAGTAATAAAAAGTTTGTCCTCCTGTTATGGATATCTAATAATTTAGATGCTATTTAATGATATCAAAAACACCTTAGCGGATGTTCCTTATACTATATCCATTCCTTTTAGGGAACATGGTAGCCTAGTTTAGTTTCTTACCAGTCTGCATTATTTGGTCAGTGTTAGAAAATTGTCTCATTGGCAATCATACCACATCTTATAGAAACTCGTCATAGAAACCAGGGGCCGTGTCCATGAAAGTATCCTAGCACATGTCCTAAGATAGGTCTTAGGACATTATTTGGGATGGTCTTAGGACGTGTCTGAGACATGTCTTAGGATGTAAAACAAAGCTGTCTTAGGACAGTCCTAACTACGATGGTCCTAGGACCGTCCTAACACATTTATTTAATTGAAAATATATGTAGAAATTTGTATGACATAGATTGAATTGTACTTTATAACATATATGTAAAGAAAGGGAGGATAACTCTTATATACAAAACAATTAACGCAAAATAAAAGTTAAAAGTTTTTACGGAATACTTATAAATACGTTATTAAATATGATAAAAGATATAAATGAGTTTAATACGAAAACAAAAGTAAATGGTCACAAAACTTTGTGATATTCGTGCTGCCATTTTAGTACATAAACTAGTTTTGTCCTTAGGTCCACTCGATTTCACTACATGTATCGAATCAGGATTAGGTAAAAAAGAAGTAAAGTTTTTCCCATATTTTAATTATTTAAAATATGTTGCTTATGATGATAGTATTGTTTAGGCTTCAAAAAAGGCAGCACGAAATAATTTAATATAATACAATTAAATCTTTAACAAACATTAAACAATATTTTTTTTTTATTAATTTTATCTAATGATAGTTTAATATTGTATTAGTATTTTTAGTATTGAATTTATGCCATATTTGTTGTTTTTATTAGGTTTTAGGACGATGTAAACTTTAGGACTAATTGTATATCCTAACTTTAGGACCAAATTTAGGACATACATTATTTTAGGAGACCTTCGTTAGCCCGACTTAGGACTAAGACGTGTCCTAAGACCATTCTAAGACATGTCTTAGTCTTAGGACAGCTTCGTTGACACGGCCCCTGGCTTTTAGTTTTTGAACACCAGATATACAGAAGACTCGTCAGTGTCGCTTGAATAAAACAGTTGGTATGTGCATATCTATATTATATAAAACAATTGTCGAGTGTTGCATATCTATATTATATTCATGAGTGCGAATTATTGTTTGTTTCGTAACTAAATTAAATGTGATCCATTGATTGAACTTGGATTTACTTAAAATGTTATGTGCTTCGAAATAATTTGTTTCTAAAACTAAAAATGTAATATTAAACAATTCATAAAAAAAAGAAGAATTGATATGATTGCCAATGATACAACTCTTTAGAAAAAATAACACAGAAATTAACAACTATTGGTCACTATACGGCCTTTAACAATGAGCGAAGCACATAATGCATAGTCAGCTATAAAAGGCCCCGGCATCATTAATGTAATACAAGTCAAACGTGAAAACTAACGGTCTAATTTATGTACAAATATGTAACACTCTAACAAATGGAAATATTGAATTACAGGTTTCTGTCTTGTAAGCTTTAAACATAAAACATATCTGAAGTTAGAAAAAAAATATACAACGCCTGGATTAATCTGTGCTTTTATTCAGTGAAAAATGTTATTCGTGTTGTTTTTTAGTTTGAATGTCCCTTTGGTATCTTTTGCTCCTCTTTTACCGACAAAATCCGTGATCATTGTCATCACCTAATTATTGTAATGACATATTATTACGTATTTACAGTAATATATATGGACGTCATTGAACAAGTGGTATATATTTCTAATTAATTTAATTCCATATGCAGTTGATAAACAAATGTATTGACATTTTAGTTGATATGTAGATATATTTGTGGTCGCATGTAGTATACATTTGACATCCAAAACGTACCCCCTACTGATTTTATGACGAATGATCATTGATGAAATACATTGTGCTTGCAGTTCAAATATTTGAGTAGTGCGACAAATAAGGAAATATAATTTGTTTGTTATATATATATATATATTTATTTATCATATTTGATGAACTTTAAAAGATTGATGAATTCTACGTCGAGCATCCTAATGGTGCGAACCAGGAGAAAAACGTTACCAGGTAAGTTTATTAGAGTAATTTGAAAATGAAATAAACAGGAGTTGTGTCACATATTTGTGTCTTTGTGTTTATGTGTATGTCTAAAGCACGCACATCCTGCACGTGAAAGTTTTTTAGGATCTAAAAAAATTTAGAATTGTAAAAGACATTTTTGTATTTGTTACCATTTCAGGAAGAGAGTAGTATACTACAGAGATATTCAGAGGCAAAAATCCGTGGTATGTTTTATATTCTGAACAGTCCATAGCATTTGTGCCTTATTATAAATTAACTTTACTAAAATCGATGTATTTACAAAAACCTGTATATATAGTACTAGTCCTAATTCAAATAAAATCTTCATAATTATATTGAATATATTTAACTTATTTGCATTATATAGAAGAAAAAAAATATGTCATACTAAAGACGCTACTGTAATAGGAAATATGGATGCAATTGGCATAACTTTAAGTATCATAATTTATTCTTATGAGGACTGACTTGTTTATAAAAGACAAACCGAAGTGCTAAGGGTATACATAAAAACATTAAAATCAAGAAAACAAAACCCAAAATGAAAATAACACTATAAACTTGTTTCGCCTGATTTAAACTTCACCAGCATCGCTCACACAACCAACCAAGACAATTATAATTTCAAAAGTTGAGCGATAGTGCTGATCTAAATCTGTGAGGTACGACTGATCTACCCATGTTTGTTTCTCTCAAGAAGTGAACATTAACCGAATTACGTTGTTGAATCTATACCACTGTCCAGGGTTAAACCCCGCCATATACATTGTACCTTTGTATACCTCTGAAAAGTTTTAAACCTGTAATTCAGTCGTTGTCCTTGAATTATCCTATGGATATCTTAACGCATATGGAAATATAACAAATATGTAATGATCTTTGAATTATATTCCAAGAAATTCCTCCTTATTTTGAATATATACACACATTTCTAAGAAGATCGATTTCTTCATTATACAAAGACTCTTTGAAATGTCACTTGTGGTATTTACAGCATCCAAGAAAATCAATATGATTATTCAATTAGGAGAAATTTATTGAACATAATATTTTAATTGAATTTCTCAAACAATGATAATGTCGTCCATTGGTGATGTTTTGCCGCATATTCTTCTGTATGACGGTCTATACTCGAATTTTGAAAACCATAAAGGCCAAACAATCGAGTTGTGTAATGTTTATGCCTATAGTTGGTATGAATTTGGTAAATAAAGACTATGAAATGTCTCACACTAATACATCAAGAGACCAACATATTTAAACACCATTCATGTCCAAAATATTATATATGTAAATTGTCTATATATAATATTATATATTACAACACCATATTACATACATACCCCTACATGTTTTCCCGTTCATTGTTTCTGTCAGATTGTAGAAAACCAGTATTTATTATGCTGGTTTTGTTTCGAATTTAAAACCATAGAGATATTTTAAGCTCACTTGATTAATAAAGCAAATTCATGTTTTAGTTGACTCACGTTACGTCATGTACTATACAGGTTTTACAGCTCGCAATTTAAATTTTATTATTTTATGGTTGTTTGTCGAAGGTTCGATAACAAATTTTCATGTATATTGAGGAAAAGCATAAATTACATAATACAATAAAAATAGAAGTCTCCTGTAATGGAAGACTGAATTTAGTCTTTAAAAAGAACAGTGTGTTGCACAGGGAAATCCGTGTTCTGTGCCAAGATTTTTGTTAGTATTTTTGCAGATAGCAATAAATAGAAAACGGCAATATATATGGTATATTTCAAAGATTTTTTTTCAGCGAAGTTTATCGTAATGCAAACTCTATACAGTCGTTTTAATTAAATCATATACTAGTATCAATACTCGACCAACATGTATTATTCGCTACAATATTGAAACCAGTATATTTTCAGACTGTATACTTTGAATTTAAATTACCACAATTTTGGAAGTAATATCATTTTATAACTCTGTGTTTTGACTTAATTCAAATCTTCGTGCAAGACCTTGACATATAAGAAGTGGCATTATAGATATTGGAATTCAGAGCCCTATTTTTGTATAAAGCATAAAAAAAAACTATTGCTTTCTCTACAAAGTTAAATACAAAAATGTGTTCTTTTAACTCCAAAGTTTTCATATTTCTGTCTTTTGTTTAAAATTTTAGAATTACGAGAGGCATTTCGTCTGTTTGATAAAGATGGCGACGGATCCATCAGTACAGATGAGCTAGGAACAGTTATGAGAAATCTAGGTCAATTTCCATCATCTGACGAAATATCACAAATGATTAAGGAGATCGATATTGATGGTATGTATGTCGATATATTATGTGTGGTTAATTTTAATTTTGTCACTACATGTATTTCTGCTTTGTTGTTTTTCTGTTTTTTCCTACTTTTAATTTCTCTGCTTACCAAGTTTCAATGATAACTACGCTTCCACTTTCTCACTGTGCGTATTGCTGTGTGTTTCTTTATTCTACATTGGCTAGAGGTATAGGGGGAGTATTGAGATCTCGCAAAACATGTTAAACACCGCCGCATTATTCAGAACCCAGCTGAGGCCCGCCTCAAGGTGCGTGTTTTTCTCGATACATTGAAAACCCAATGAGTGCCTTCGGCTGTTATCTGCTCGGGCTGTTGTCCCTTTGCCACATTCTCCATTTCCATTCTCAATTTTATAACTGCCTCTATTAACAGATCAGAAAATTAAGCTCATTATCCGTTTATTATATCATGAGTTTAGATGTCAGTGGTACTGATATATAACAAACCTTTCTGATATTGTCCAGTTATAATTTTAGAAATTTTCCTCTACCCCATGCAAAGTTTTTTTTTTCGGTGCGTTCTGATCATATAGCTCTTCACCTACTGTGTTTCTTATACATCCTTTGATTTCAGATATTCGGCTATGAGTGTTCACAATGAAGGTAAATCCAGAAAAGCACTTTGGATGCATAATCTTAATAAATAAAATTGAGAAAGGAAATGGTGAATGTGTCAAAGCGACAACAACCCGACCATAGAGCAGACAAAAGCCGAAGGCCACCAATGGGTCTTCAATGTAGCGAGAATTCCCGCACCCGTAGGTGTCCTTCAACTGGCCCCTAAAGTGTTTTTTTTTTTTTTTCATTTTGAGTTTTTACTTTCAATCTGTCAAAGCCAACTTTGTGTTAAATATTTGATGTTAAATTTAGCGTTTACTTTTCTTGTTCCGGCTCACGTTACAATGTGTAACAAAATAAGTATTGGTTAACGGAAATTCCACAAATTGCCATGTACATTGGTAAAATTATATTATTCGATCGTTTAATCCTGTTGATAAAAAATACGTTTATTTCCTTTTGAAATATTTCACAAGAGTTGTTTTTCTTTGGACAAAGTTTTTTTTTTTGCACAGCATGTTGCAAACGAAGTGTATTTTCATTCTATTGTTCTACGATTGATTCTTGTTGCCTAGAAAAATATCCTTAAAAAGTATTGACGGATCATTAAAAAAAATCTTTTAAGGATAGAGTTTGATGTTTTTAAGAAAGACGGTGGTGCCAGTTTTCAACAACAGATACTTTCAAAGAGTCAATTGTTTTTTTTTTTTGTTTTTTTTGTTTTTTTGTCTGATTAAAAACGTTTACACACGACTCAAGTGAAAATTTATATTGAAATAAAAAAATAGTATTTCAATCCAAAACCAAAGTCGGAATTTAAAGTGAAGGTTCTTTTAAAGAAATTTGTTCAATTGAGCAATATTGCAATTTTATAAATTTATTTGACAATGCTGAAGACGTTTACCATTATAACTCGTTAAGTATGTGGTTGATGGGAAGGAACAGAACTGAAGTCTGCACCTCTTAAAAAGATTTCAAAAGCTTGTTGACATTTGAAAAATATAAATAAACTATGAAATGTAATCATATTTCCACACGTAAACGCAAACGTATATATGGCCAATAAATTATACACTGACAAGTTTTGGATATTTTATCATCGTCTAGTACATTTTGAGATTGCCGTCTTATATACATCTAAGTCATATCAATTTGAATATCTATTCAAATAAAGTAAATTGAACAAGTTTGACTGAACTATAAAAGGTGAAATTCTAAAAATGATCAAAGAAGATATAGATATATATAATTTACAGCGACTTGAAACAGGATTTATAAATTTTTATGATACATAAGTCTTTTAATATTCATTTTTAAAAACATAAACCACACCAAGTTTTTGCTTAGGTTTTTTTTTATCCAAATATATTCTGTTTAGGAGCAGTTATATCAAAATTAAAAAAATCACATTCATTGGCAGAGATTCTGATGAGAAAAATCATTTTGATAAACCTCCATCTATTTTATATCAAAAATGTAAATGGTTCAACATCTTTTATGTATTTAGACTAATTGTAATTGTTAAGAACTAATTGTTTATTTTTTTCCGTTCAATTTTACGCTTTTTTTATTATACATTTGTTGCTTAGAATGAGGAAGACGTCATGCAATGATTTTTTCAATGGATATCAACAATGTTTTGCTGTGCATCAATCTTTCATTATCAGATAATTCAGCTGAATTAGCACTTTTTATTTAAAGCTGTAATTACCTTTGCATGTTTGGTCAATTAAGTAAAACTATTTTAAGAATGCATGCATGCACTACTATTTTGCTTTGTATGCAAAAAAGTACATGGTATCAACATTATAAAGGTGATAAGTGAGCCTTTGTTTATGAACGATTAGCTTCGATTAGGCAATCGATTAATTTTCGAATTGCCGATTCGTGAAACAGTGACGTGTTCAAATGGCAATGCATACCTGCATGTACCTTACCATTGGCATTGACTTATGCCATATTCCGGTAATAATCTAAACTTGATTTTTGTTTCATAATAGGCGATGGGACCTTTAGTTTTGAAGAATTTGTACAAGTAATGGCCAACATGGGAGGTATTAGTGAACAATCGGAGGAGGATGAGGAAGAGGAACTCAGACAAGCTTTTAGAGTAAGCTATACACTACAATAGGTATCTTTAAAGTACAGCGCTTGAAATATTTTAAAGAGGGTTGCAAGTAAAAAGTATTCAAAAAGGGAAAGTCTCTAAAATCTGTTAAGTTACTAGCTACCAATCGACGGTAAAAGTTTTTAAAAAAACTGCCACATTCCTGACTTGGTACAGACAAGGGATATACGATACTACATGCAATTATATGAAGAGACCGAAGATTTAGAGGATTTACATTCAAATAAATGTTATCTTGCCAAGTAATGACAATAAAAAATAAGGGGAAATTTTACCGTATTATCAAGTTTTTATTTTGTTTTCAGGTTTTTGACAAATCAGGATGTGGTTACATTACGGCATCAGATCTCAGGGCAGTATTGCAATGCATCGGCGAAGATTTAACAGAAGATGAAAGTAAGTCATTAAATTAGTTTGCCAATCATATTTGGATTTTAAAGTGCCGTTGGGCTACTGTCTAATTGTTGTCCAACTTCATTTTTTATTTTGTATTAAAGATTTATATTTTCAAAATCTTGAAAATATAATGAAATTCCTTTAATACAGTTTAACGATTTTGATATAATTGTTATTCATATTCAACAATATGTGAAACATCAGTTTAACTGGATCACTATTAGATAAATGCTAGTTCTGAAGCATATGAGATATTTCTTTCTTTCAAAAACTTTATGAGCTAAAAATTGGCAAACATGAAAAAGCCGTTGATCTTTACTTGCTGTATTTTGGCTTGTCAGGGGTGAACTCAGATGATTTTATCAATGATAATTTTCTGTTGTTTTATACAGTCGATGAAATGATTGCTGAAGTAGATATTGATGGCGATGGAAGAATAGATTTCGATGGTAAGCATTTACTGTATTCTTTTAAAAAGATTATATCTAGATATCTTGATATTCTGTTTATATAAAACTTTGTATCATTGTTAAACTATTCTATCTTCTCTGATTAGTTCAGTGATAATTTGTCAGTTATTAAGAGTGATTTAGAACTGTATTATATTTAATCTCTTGCCAACAAGTGAATACCAACATAAAAAAACATAATGACTGTTGAAGACGGAACGCTTGTGTTTGGGAAAATGTCTCTCTTTTGCTTACAACACCCCACCTCGCCAAACATGTTTTAATCGAGATTATTCTGTTAAAAGTGTGATTTATTAATATAACTATTCATTTATATTCAAATGCATTATTTCTTACTTGTAGTTTTATCAATTGCTTTTATGTATAAATTCTTTTTGCAGAATTTATTGCATGCATGTGTGAGGATGCACCACAGAAGTCTACAGCATAATTTTACATATTGTGAAAATTAAACTGCAATGAGCATGGACTTTAGTAGTGTGATCTAATATGATCGAACATTCAACAGTACAAAAAGAAGACTTCAGTAGTACTTGGGTTTTTATTATGTATTAAATAAATACTTACTTTCTCTATATAAACGGTCACTTTGAAATAATAAATAAATACATGTATATCAGTGTTTAATAGAATTAGTAGTACAGATACATGTATATAGAGTCAGTAAAGTCGAGTTATTGGATAAAGTATTGTGTTAGTCCAAATAGTTATGTCGACGTCATAACATAAGTACGATAGCCTCTCAAGACCGTCATAATCATGAAAATTGTTTGGACTAGTTTTGTGGATATAATTGTATGAATTATGTTCGTCACAATAATACGTCACTGTTTGTTTTTTCATATGCTGTCGATAATGGAAGATGTTACTTTGCGATGTCCATGTTGTACATGTAACGACTGCTATCTAATTTTATTTAAACATTTCGGAGTTTCTCTGTTCTGAGTGTTCTTGCCATTCTTTGTGCTGCGTGTTCTTGCGTTTCTTTGTGCTGAGTGTTCTTGCGTTTCTTTGTGCTGTATTCCTGCTGCATAGTGTTGTCGCTTTAGATGTATTTCCTAACATTGCAATTTGAGTGGGAGGCTTGGCTAGCAATAAAACCAGGTACAATCCACCATTTTTTCTTAAAATATCCTGTACCGAGTCAGTAATATGGAAGTTATCAAATAGATCGTTGGTGTTTGTTTGTGTTGCACTTCAGTGTTTTGTTTTCCTCTTATAGTTGAGATGTTTCCATCGGTTTTGTTCTGTAACTTAAATTTGTTTTCTCTCAGCCAAATTATGACTTCTGAACAGCGACATACTACTGTTGCCTTTCTTTATATTTTCTATACACAATAAATTGTTTTTTTACGAATTCCGTTCCCAAATAAATGGTTCCCGATTTCATTTCTTTTTTCTTTAATTCAATTTGAATGTTGTCTCATAAAGATATGAATGGCTATTCAGTTGTCAAACATTTGCATAGGATTTCGTTACAAGTCCTTCCTCCCGCAAAAAATGCAAACCAATTCAAATTTGGAAAGTATAGGACCAAATTAAAGGTGTTAGTAAGACGACAACGAAGTGATAATGTTCTGACGAACAGTTCAAAAATCATTATACCTTATGCGGTAAAATAACATTATAGAGTATAAATTCAACTCGTAAACAAGAATGTGTCCATAGTACACGGATGTCCCACTCGCACTATCATTTTCTGTGTTCAGTGGTCCGTGAAATTGAGATCAAAACTCTAATTTTGCCTTTAAATAAGAACGATCATATCATAGGGATCATATGTACTAAGTTACAAGTTGTCTGGACTTCAACTTCATCAAAAACTACATTGACGAACTTTAACTTGAAAGACCAAAAACTTACACCCGAAGCGGGACAGACGGACGAACAACCTAACGGACGCCAAACCGAAAACATAATGCCCATAAATGGGGCATAAAAATAAGAAAACAAAAATACCAAACTACAAGGAAAATTCAAAACGGCAAGTCCCTTATCAAATGGCGAAATCAAAAGCTCAAGCACATCAAACAAATATAAAACAACTGTAATCTGCTGTTAATCTTTGATATATATAGATATTCAACAAAATGTATTATAGCTTTGACGAATTTAGTACTTTCTCCTCTTATGTCCTCATTCCTGTTGTATGTTGGCTAGTTTTATATTGATCTGAACATACTAATCAAAACCATATGGTACTTATTTAGTAAGAATTGTTGATGCACATACATCGTAAATAACTGTTTCAAGAAAAATGTATCAATAGGAACTCATCATAGATTCTACCCAGCCTCATGGTGAATAAATACAACGCTTATATTGTTTTTAAATGAAAAGTATGTATATGTCAATCTGACGTCATTAAATAACACATGAAAAAGTCAAGGCTGAAAATTTGGTATGTCCAAAGCATGTTTTGTATAAATAAAACTTCAGAGGCACATGAATCAATCCAGTTTGAAGGACAAATCACAGTTGAAACGCATTGAAAACCAAAATTTGTGAAAAGATGTACCAAATACGGTAGCAGACCTTCTTCTTTGTAGTGTTAATACTACGATTAGAAACAAATAAAACCCGATAACATTTGGTGCAATATTACTATGATTGAAATCAAAGATAAGACAACACTTGCTAAAAATGGTTTTCATATTTTATCTCATCCTAGTATATGCTTATTGTCTTTACATCCATAACCTTAAGTCCATTTTACAAATAGTACACAAGAAAACTATACATTACAATGCACTTACAAAATATATTACAAGGGAAATGCAAAATAACACATCTAAACAACCGCTGAACTCTATTGCTTTGAAAAAGGAAGAGGGACATGAGACATTATTTGCCCCCTTAAGGATGTTTGCTTCACTATTCTTTCATTTTTTGCCAGATTTTCGGAATTCTCTAGTTTTATCCATGTATTAACATTAAAAAAAATTGCCCACTAACTCCTACTTTTTTTCGTATTTTTATTACATATAGTTTAAAAAGCCATATTTCAAAATCTTATGAAATCCTTGTTATTTTTTCATAGTTTTTTTAAACAAAAAAGGTGCCAATGTTATATGTAAGAAAAATCTAGAGAGAATTATTTCCCGCCAAATTTTCAATGGCTTATATCTCGAAAACAAGCACACGGACCCTCCATTTTTTTCTGCTTTTTTAGTTTCTTTATTTATATACTATCAATTTATAACAGTCTTTTAAAAAGCTTGTTATTTTTCAACAGAGTAGCAAACATCCTTAAATATCAAAAATATTAAAAGAGACGCGAAAGATATTCAAACACATCAGTCAAAGTAAACTGAAAGGGCCATGGCTTAACTTATTAATGTCAATTTCATTGATAAATAAACAGGCGGGTGTAATCTACAATCTGAAGTAAAAATCACTTATAATGTCACTATGACATTTTAAACATGTAGAAATATTTTATAAACCAAAGGGACATTTCACTCATAAATTTTGGTCAACATATAGATTAATATCTTCTAGCTATATACAGGTTGTTTTTCGGTAGAAATTATATTACTTTTTTCGAATTGAAAGGGCAAGAAAATTCCATAATACCTTCTCATTTTTACCATTAAATCATCAGTACTAGATTTACATAATATTTCGAATAGATAACAAAAAAAATGGTTATTTTAATACTAGCGTATTGAACTCGTAGGCCATTTAAATAAATACAAGTGCATTACAAGTGAAGTACAAGCAATTTATTCTGATTTATTATTAGAAGTTTTACCAAAACAGTTATTTGGTATAATTACATGTCTAAGTAATGTTTCTGGGAAAATTTTCACCATCACTCAAATAATACTGACGTATGTGTACAGTTAATATCTTTTGTCAGAATTTCATTACTTCATTATTAGATAACAGCTTTTGAATTGACTGTTGTCTTGATATTTTTTATAAATGAAAAAAATTCAGATATTTATCTAACGGCATTGGATGTGTTTTTACACAGTCTCGTCGTACTCCCAAATGCCATTTAGAGAATTCACGAAGTCATAAGCAGTGATTTTTTCAGAATCAAACATTATTTCCTTGATGTGCCATCTTTTTGTATGAATCGCAATTATTTTTCTTTTAAAAAACTGACCAGACTGTTTATGACGTTTTTATATTAAATCCGTTGGTAATGTACTGATTCATATTTTAGTATGTGAGAACAAGATTTGCAAATTTTCAACTAGCTTACATTAGTAACTGCAAGTACTCTTTGATGTTCTTTTTTCTGAGGTGTAGCGGAGTGCTATGTTCCACTCTGATCAGTTGACATATTTTCTAATGATTTGTACAGTTTGTTCTCATGTTGTGTTGTTACATAACGCGTCAAGATTACAGAGTTTAACGCTCAAAAGCATGTTTATGGTATTGGCTACAATTTCAAAAATATATGTGACAATGCATTTTCAAATGGAAATAAATATTAAATGCGCGCACTTTTTTGCGCATATAGACATTACCTTATATTATTTTACATTCAATAAAAACATGTATTTTATGCTTGGACTAATAGCTTACACAATATAGATGTGTACTTCATAAGGCAAATTTGTGTTATAATATTAATTTGCCATTACATATAAATAAACTCATCAAATAGATACAAAGATTGAAATTGTGTACGCCAGACACACGTTTTTTCTACACTTTAATCATATCAATATTACAAACACAACTATAAGTGGAACAAAATGTACACACCCACTAATGGTTTTAAAATATTTGGTCTAAACGAACTGTGAATCTCATGAGAAAAATCGTCATGGTCCTTGAATATATCAATGTATATGTTTCACTCGCTTCTATTTTCTCGCTAAATTATAATTTGGAAAATAATGATATAGCTGTATTGTGTTTCCTTTGCAGTATGTGTGCTAATTTTTAATAAGGAAAAACAAATTATAATTATGGATCAATTTCTAGCAAACTAACTTAATAAAAAACAGCGCGTGAATCATCATTACTGCTTAATTTCGTTCAAAGATTTTTTTCAATTATAGAAACTTGGATTAAAGTTTAGGGTGTAACATTTTCTTAGTCAAACACTTGAAACAAAATATAGTTGATTGTTACAGTTTGAGCATGGAGTTCAACTACAATTCATACAAATTTTCACAAGATTTATCTCTCTTGCTACTTTTACGAAACAGTTTGTTCAAAAGTCCTTTTGCAACTTTAAATGATCCTTTTCTTTCTTTATGTTTCTTAGTATGTGTATCCGGAATTTCCTGTACGAGTTCCGGGTTTTGTTTCAATCTTATTTGGCTAAGAATACCGACTAACAGTTCGTCCACATGGTGATTTAATGCTGCTGATGTCTCTGCGTATTTACAGTCGTACTTTAATGCTGTTGACCTGGCCTCTGGAAAAAAAAAGATGGATGTAACCCTTATAGTATATTTTAAACACCACGTATACAACGCTAAATCTGAAAAAAACCAAGCGAGTTATCATTATGGTCAAATAATAACTTAAAGACATAGGAATACAACAATATATGGCAGATGATTTAATTGTTACATGGAGATAAAAGAACATAAATACAAACGAACAAACATAAATACGAACAAACGAACATTAATACAAACAACTTAATGGAAGCGCTTTCTGTTCTAAATAACCTACGACACTTAAAAAGTATTGTATCTAAAGCGAACATTTGTATAGTTATTTGTTTTATATACAAAATGATTTAAGATTACGTGTTTTAGCTTTTGAGTTTACCGTTTGACAAAGGACTTTCCGTTCTGTATTTTCCTTGGTATTCGGAATTTTTGCTATTTTACTTTTTTTATATCCTTTGTTTTTTATGTGTCTATATATAATAGCTACCAGTAGTTTTCAAAAATTTCAATCTCTCAATTTTTTTACAAAATATTATAAAAAGAATGCAATTATTAAATATTCCTTTCAAGGGAGATACAGATAGGAATAGCCAATAATACTAATTTTGGTAGAACGCAATCGAGTAAAACGTTTAGATTCTTTTTTTTTTATACTGATTTATTCGGAAAATCGAATTATTTGAAGATAATATGTCTTCTTAAATATCGTTCAGAAAACAGATTATTTGTACGATCTTGATGAAGTTGAACCATACACTCCCATTCATAAATAACAAGGAATTCAAAGCTATGAGATACAAACAACTAATTTAATCTCGATCGAAATATCAAAGCGACATAAATCACATGAAAAAAAGCAAATTACTTAATATGTTTACCGGAAAACATCCTTAACACGGAAGTATAGATGCTTCAATCCCTTTCATAAACATCAAAGACACAATTCTTGAAATCAATGTATAACTTCGTATTTTATTTTATTAGCAATTTTGAGAATCTACATAAACTTAATGATATCTCAAAAGCAAAAAATATAGTTTTAATAATCTTAGAAAGATATATTAAGTCTCCATCTGTTGCAGATGTTAACATTTGAATAAATTCATAGTGCATCATTTTCTTTTGTGTTATAATCACAAAGATCAATGTAAAATCGTTGATAATATGTAAGAATATGGTACAACATCATCTGCAAGTCAAATCACACGTAATAATCCCATAATATCAAATAAGATGGAAATGTTTGATGTGTTTATTATTACCATGAACTGATAGTCGTTTGGAATTGTAAAAGGGAAACGTGTTACATTTATGTTTATATAAGTATTTTTACAAATCCACCATTATTATAGCGACTTGAAATTATAGGTTCTCAATAGAAAAAGGTCGATAAACAAAAGCCAATTACTCACTTAACGAGCTTGCTTATATTAAAAATTAATAAAATATACAGTTGGGTTACAAGGTGTAAGACTGGGGTTGAAGCAGAATTCACGAATACTGTATTAGAAATCTATTAAATTTTATACAGTGTTGACGGTGGAAGATGATACAACCAGATTGCAAAGCACCTACTCTGGCAATGATTTTTTTAAAAGCGACAATAGTTGACATCTGCGCTATTCGATATACTTTTCCTACTATGACTGTTTACATATTCGTAAAATATTCATTGCATAACATTTATAATTTCTTCAATCTTTCTGTATTCTATCATAAAAGGAGTAGAAAAGAAAAGACAAACAGTTACATTTGCAACGTAAAAAGACAGAATTTGATACTTTTAAGCATTATAAACATAGAATAAAAGTAGAAATGGAAGATTATTAACAAGTTGACATTTGATTCAAATAAATATCAAAGGAGATAGATTCTAAAATGTCAAACCATTAATTATTATCAAACGGCTATGATAAATGTCATCCTCGCCTCACTTTAAATACCGTATCCTTTAGTTTAAATGGCTGTACATGTAATTTTAATAAAGGAGCCGTGAAGGTTTAGTCTAACTATTTAAATTCGCCTTACGGTTTTCGACATTGATCAAGCTAAATACCCATACCGTATAGCATGATAAAATTAAGGCCCCGAAATGAAACTCGAGGCTGTTAAGAGCCTGTGTCGCTCACCTTGGTATATATGCATATCAAACAAAGAAAATAGATCGACAGATGGATTCATGACAAAATTGTGTTTTGTTGATGGTGATGTGTTTCGAGATCTAGCGTTACTGAACATTCTTGCTACTTACAATTTTGTGAATCTATAGTGAACTTGGCCCTTTAGTTCCAGAAGAAAATATTTTGTAAAAAACTAATGAAAATTGTTAAAAATTGACTATAAAGGGCAATTACTCCTTCAGAGGTCAACTGACCATTTTGGTCATGTTTACTTAATTGTAGAACTTACTTTGCTGAATATTATTGCAGTTTACAGTTTATCTTTATCTATAACAGTATTCAAGGTAATAACCAAAAACGTCAAAATTTCCTTACAAATTACCAATTTGGGGGCAGCAACACAACAACCAGTTGTCAAATTCATCTGAGAATTTTAGGGCAGATAGATATTGACTTAATATACAATTTAACACCTTGTCAGATTTGCTCTAAATGCTTTGGTTTCATGCCAAAATCTACATTTTACCCCTATGTTCTATTTTTAGCCATGGTGGCCATCTTGGTTGGTTGGCCAGGTCACCGGACACAATTTTTAAACTAGATACCCTAATAATGATTTTGGCCATGTTTGGTTTAATTTGGCCCAGTAGTTTCAGAGAAGAAGATTTTTGTAAAAGTTAACGACGACGGACGACGACGACGGTTGCCGGACGTAAAAGTGATGAGAAAAGCTCACTTAGCACTTCGGGCCAGATGAGCTAAAATTGTATAACAATTCAAAGAAGAAACCAAACGTAGGATGACCTGTCTTTTAGCGTATTGTTACCTTGTGCACAAACATGTTTAAATATCTGTGTAGTAGAAATCATTTCTGAAATTCATATTAGAGTAACATGTTCTCGTTCTGATATCCGTGATGTATTTTCCGTTTTATTTTAAATTCGTCTTTAGTCTCACCATCAATATTAATCAAATTAGACATAACATTTCATTTTATATGTCATTACTATGTTACCCTGAGTAAAATGGTTTTTTGGGGTTTTTTTTCACTAAACTCAGAGGAAAATTCAAAAAGGATCATCCCTAATCAAATGCAAAATCAAAAGCTCAAAAAACACATCAAACGAATTGATAACAACAATCATATCCTGGCTCAAAAAACACAACAAACGAATGGATAACAACTATCATATCCTGGCTCAAAAACACATCAAACGAATAGATAACAACTATCATATCCTGGCTTGGTACAGGCATTTGCTCATGGTGAATTAAATTCCTTGAAAGTCACCATATCTACATAAATGCATAGCGGGAGACGCTTACCCTGTCGCACCTTTAGGAATAAATGTGATTCCGTGAGCTTCTGTTTTTTACCCTGATGTGTTTGTTCCTTGCCAATTTACGAGATTTGAACATGGGTAAACTACGTTTGCCTTAAATTTACACATTATACAGAAACACGTTCAACTTCTCAACAAAGTGCACCTATTTATGGACAGAAACAAGCCCGATGCAATTTTATCAAGCTGTCGTAATGAAGTTGATTCTCATTATAATGATTGTCATAATGTTCTGATTCGTAACATAAAACAAGTGCATTTCATGACAGCTGATGCGTTGTGGATAGCAAAACAGCTATGAAAAGAAAACTAAATAAGAAAACAAATTACATTAAAGATGACTTTAATTGAATACGGGAAATCCAAGATCTGTTTATCTTGATCGCTAATGTCTTTAACATGGACAGATTGATTCTCTTTCAAATTAATTTTCGAGATTTGGAATGGAAACTACTTCTAACTGTCAGGGACTCTTAAAGAAGTAGGTTTGATTACCAATCAATTGAATTTCTTAAAAACTCTACATTTCAAGGTTTCAGACAATGTTTTGTTTGAACAATCTATATATGATAAATTACTTGATATTACTTATTCAACAAAAAACCATACGGTATTTGCCTCAAATCATACAAATGACAACATTAATTTGTAGTTATAGTTTACACATATTGAAAAACTCGTTGACGCAACTGCTGAAATAATATACAGTGCTATACGAAATAGTAGAATTGAGTAACTAAGCAGATGTGTCGATTATAATTAAAGTTCAAATGCCAGTGTCAAATTTAATTTTAGAAAAGGGAACTAGCTCCTCGGTTACAACTACAATATACAGAGTTTAAAAGGGTTACCACAACAGTAAACCAAGAATCAGTCTCAAGACGCAACTATGGTCAAGTTTGCGTTTTTCTGACATGCCCTGTTCTGTGTTTAAATATAGTCATGAAATAAAAATAAAAATCTTTGTTCCTTTCTGTTTTAAAATGCTACAAATGATCGTCGGTTCTTGTTTCTTTCTTTTCGTGTTTTTCAATACGTTATATAATTTTCTTTCTGTTTTACATGGCCTTGGCTAAATAATTTAGTCAGACATCAATCAAGTATGTATACAATTATTCAAATAGACTGGTAAGTCATTTGTTTAGAAAGAACCTCTTCCACACGAAACTGATACTTTCGCAAAACCCGAGGGAAAGAACACTAATGGACTTGTAAAGTATTTTAACAGCTTTACTCTTGAAAATAAACACCGATGATATTTTTATGCAGAAAACCTTCTAACAATGACAAGCGTTTACAGAGTAAAGTTTGATTTTATTGGTAATTATTCGCAGTCTGATATATAAACACAGAAATGTTGATCTCAACAAAAACCCGTACAGCAGTACTGCGAATACAGTGGATGGGAGCTAGTAAGTTGGTCTTTGGTCAAATTTCTCTGTCACAATAATAAACCATAGGTATAGATATGAAAACTAGAGAAGCCATCGTGATTAAAAGACGATAGTTTTTGAAAAATGTCAGGATAACCAATTAAAACTAGGTAGAACTATTTTAGTAGACAATATGTATATCTGTCCTTCATCTATAAAAAAGGTATTCCAATAAAGCACTTTAACAACAACCCAATCTATCTAATAGTATTGGCATTGCAAGTGAGAATATATTTATATAAACATGCATATATACGATTAATGGGAAAATAAGTAAAATCACAAAAATACTGAACTCTGAGGAAAATTCAAAAAGGAAAGTCTCTAATCAAATAGCAAAATCAAAACTCAAACACATCAAACGAATGAATAACTGTCACATTCCTGACTTGGAACTTAGGAGGGAGTATTAACTGTTTAAAAAATATAAAAAGCTATGATTCGAGTGGGCCGAGGTATGACGCCCAGATCGTGTTCCTTAAATATATGATAAACTTTAATGTCTTGGCATGGCACTTCAGAATACAAATGGTTTGAGGTTGGGGTTTTCGAGATGCTATGAAAGGGGCAGAGCGAAGCATTTCCCAGGGACAACCTGAATGTGCTTGTGATGACAATTAAGTATATATATATATAGTTTCTTGGTAATGATCTGAACCATTTTTTTAAAAATCAACATTTAATCATACGAGTGGGCAGCACATACCCCCTGGACAAATCCTTTAGAGCACTGAACATGTTTCACCATGGCCATAAGAAAATACAAGGTCTTAGAAAGACACCAAATTATTCATAAACCTAGTTATTCGACCTTGAGATCATTGTCTTCCATGATATACAACTCATTCTTTAATATATGGTCATTTTGACATTACACCATATGATATAAAGATGAATTTACTGTAAATCGGTGCTTATCACCATGGACCTAGTTTTACCTTGACCTTTGAACTCATGTAAAATAATCTGATTTGAGACTTGAACTTTTATTTATATTTCGTGACACAGCTTTTTGATATTTAGCGCATACGTAAACCACCTCAAATTACATCCCAGCTCCTTTGCTCAGATCACCCCTACCAGATCACCCCAGTTTGAGTTTCTTTGTTATATAAAAAAGAAGATGTGGTATGATTGACAATGAGACAATTATCCACAAAAGACCAAAATGACACAGACATTAACAACTATAGGTCACCGTACGGCCTTCAACAATGAGCAAAGCCAATACCGCGTAGTCAGCTATAAAAGGCCCCGATAAGACAATGTAAAACAATTCAAACGAGAAAACTAACGGCCTTATTTATATACAAAAATGAACGAAAAACAAATATGTAGCACATAAACAAACGACAACCACTGAATTACAGGCTCCTGACTTGGGACAGGCACATACTTAAATAATGTGGCGGGGTTAAACATGTTAGCGGGATCCCAACTCTCCCCCTAACCTGGGACAGTGGTATTACAGTACAACATAAGAACGAACTATAAAAATCAGTTGAAAAAGGCTTAACTCATCAGAGGGACAAAAATACAAGTGAACGTGGATGCATGCTTTCCTTTGTTCTGTAACATTTTGGCGGGAATGTCAAATCCACTATATAACTTATAATTAATTATACGGAAAAGACTATCTATCAAATTTCACGTAGAAAAAATCCGGTGTATATGCTGGGATTCGAACTCAAGACCTTTAGCATATCAAGCAATGACACATACCACTACACCAGGACGACTGGATACGAACAAATAGTAATTTGACATTCTTAAAGGAAGCAAGATATTTTTATAAGTGGGTCGAGTTGTCAGACCTCTATTCAGTGGGATTCAAACTTTTTTCGTTAATAAGTGAGTTTTCAGACTGATTGTTCAATTTGATTTTACACTTTTTCAAAAGTGGGGCGAGTCGGTAAACAAGAGTGGACGATTTTCTTATAAAGTGGCGATATAGTGTGGGCCGATTGGGAAGTGGGGCGAGTTGACATTGTTTGATATCTACTCATCGTGTTTGGGGGTCATAAAGGGTAAACATCATATAGTAATATATAAAGTATATTGTAATGGTTGTGTTGCGTTCTAAACTAGATTTTATGAATTGTAAATGGTTTTTCGTCTAATCTAAAACAGCTGGGATGTAAAATAGTTATCCCACTCGGACTTGGTGTGTCAGTGTTAGATCATCCACTCGCCTCCGGCTATCGGGGTGATCTTACACTGACCGTGACACCGCGTCCTTGTGGGATAACTATTAGAACATACTCACCCCTTCTCGTCCAATGAAAAGTCAGTTTTTTGCCCACTAATTTTCATAGTACATGGTTTTCCATGCACTATGAAATGCTATAGATGAATGACTTTTCATTGTCAGTTAATTATGAAAGTGAACTCTTAATAGCTGCATTAACGAAGTGTACAATCCCTTAAGGCATTTTCCTTGGGATTAAAGATGAAAGAGCAAAGATTAAAATAAAAACATTTTGAATTTTGCAAAATTTCATGCATTTTCTAAGGGTACACATATATATAGAATACACAAAAAAACATTGGTAAGGATAAATAAAATGATATTTATTTAATTCATATACCTTACATTTGAGGGATTTGTTTTCCTTTTCTTCCAAAAAAAAACACAATGCCAGACTGCTGATATATAAAGCAAAGGATTGTTTTCGGAGAAACACAATACATTTAAATTTATCAATAAAAAATAAGCATTTAATGTTGAATGGTCTGAATTCAAATATTCATACAGAGAGTTTTATATTTATAAAAAAAAAATCAAATTTCAAAAAGGGTATTTATATAGCATTGTTTTGCTTTTTAAAATAAAAATAATCTAAAGATATATAAGTATTAAATTTTACCTGAAGCAGAAGAAAAACAATTTATCCTTCACAAACTATGTCAGTGCTATTTCATTTCATCCATTGAAATGATCATTACCTATGTTTTATATTTAGTTCATTATAAAAAGTGAACTCTTATTAAGGTTTGAATATTACAATGGGAAAGGATAGTTTTGTAAGGTCACTCGAAAGTGTGAATATGTTCTAAATTGGTCAGACAATACTTGGTCATGTTTTATGAAGATTTAAGCCCTCGGCTTCGCCTTGGGCTTAAATCTTCATAAAACATGACCAAGTATTGTCTAACCTATAAGTAAAAGGGGTTGGGGGAGGGGGAGTTTGAGAAATTATTTCAAGAACAAATAAGATCACGTAAGTGATTAATATTCAAATTAAAGAACATCACCAGTCAAAGTTTTGCCATGTGACATCAGAACGCCGAGTGAATAGAACATTGTAATACAAGTTAATATCACGTGACATCAAAAAACAATACGAATAACGGATGTTATGAATAAATATAGCAGGTCTTTGAAACCGGAATAAAGAATTCAAATGTTATATACTATTATATCTTCATATCATTTGATCTTTAAAAAATATCACTTATATTGAAATTTAATAGCTATCACATAAGAGGCAACCCAGATCATGAAAAGCGACAAACATATTTAAATATCTCATAATAATACAAGTTCGTGTGCCATAAATGTTAAGAGTGTTTATCTTTAGTTACATAGTAATTATTTGTCCTTTGAAGAATTTTGTTTAATGGTAAATATTTGGCTTTTATCTATGTTTATTGTATTGTCTACTGCCCAGAAGCAGTGTGGTTTAATTCTTGACATATTGTTTATACATTTGTCTATAATATCACTTGCTGAAAACATAATATGAAACATAAAGGTGTTGTGTAAAATGGGATTAGATAGCAAAGTAACGAATCAAAAACCACAATGACATCTAGATGTTAACATACTAGAGACTAATCATTATAAAAGAGAGCAAGCACTTACATAAATCATGTGGGGACATTTATAACTTTAGAAAAATAAAATGATAGTTAGAGTAATGTACCCTTAATATCAGCTTATGTTATTTTTTTGATTTTTAAAAGTACAATGTCTATCAACACTACTGAACTTCATCCGGGAGTTAAATATAATCTATTCTGGAAATGTCAAACGTCTGTTGCAAAACATACACGCGACATTTGTTGATTGTTTAATATTCAAAGAGACAAAACGTTAATCTTTTCAATAATTCCATATAAAGCATTTAGATTTCTTGATGTAATAAAGAATAGTTTTAATTGGAAGAGATCTTTGAATTTCTCTGCTTGATTAAATCTAACTTGAGGAAGGTATTTAGACAAATATGTTTGCCGGTTTGAATCTTTTTACCATACGTTCGTGCTTGCCTAAAGGTCTCCTCAAGTTATTGGTAGACTGAGGATAACATTATATGTGAACAACTGTGTCAATTAATGACAGTCGTTAAATTCATCCTTGGTATTTGTCATTTTCTAATTATGATAAATTGGAAAAATTACTGAGAATTATTCTGTTTACAACCAGGAATTTACTTCGATTTTCTTGTATAATGAAAAACGAAAAGCAAATTAACTCTGTTTGTAGAACATTGGTTGTGTTTGTCATTTTATGAGGTGTTTCTGCAATTGAAGAAACTAATATCAACTAACTTATTGTTACTGCGTAGTTCTATCGACAGTTCACCTAAAAGTCATCCTCATGCAAAAAAAAATGAAAATTTAAAATATAAAAAAAGATGAAACACGACAAGAAAATGTTAATAAATCAATATGCAAGTTATCTAATAAAATATATTTGATACAACGTTTTTTTTTTCTCAATGATATAATCAAATATAAAGTGCAAACCTATAGAATGCACTTTGAAATTACCCTTTTTAAACGTCATATAACTTTTCTTAAAAAACTGTTTTCATTAGTTTGTAAAACATAATAAAATGACTTTGATTACCTTCTATATCAATTTTGCGTTTCCGAGCTAAGTCTATTTTATTGGCAACAAGTATAATTGCTTTATCTGTAGCTAACTCCTCTCGTAACTGATGAAGTGTTTCTACAGCTACATCGAAAGAATTCCTGTCATTTGACGAAAATACTACTATATATGCATCTACTTTAGTCTCGTCAAGATCAACCTGAAAAAAACAAGAAAGAAGCCATGAACTCATTCTAAGGACAAGTATAGTACTAAACTGGTACAATACTCTGTAAAGATAAGATCACTTAAGAAGATAACACTTAGGAAAAAAAAATAAAAATGAAGAGACGTATATACATGACCCTATGGTGTGCTTGTTAAACTAGACCTTGAAGATAAGGGATATTTTCAAACTTATATGCTAAAGGTTTGGTGACAGAGAACGTTACAAAACTTGAAGAATGGATATATTACCGATAATCTGTATGATCAAATTAAAATTTCCAATAACCCACGATAACATCAGATATAAATAAATAAACAAGAGTCATTAAAAAGCCCGCGTTGCTAACCTTGCATTTGTGCTATTTTCAAAGTTTGTGTTAGAGCATTTGAGATGATCCCTAATTTTTGGAGGGGGTTGTGAAGCTCATTCTATAGTTGTTTATGTTGTGTTTTGAGTACTGTTTGTCTTTTTCTTTTTTAACTATTGCGTTGTCTGTTTATTTTAGACTTATCGATGTCCCTTTGGTATTTTTCACCTCTCTCTTCTATCTGTCTATTTGCATCTTTAACAATGGACGCTCTCTAAAATTGTATAATAGAAAAAAGTTTATGACAAAAATCTCTCATTTGTAAATCTTGAATGTATTGCTGATAATGATTTTCTATTTTCAGTTTCTCTACAAATCCTATAGTTTGTGCCATAAACACAAAAGGATAAACATCCGACATTTACTCGTATTAGAAGATTAAGACAACTGACAGTTTCATTTATGTGACCTTTTATGCAGATCTTGTCTTGCTGATCATGTTTGCTTTTAAAAAAATTATATCTATATCTCAAAATTTTCAAGATTGGTGGCAAAAAAGCAAATAATTGGTTAACATTTAAGGTCAATAACTACAATCAATAGTAATAGTCGACTAATGATTTCGGCAATATTGACTTATTTGTCTATTTTGTATAACTGTTCAATTTGGCAACTTTTCAAAGTTTAATGCAAAAATATGGTTAAATCCGTCATCAAAGAGTTTTAAACAACGTTATGACTACGTCGTCTGATGTTTTTTTTTTTATGTCCGTGTCACACTGTCCCGATTTTTACGCCGATGGCAACACGATTATGGAAATTTTCAAAATCGGGACTGATCGTATTCAGATCGGGCTATTCGTAGTGCCATCTTTAACCATCATAGAACCATCGGCCACTTTTTCTAGTCTTCGGGGACAACTTCGGGAAGGGTTCTAAATTTTTTAACATGTTAAAAAATCCCCGAACATCTTTGAACATCGTATTGCATTCGTGTTTCCATCGTTTCCATCGGGCAGTTTTGACATTACGATGTCTACACGAAAGAATCACGAAGCTACCCGAAGGTCTTACGATGGCAACACGACTTCGTGAAGACCTCGTAATCCTGTCGTGTTGCCATCGAATAAAAGTACGAAGGCGATAAATCCGGCTAAATGTAAGTTAATTTTCGCGCTAAAGTACATTTAAAGTGCCATGCGCGATATGCACTGGTCAGTCTAATACGACAGTTAAGAAATACGTTCACAAAACATGGAGCTCATATCATATGATTCTATGAGAACAAGAAAGGCGACAGCGTTGTTTCTATTAATTCAAATGAAACAAGAAGAGCAGCTATTACAGGCTCAGGATTTACTTTCACAAGTAAATATTATTTTTTATCATATAACATAATGAAAATCATAAACGCGCCTAGTACACCAACACTGTAGGTACACGTATATAGGGAAACCAACTTTTCTTCATTATTCTGATTTTTGATGTATCATCTGAGTTGTTGTCACACGAATGTTTACTCCATAACCATTTTGTTTTCTATATGTCATATTTTGCCGCATTTTTTGCTTTCCCCAGATCCTTCCTTTTGTCTATATTATTATGATATTCTCCTGGAAAGAGCTCTTTTTGAATAAAAGGGATCAACGAATCCATTACCTTACCTTTAAGATAGATCAGTAAACAAGGGCATAATTATGGGTGATTATTCAGACTAGTGCACACATTTTACAGTTCAAACAAGGCAATGCCGAGCGTGGCATCCCCTCGTATGTAACATATTGGGGACAAATATGGACACTATATTTGTATATGACACATGCAGAGTTAAGTTTTACCATTCAAGCCCACGGTCTTCCGTCTTATGATGAAACCAGAAATTAAATGTACAACATAATATATATTCAATATTGATCAAACAATTTAAACCGCGTGATGCCTTCGGCATATAATTTAAATCCATCGTCTTTTAGACATCGTATGGCCATCGCGCCATTATCGTAATCCATCGTGTAACCTTCGTAATCCTTCGTGTAGCCTTCGTGATCCATCGTGTAGGCTTCAGCTGAGATATGAAGCTTAAATACCCGTCTTCGGTTAACCTTCGTATGTCCATCTTTTGCTATCGTATATAATTTCGGCACCATCGTATAGACTTCGTTATTCATCGTACTTGGTTCGGTCACTTTTTGGTATTTTAACGAGATCGGGACCAACATCGTACGAACTTACAATTTTCGCATTCGGGTGTCCATCGTATATAAAAATCGGGATAGTGTGACGCGGGCATTACGGAAATGGACAGAAGACAAATCATAACACTACATTTGTATCAACATTTCGGTCCGGTCAATTTTTTCTCTGTCTCTGGTGGTTTTTAAGATAATCTCAAAAGTTGCACGAATCCCTATGATTTATTTGTAACCATGTTACTTTGCAGTCAGAGTCATCGAACACATATTTTAACAGGATACCCCAATGATGACTGATTTTATCCCTCTAGTTTCAGAGATTTTGTGAATGGAGATGAATTGACGACGACGACGACGACGACAAACGGCGGACGCCCAATGATAAGCGAAAAATATACAAATTGATTACATTTAGAGTACCTTATCCTTTTCACAAACGCCTCTAAGCCGATGTAAGAAGTCTAAGTAAGCAGCTCAAAAACTTTTATAAAGAACCACATAAATAATAAGTATACATGTACATAAATGTTGTGTTTACTCAACTTCAAATATTCATTTAACATAAACATCTGTTATAAACACAAAAGTATATACATGTACAATACACGCGTGGTATATGGCCATAAGTGATTTGACTAAAACTCAACGAGCGATTTAAGAAACATAATCACATGTAATTGACACAAAGATGAAAATACATCCGAAGTATAGTTTAACAAATAATAAAATACTGGTGTCACCACAGTTTAGGTTTCAAAAATATATATAAAAATAACTTTTAAATGTAAAGTAGATTCCAATCAAACTCTATGAAAATACTCATAAAAAAGGGAATGATCCTATTGTACTAGCTTAAAAATAAGGAATGGTAAATTCAAGTTGAACTCTTTTACCCCAAAACTTATGTTGTTTCTGTTTTAAGAACTTGACATACCAGTGTTGTCATTTACAAACGATAAATAAAGTGTGGTGGCAGATGTTCTCTAAAGTGACATTCTTAACACGCACTTCAACAAACAACAATGTTGTCCCGACAGCAAAGCAAACACTATCATTGGTATTTCTGTTATAGCTACCGTGATATTTATTGAGAAATAATTTCAAGCTGTCGTTTCGTACGTAGATTGGTTCTTGTCGTTAGTTACAGGATACACTACGTCAAGGTCTTATCTGGTAGAACCTTACATCGGCTCTATGTAGAGAACATACAGAAGGCCATAATGGAAAAATAAATATTCGCTATTCTGCGATAACGTAAAATGTCAATAATATTTTCTGTCAACAAGACTAGAATCTGTAAACATCATATTTTCCACTAAATTACCGGCCATTTTGGGGTCGTGCAAAGTTGATATTTGATTGTGCCACAAAACAGATGACAAATTCCCATGTAATATATTAATGATTTTTTCGGGATAATATGATTTAAGACCAATTTCTACAATTTGTATAGAAATTGATCTCTAGGAGTTAAGTGACCGTAAGTTATTTTTATAAGTGACTAGAAAGCGATATCAGCTTTTGTGGATACTGACTTACTTTCTCCCTGTAATAATATTAAATAACTTTTAACTCTTAATTTTTTAAGCAAATAGATTCCTTTAAAGTTTTTAAAATACAATTATAAAGAGGGTAGAACGTTTTTATTAGGCATTGGAACGATACATTTAACTATCCGAATGATATATGAAATCAATCTTCAGTCGTGTGATTTTTTCCTAACGATGCCGTGTTCGCTTTATGAGTACTAACTACTTCTTTAATTTGTCTAGCACATAAATGGGTTATACATTCAGTGATGTACAAAATGTATTAGATAAAATTGCCCATTTAGAATAATTGCACTTAGATAACTTGTTTATTGTCTTTATCATCGTTATGCACATGGTGTCTAACATGCAGGATTTAAACAGAAACATATTCATTCATTACATTTACAGCATCAGAAGATGATTCATTCCTTATGAAATAAAGACAATTTTTCAGAAGTGTGGAAAGGACTTCGATTTCAAAGAGACCAACATAATTTGGTACAACACGTGTTTCTTGAAAAGCTTTTAAAATGTACAGATGCAATCCAACAAGAGATAAATTATTGGTACATCTGTATCATCAAAATCAAACAAATATCCACCGAACTAAAGCAGACTCTAAATGTAGGAGTTTCAGCTTTATCATGCACATATTTAATCATAACATTTGGTAAAAATATACCAGGCTGATGATTTAGACGATATACTATTTTATCGACTTTAAAAGAACTATCAGTGGCACTTGATTCAAACCATTGTAAAAGGTGCTATCAATTACGATGCTGAACAGCACTGGAAATCAAGATTCTAAGGTGACGAAAGCTATTTATAAAACATGAGGGTAGAAAAACCTTAATGTTTGAACACAAATATTCAGATCATGTGTATACAGAAACACTGGCCCCTATGTTTGAATAATTCATTTCTGCATAGAATCCTGCAAGCAATGGAAATAGGATTTGTAATTTGTACCACGTCTGGTCAGAATCGTAAAGTTAAAATCCGACACCTCGTGACAGGAGAGTACTACGTTCTCTGTATGCAAAAGAACCTGTGCAACATATCTATCATGATCTATATAAATGATAGCTGCTGCTGGAAGGCAAACGTCAGCTCATATTTAAAAGCCTCTTTATTCCACAATCTTAATCCAAAAAGGCTCTTTTTGCATAACCCACCTATTGAATTTGTTCTCATCCTGAATATACTTGAAAAACAAACCACTGCACGTAAAGAAAATATCAATCAATCAATCAAAGGCTGGTAATTAATTAATGTCTGCACTGAGTTCATAGTGTTGTTTATTGTTTGTATCAACATTTATAATCTACGGGTTCCATGATAACACGATTAATGTTTCAAATACCAATATGATGTATGTCTTACAGCAGAACAAAGATATATTGCGTTCAATTGTTATCTGTGGTAGAACATTTTGACTCAAGTTCAAAATACACCTTATCTTCACGCGAACAATAACCATTTACATCAGCATTGCTCCTTAAACTACGTAATACACAAATTAAATTGAAAAAATCCGCAAAACACGAAAAAAAAACAGTAAAATTTAAAGTTCGGTTTCAAGCAGGCCGTGTGTTGCCATTCGTCCATGTCACCGGTTGAATCCCCTTGCAGGTACGGAATCGGTTGAGTTATGAAGAATGGTATATCCATCTCTTAAACTTTCTACTTATTTCCAGCTTTCCGTGGTTCACCTTGCAAACCAGCTATATAACACACCTTTTAGGAGAGGTATGTTAATTTCCATTGATCTTAACTAATGATTTTGACATTCCCTTGACATGTAATATATTTGTAACTGAAATATGATTAGAAATAACTGATAAATTTGGCTTTGAACGTATGGTAAGAATTGTATTACAATTCATTGTAGTCCACAGTAAATTATTATCACAACGTACCAATATAAAAGAATGGTCATTTTGTTTTTGTAGAATAGGATTACGAAAATAAACGAATCATGTCTAGTGCAGCCACGTATTCCATTGCTAGGCAATAAATAGCAGAACAAAATTTAAATAGAAATATAGATTGTTATATATTGTCAAAGACTTCTAAATATATTTTAGTGTTTTATTTCCTGTCTTTTTTTTTTTTATTCAAACCCATTGTTTTGAACGCATAAACATGCAAGTGTGTGTATTTTTATGTAACATATTTAGATTTTGCAAGAATATATATATATATATATATATATATATTAATTTAACATAAATATTGCTACTGGACTACCATTTATAGAGTTGACATTTATAAGGTTATTTGTAATTTGTATTTTCGTAAACCTGGTAGTTCCTTTCATGAAGTTGACCTTACTATATAAAGAACATATTCCTTTCCCTCATATCTTTCCAAAATAACGTCATTATGTAAGATAACTTTTAAGAGATCTAATATGTTTAAATCAATGAAGTTGGTTAAAGATTATTGAAAGATCAGTACTCTCTATCATGATATGTTAAATAGAATTATTCAACGATTGAAAGATCAATTAATGTTGGTATCAGACGGAATATATAACATAGGAAATCGAACAAACCTCGTCATCTTCAGGGTCAATGAAGCTCAAGGTCGATTCTTCCCCGTCTAGTTGTACTGTTATTATCTTTTCTTCTTCTGTATCAACTAGGGAAAAGAACAGACATTAGATTAATTAAGAAGTTTCCTTAAATAGAGCTTCATGTTGACATTGTATACCTGGCTGTCAGTAAAGTTAATACTTTAAAAATGTTGATTACGGTTTTTGTTTTTACATGGAATATAACAATGAAAAATAATATGGATAAATATAAATATTACGACACAATACGTCTACCATTACAGGCAATGTGCAAACTAAATAGATTATGCGCATCCCATACCTCGTGGTTTAACAATCATAATATACAATCAATGATACTTCAATTGAGGCATTTGTTGATTTGTTTTTTGGTAAAAGTTTAAAGAAACTTTCGAGACCAAGCCCTATGGTATAGTATTTTTCTAATGAATTACGTTGAAAATGGTAATTCATATGAACAACAGAAATCGTAGATTCAAAACAAATGTGTATTGATATGTTTATTTCAAAGACGTGCATTAAAAGAGGGACGAAAGATACCAAAGGGACAGTCAAACTCATAAATCTAAAACAAACTGACAACGCCATGGCTAAAAATGAAAAAGACAAACAAACAACAGCACACACGACACAACATAGAAAACTAAAGAATAAATAACACGAACCCCACCAAAAAAACAAGGGGTGATCTCAGGTGCTTCGGAAGGGTAAGCAGATCCTGCTCCACATGCGGCACCCGTCGTGTTGCTTATGTGATAACAAATCCGGTATATAGTCTAATTCGGTAGGTCACATTCATGAAAGGTAAGGGGATTGTACTTAAGACGTAAGGAACATATCCGATATCATTTGTGAAACGGTTATTCCATAACGGTCAACCAACTCGTGATGGCGTCCGTAAAATTTACGAAGGGATGATTTCAACTTCACCATTTGGAACTCTTGGTTTAATAGCTTCCTTGTGAGCAGCAACCCTCTATCAAGAAAATCATGATAGGAAATGCAAGCACGGGAATATCGTATCAGTTGGGAGATATATACCCCGTATGCAGGTGCTGCTGGAATGTTGCTACTTAGAAATGGAAAGTTCACAATTGGAAAGCTGAAATCATCCCTTTTGTCGTAAAGTTTTGTTTTCAACCGACCCTCATTGTCAATTTCAAGATGTAAGTCAAGATATGAGGCCGACTTAACTGTATCTGTAGTATCCCTTATCTCTAGCTCGATTGGATAGATGCGTTCCACATAGTCACCAAATTTTGAATTATTTAGTGAAAGAACATCATCTATATAGCGAAAAGTAGAGTTGAAGGATATTGCTAACTTCTTATCTTTCTTCCTAAGAAGTTCCTGCATGAAGTCAGCCTCATAATAATATAGAAACAAGTCGGCAAGTAGAGGGGCACAGTTTGTTCCCATTGGAATGCCGACAGTCTGTTGAAAAACACGTCCTCCGAACGTAACAAATATGTTGTCAATCAAGAAATCAAGCATCTTGATTAAAAGTCAGAGGTCAAATTGATATTTATTTCACAGATCACATTGCTCTCGTTCTGTCAGATACAGGGCCACTATAATCGTCAAGTAACTATCACTTTATAAGGACATTTCTATAATATACCCCATTTGTAAACCACATTGACATCTTATTAAATGCATACTCTTCATTTTAGTGTAAAAGTCTATAAATGTTACATACTTATATTCCACATTTGAAAAGTCCATTGAAGTTTTGTTTTCGTTTTCTGAACAATACCTTAATATGTAAACCTGTTTTTGGTCTTTTTCAAGGTGTCAATGTGTTGTTAACTGTTAGCTGAGATGAATTTAAACTGGTAACTGTTCTCAACCCACTGTTATTATCCTTTTTGCATTTATTGTTAACTGTTTTTGCTAATGTTAACGGACTCTCTATTGCCCTCTCTCTTATACCGGAAGACAAATGAAAGAAGCTCTATCGTTCTACATTTCTCTAAGATTGAAATTACCTCTGCCAATCATCAACTGGCTATAGCACCATGTTCAGTTGGTAAAGTTTAGTGCAACAATTTGTGCGTCTCTGTTCTTAGATATTGAATCTTCAACTGAACGTGGTGTAGTTCTGTAGAATTTTTGTTAATGAAACAGAAATCAAAATCAGATATTCGTTTGAAAGAATACATATATATGTATAGATATTCCTTTGACTCAATAAATAATTTTTTTTTCTGTATCTTTAGAACATGATATCCTATAAGCTCTTCAAATAATAGATTTCAATAGTTGACTAGGGGATATACATATTTGATTACTTTTTTATTAAAACTAATTTATCCGGTAATAAAGTTCGTACTAAAGACCGTTCGTCTGGCTCTGTGATTGATACATACACAGCCACGCAGAGCCAAAATGATTGCGTACAATCCAATCGAATGGAAATTGCCACGTTAATGGACGTTAAAACCCTATTTTCCCCCAATGCTGAACGACCTTCCTTTTAGAGCACATTTTAATTTAATTTGTCCGCGTCCTAAAATGTCCTATTTGCCGCTTTTATTATTATTATTTTCATTTTCCATGCCAACCTATAGCTAATAAGCTTTGTGACTTATATATATTTGCTCTCATGATATATGAATTTTGTATATATAAGAAGAGGACTTAATATATATATATATATATATATAAGTTGTAATAACTTGAGTCTAATACTATTGCTTCAATTATTCAATGAAATATTACTAAATTAAATGCATGAAATATTTGCAAATAGACATCTGTCATACAGCAATTAAATAATGAACATCATCAGGAATAAATTGAACAATAAAGGACATCGAATTACATGCTGATAGTTAATATATACAGTGTAAAGCTACATAGAAGAGATGCCTAATGTACGACACAACTAGGGAATTAAACAGCAACAATTATTGAACTACATGTCCAACAATATCTCACAAGTACTAATGGATGTTTTCACCCTAACAACAATGATATCCATTTGACTCAAGTTCAGCTCATTTAATCCATGTTAGTCTGCAATTGCTTTATTGACAACACATTCATAATCCGAACAATGCCATTTACAGGTCTATTATCTGAAATTGCATCTTGTAGGGTCAGCAAAGAGCAATGACTTTATTCATTTATTGAATCATACGGTTTAACTAGTGGAGGAAACGTAAATAATGTATTCTAAACAATATTATGTTTATCTTCATGACCCAAAATCACTACAAGTACTTCATATAACCAAACGGTAAAGAACATCCCCCTTTTGAACGGGGGAAAACACTAAATTTTAACAATCAAATCGTCATTACAATGTTTGCCTCGCTCTGTTTGGTGTATACATATGATTCCTTTTCTAGAATTGTGCCCCTGTAACAACTCCTGGATACCACATTGATTTCAGTGTTCTCATATTGTACTTAAACATCATCAAGGAATATGTAAAGTCTCTGTGCTATACCTATGGGTTTTATTTTTATTTAGAGCAAGGTCGTATACATTTAAAGAATGAGAAAGGTTCTAAAAAGTCGAATGAGCTAAGAAAACTATAATATGAACAGGATTCTCAATACTTTTAAATTGGTTAGAGTTGATAGAATCGAGACCAGAGGAGCAAACAAAGAAAAGATGCATATGAGCGATGGATGAAAACTTGGGAAGGAGAAATTATCATTGTAAGCAGCAATAATTGTTGAACTACATGCACAACAATATTACAAGTATTAATGAATGTTTTCACTCTAATAACAATGATATCCTTTTGACTCAAGTTCAGCTAATTTAATCCATGTTAATCTGCTATTGCTTTATTGAAAACACCATTCATAATCAAAACAATTCCATTTACAAGTCTATTATCTGGGATTTCATTTCGTAGAGGTTAGCAAAGAGCAATGACTTGATTCATTTATTGAATCATACGGTTTATCTAGTGGAGGAAACGTAAAAAATGTACTCGAAAGGTTATTATAATGACTTCATGACGCAAAATTTCTACAAGACTCCATAAAACCAAAAGTTAAAGAACATCCGCCTGGAACGGGGAAAACAGTAATGTGCAACCGTTTTCGCCTTGCTCCTTTGACGTATACATATGATCTTTTTTTTTTTTGAAATACGCCCCCATGATCCTCTGTTGATATCAGTGTTCTTAAATTGTACCGAAACATCAACAAGAAATGTGTTGTTTCTCTGTGTTATACCTGTGTTCTTTCTAATTCATTGCGAAGTCGTATAACTTTAAAGGACAAGATAGGTTCTAAAACATTGATTAAAACAAAACTATAACAGGAATAAGATTCTTAAAACTTGAGGAGAGGGATCAGATTCGTAACGAGAGGGGTTATACCAACCAAGAAAAGATGCAAATTAGCAACGAATAATAAATCGGGGGGATGAAAAAGCAACTCATCATAGATACCAGGATTAAGTTTTGTATTCACGCCAGACGCGCGTTTTGTCTACAGAAGAATCATCAGTGACGCTCGAAATAAACTCATCATAGATACCAGGACTAAATTTAGTATATACGCCAGACGCGCGTTTCGTCTACAAAAGACTCATCAGTGACGCTCGAATCCAAAAAATTTAAAAAGGCCAAAAAAAGTACGAAGTTGAAGAGCATTTAGAACCAAAATTCTAAAGAATTTATCATTGCATTCAAGCGGAACCGAAAATTAGATTAGTAATTCGGGGTCAACATAGTTGTTAATTTCTTATCATTGCCTTTGACTATTCTGCTTGCTTTTCGATGCTCAATACAGCAAATCTTTCGTAATATTTGAATTTGAAGAAAATTGACCTTGGATGTGACATACTAGTAATTAAATCATTAAAACATTGAAATCAATACAAAGTAGGACTTCTTCGATGCATTGAAAGATGAAATGTGCTTTCTGTCTTTGTGACAAGCATTTCCATCAAAGTCATGGTTTACGAACACGCTACCACTGACATTTAGAAAAATTTCACATCGTATAATTACTCATGAAAGAAAATATACGCTCTACAAGCTCTTGGAATTAAACTGTCAATTTCTGATTTATTTATCTTAGTTGATAATGTCAATAAAAACTTTTCTGCCATAATGGGATAACTAACTATTTATACAAGTCAATATTTGCTTGTATAATTGCTGAATTAAATACCAGTCTTTGAATGAAAGCAATAACAAGACTTTTATCTTTTTTTTCAGATCATGTTATTTACTGTAGTAAACTTTCTAAAAAGATCAAAAGTAAAAATATAAACGAAATAAAACTGTTCAGATCATGCAAATCAATGTATCGTATTTTTTGTATAATTATAAAAAGTGGTTGCTATTATTTTTTCTCGAGACCAAATAAACTATATATGTTTTTTAAGTATAATGTATTTAATCAAGTTATCAATCACTGACACGTTAAGGCACAGTTTATAATATAGCCACAATATGTTACATTTTACGTTTAAAATAATATATATCAACAATACATTTATGATTATTATGATTTTCAATATATATATTGCCATTGCAAATAATGTTTTATATAACTTCGGAATATATTATCTGTTTTGTAGATTTTCTAAAGTCATAGCCAATATAAAAAAGAAGATGTGGTATGATTGCCAATGAGACAACTGTCCACAAGAGACCAAAATGACAGTAAAATTAACAACTATAGGTCACCGTACAGCCTTCATTAATGAACAAAGCCCATACCACTGTTTTTAGATCTTGAATATTGTGTTTATCGGTATGAACATTGATAATGTTACGATCTGTCGATACATTTATTTTGGCATTTCTCAAGTTTATATTTTATTTCTGGCTGTTAATAAGGAATGTCTTTGCAATAATTATATTGGATGTATACTCCGATCTTAGTCTCAGAAACATGATTTTTTTTAACTGTTATTACTATAAACCAACTTATTTTCGCGGATACTTTATTTCGTGTTTTATTTATTCTTCTTCACTTTGCGGCTATTTAATTTTGCGATATTCTTATTTACTTAGTGTAGTTTAATGAGGAGATATCTAAATTTTAAATATTTACGACGATTTATATTTGCGTATTTTTTCTACTCGCGAAAATAAGTTGGTTTACAGTATTGGTTTTAAACTAGCTTTTAGTACCAGCAAGTACTCTTATGGCTTTACTTTGTGTCTTTTGTGTCTATGTAAAAAGTATTTTAGTTTTTACATAGACGACAAAATCAAAAAAACTACTTAACTCCGAGGTAAATTTAGAAAGGCAAAATCAAAACCTCAAACACATCGAACGAATGGATAACATCTGTTATATTTCTGACTTAATTTGTACAGGCATTTTCTTATGTAGAAAAAGGACCTGGTTTTATATTAGCTAAACATTTCCCTTATACAATGGATCATATATGACAGTCGCATCAAATTCCATTATTATGACAACGATATGTGAACAAAACAAACTGACATAATAATTTGTAAAAATGTCAAAATTGAGGGCACAACAATCAACTCTAATAGTTGTTGTGTTTTCCTCGGTTTGAATTTGTGACCCGGGTTTGATTTCGTTTTCTTTTTTATTTATTCTATTTATGACTATTGATCAGCTGTATACTACTGTTGCTTTTATTTTTACAAATAATTAAACATAGCGTCATATCATTTTACAATTAATATTACGAAATAATAATACTTTAATTATTAAACACTTTCTCAAAACCTTAGCTAAGGTTTAAAAAAACAATTCCAAAGAGGTTTCCTTTTCTTACAATTCCATTAACGTGTTCAGTTAATAGTAGTATTACATTTTCCCAGCATTAGGTTGGCCTTTTGTGTACCCAAGGCAGGTGAAGGAAGTCAAATTAGGAGCGCTGTGATTGGATGTAAGGGTACAATATATTTTTTAAATTTTTTATGAATAACTGCAGTGTGTAAATTTACAATATGAATTTTAAAACCTATTGAAATATTTTCTAGAGAATTATTCGAAAAGGCTTCCAAAATTTCAAATATTTGGTGTAAAATGACGGTGGGCATGGATAACATAAACAAGCTCCGTTGGAAATTGGTCATGATACTATTTGGCTTTAATTTTTAAAATAGAATAATAAAGTACTAACACCACACATAACTGTTTTATCCAGGTTTTTTTTTAATAAAAAGTGGTAAATTTAGGAATGTTAGTATTGTCGCCTATGGCAGAATGAATAGTACCGTTTTCCCTATAGCTAAAAACAATTATAAATAAGAAAATACCCAGGTGTTTCTCCGGGTTGATTTTCCCAAACTTCCGAAAATGGAAGGGAACTTTATAACCATTATTGTTGCGTTTACTCTTCCTGGCTCCATGAAGGATGGAATTTCCATCCTCATATTTCTAACTATTGAAATGCATCTTACACATTTCTTTTGTTAAAGGTTTCTTAAAAGGTTACAACACAAAAACACTTCAATTTGCCTCAGACATCAATTTAATCAATGTTATTTACAACATCAAAAAAGATTATTTTCATGCTTTGCTCGAAGCTCTTAGATACTGAAATAAAATTGTCTGATATGTTCGTAATCATTATAATACTAATAATTATTTATGTATCTAAAGAGTAACCTGATATTGCATTTTTACATAAATATATATATAAACTCAATCATCCAGCCGTCTTATAAAGTATTGTCAGGTTATCGCCGTTTTGAAAAATTGGTAATGAATGATAATCTATTGCGACCTTCGTTATACTGTAAAAGTTAATTATATTTCATTACATTGAAAACTATGAGAAAAGAAAAGAATTATTCAAATCTAAAACGTCTATTAAAAAATCCTTCAAAATTTGATTTACGTATATGTACGTTGTTCGATGAAAATTTGATTAGTTGGTATTTCTTTGTGGAAATGTTTGTAAGTGGATAAAGCCACTGTGTCTTGGATAGAATACATTGTCATGATTCTTATCTGAGATATCAAATACCTTGTCACTTAAGCGGAAATTAAAAACCTACAATAGACACTGATAATACACGGGATCAAGTTTGTTTTTAGTTTTCACTTTTATATATCTATTTCTGGGAAAGAAAGGTTTGATTTATTTGTCTGGTGTATCTATAGCATTTACCATAGACATCATATTTTATAAATACATTTACTGATAGGGTTGCATAAGACTCGAATATAGAATGGCATCAGTGATGAAAACCGTATCGATATCTCGTGATAACGTAGTTGCCTTGAAGCGAGGTCGTTTTCATCCCCGGCCAGGTCAGACACTGAGGTTAAATATGAACATTGGTATTTGTCCATTATCCGATGGTCCCGCTACATTTAAGAGGATCGTTTCAAAATATTATATACAAATGCATGTAGTGGCAAATGAACTCTCTGCCATAATGTAGGACCATGGAAGTATTATATTTCATTTAATTAATAGTTGGTGCCTACTAACTATTATAGTTCGTTCCTCCTCAATGGAATCATGCAGTTCGGGCAGCTGGTAATTGATACAACGAAAGTACGAGTCAATTGTTGCAAAAAGGTCTGTTCATTATCAAGTTTGAAAACAAAATAACAGCAATATAAAGTTTTTTCAAAACTATTTCTTATCAGAAATACTACAATTATTTAATATTCAAATAAAGGATACATCCTATGTCTTTATTAACGTTTTATGTCTGTATAGAACAAAGCATCAATAAAAAAGTAAATCAGACCAAACTGTCAAAACCCCAATGATCAATGGATACTTAATTTGATAGAAAAAGAAGATTCGGAAAATAATTATTATTAATTACACCGTTTTAAGATAAGTCTTCTTCCAATATGTTGCAAATAATCTTAAATCTTTCACGTACAGTAAATGCCAAATGAATATAGATGAGACTTTGATATCTCTATATTTGTTTCTGTAGGAATTGTCCAAAAGTAGGAAGCAGTTATCAAAAGGAGTATCAAAACTTATAAGCCCATTTCCTTATCTATAGCCGTGTTTATAAATTAAATTGACTCATAAAATGGAAACATTAAACTGATTTAGAATTGTCATAGTATACTAGATTGGTTCAGATCAACATGACCGTTCAGTTCAAATTAATTTACTAGTCACGAAACAGACAGACAGTCATATAGATGAATTTTATTCGACTTCTTCGTTTCCTGCTTGAATTTGATTGCTTCAATGCAATCAACAGATGAATTCAGTGCATTCTTTGATGTAGACCTGACACAGATTTTGTTAATAATTTCGTTTAATCATATATACAGTCGACTCTCGTTATGTCGAAGTCAGCCGGACCAGAAAAATATTTCGAGATACACGTAGTTCGACTCAAACGAACACCGGAAGTTCGACAATCTAAGGGACACAACTCTTGCTTAGCTTGGTAAAGCTAAAATAAATCCGGGTGAATATGACGAGGGGATCGATATTCTAGTATCAGATCGATGTATTTGTATGTCACAGTCTTTTATTATTATAATGACTGTTATTTTTACTTATTCAATTGTTTCATAAAAAAAAAATCCTATGGCTTTTCCAAGAGAGTAATTTCCAATCGACAGTTTCGTAATTCAGGTCGATAATAGCTGACAAAATTGTTTATTCTCGGATACAAGAGATTTAAGAAAATTTTGATTTCTATTCATTTTGTTTTATCTCACTCTTTGTTTTCAAAAGAACATATAATAAGATTAAAGACGCCGTTTGAGTAGTTTTTAGGTGATCATCCACGGAAGCCATAATCCTCACTTTATACACACCCAAGCTCATTAGTGTAAATCACAAATTAATTGTTTTGTAAACAATTAAAATACTTTTTCATGAACATTAACAATTTATCACTAATTATTTATAAAAATTCTACAAAAGATAATCTTAGGAAAACACTCATGGAAATAGCATGTCATAAATCAATACAGTTGTCAGTGACCGGAAATTTAATTACACGTGTATTGTCAGATTAACTCTTCAATCCATTTAAATCCCGGAGGTCATGTTTTGACATATGTGTATTAGTTCGAGATAAAAAATGATTTTTGAATGCTTTTGTTAACCTTGGGACCGTAAATTTAGTTCGACTCAACCGAAATTTCGACTCATCCAATTTCGACTCATCAGGAGTCGAATTACATACTTTTGTATGGAATAAAGTTCGGGACCACGTGAAAACTTCGACTCATCCGAAATTTCGAGTCAACCGAGTTCGAGACAACGATAGTTAACTGTATTTATTTCATAGTTCATATAATACTAAAAACCTAGCGTTTTACTAAATTTCAATCTAAGCCTTTACAATTTAGCTCTCTTCTGATAGCAAAAGGCCAATGATTTCAACTGATTTCAGAATGTTTCAATTTAATCTCTTACTTGGGAAAATAATTTAATGACGGAGAGACAATACATTCTACTATCATGCAAGCTTTAATCAATTAAGAATCATTAGAGCATATGATTTATTGTAAAAATGCAGCAGATTTGCACTTTATGGCGTAACAGTTGATTATCTCACACTATCTGGTTTGTATTAAATCAGTCAACAATCAATAACATGTAAATTAGTGCTGTCATACACTGACTCGCAAACCATTGTTAACATACAGGTTCCTGTCTTCATCTATTTACTTTTTATTTTTATAGTGTTTCTGTATATTAACATTGGTCTGCGAATAATTTTTATGTAACAACGTACAGTACCTAACTTAATCTTCGACTGACACGTTATGTGAATATATATCAAACATTCGTTTCAATGAATTTAGCCACATCATAATAGTAAAATAACAAAAATACTGAGGAAAATTCAACACGGAGTCCCTAATCAAATGGCAAAATCAAAAGCTCAAACATATCAAACAAATGGATAGCAACTGTTATTTTCCTGACATGGTACAAGCATGTTCTTATAAAGAAAATAGTGATTTAAACATTTAAAATTGAAAGGCATTCATTTCTATCAAAATTCGGTCAGCTGAAACCAACCTTGACCTTCATCTGTAGGGTACCGTGATAAATTACAGATCACCGTCTTTGGGTACCAAACACAAAAGAGGGACGAAAGATACCAAAGGGACAGTCAAACTCATAAACCCAAAACAACTGACAACGCCATGGCTAAAAACAAAAAAGACAAACAAACAACAGCACACATGACACAACATAGAAAACCAAAGAATAAACAACACGAACCCCACCAAAAACTAGGGGTGATCTCAGGTGCTCCGGAAGGGTAAGCAGATCCTGTTCCACATGTGGCACCCGTCGTGTTGCTTATGTGATAACAAATCCGGTAAATAGTCTAATTAGGTAGGTCACATTCATGAAAGGGAAGGGGATTGTAGCTACGACGTAAGGAACATGTCCGATATCATTTGTGAAACGGTTATTCCATAACGGTCAACCAACTCGTGATGGCGTCCGTAAAAATTTACGAAGGGATGATTTCAACTTCACCATTTGGAACTCTTGGTTTAATATATATAGCTTCCTTGTGAGCAGCAACCCTCTATCAAGAAAATCATGATAGGAAATGCAAGCACAGGAATATCGTATCAATTGGGAGATATATACCCCGTATGCAGGTGCTGCTGAAATATTGCTACTTAGAAATGGAAAGTTCACAATTGGAAGGCTGAAATCATCTTTTTTGTCGTAAAATTTTGTTTTCAACCGACCCTCAGTGTCAATTTCTAGATGTAAGTCAAGATATGAGGCTGACTTAACTGTATCTGTAGTATCCTTTATCTCTAGATCGATTGGATAGATGCGCTCCACATAGTCACCAAATTTTGAATTATTTAGTGAAAGAACATCATCTATATAGCGAAAAGTGGAGTTAAAGGATATTGCTAACTTCTTATCTTTCTTCCTAAGAAGTTCCTGCATGAAGTCAGCCTCATAATAATAAAGAAACAAGTCGGCAAGTAGAGGGGCACAGTTTGTTCCCATTGGAATGCCGACAGTCTGTTGAAAAACACGTCCTCCGAACGTAACAAATATGTTGTCAATCAAAAAATCAAGTATCTTGATAATATCAGTTTCAGAGAATTTTTTGTTGGAATCAGAGTGATCCTTTACAAAGTAGGATTTATCCCTCCCTAAAACAAGATACATGTATCTACGTTGGCCATTCTTTGTTACGAAGCAAAGCAATACCAACTCTTTTAATTTGTCTTTTAGTTTGGAATGTGGAATACTAGTATAAAGAGTAGAAAAGTCAAATGTTTTAATACTGTTACAAGATGAAAGAGAGTTAGATTGTATGTACTCTAAAAGATCTTTGGAATTTTTAAGTATCCACATCTGATTCACGCCCCCTCTAGAATAGGCAGTTTCACAATAACTTTTAAGCCCGTCTTTGATTGCTGATAAAATAGATGTTAATAATTTAGAAAGAGGTTTCGTGGAGCACTTGGAAGACCCAGCAATATACTGTTGTTTGTAAGGACACTTATGTAGTTTAGGTATCCAGTGATGGCAGATCCAGTTCTTCATCTTTGGTTGAAATTCCAAAGGAACACAGAACAGACCTATGATTATCCAGGATTTCCTCTTTGGTAAGTGTCGTGAGGGTATATGTTGATTTTCCAAGTGAATTGTCAATACCTAATTCGTTTATCAAGCAGTTAATGTAATGATTTTTACACACAAAACGATGTTGTTTGGGGCTTTAACTGCGGGGACAACAACATATTTGTCATGGAGGTAGGATAGGTGTTTTGCAACATTTGGGTCTTTAAATATTGACGTAGTATGGGCATTGATAGACCCATTCAGTTTCTTAATTCTGATTTGTATCAACGACCTCACTGCCTTAATCCATTCGGAAAGAGTGTCTACGTCTTCCTTCTCGCGTTTAGCCCATTGCCTAGCATAATCCTCAGCTGAATCCATCAAAATTTTAAAGTTGTATTTCCAATTGATGGATTTAGGCTCACGATATTTCGGACCTTTCGATAACACATTTCGTAGAGAAGTTCATCTGAAAGGAAGTCCGTTGCTGTATGCCGGAGTTCGTTTTTTACTGCATAATGACTTATTATCTTATCTATGTTTAAAAAAGATGTAAATACAATTGGGATAAATATTTTCATCATGTGTAATACATTAAAGATTACCAGTTCGTGATGACAATAGATAAATTCAGAAATGTCCAAAGACTCCCTAGAATCTAGATATCCAGCACCAATCAGTAAGATTTCACAGAACAAAACTGAAATATACAGTGTTTCAGTGGCACTCATATCACATCTTCTTATATCTATATGATAGAATAACATTTATCATCTAAGGACACAAGAACTTAGCTGAAAGTCGTCTATATCGCGCCTGTATAAGTCATGTCAATAAAGGATAATAAATTATCTTATACCGATAAAAACTATTTAGCGATTTAGTGATAATATACTTAATTGTGTAAAATAAGAAGATTCGGGAAATAATTATCATTAATTATAGTATTTAAGGATCAGACTTCTTCCACTATGCGGTAGCTTATCTTTTATCATTCAGTAAAGTGAATGTCAAACCACTATTGATGAGACTTTAACACTTCTATTATTTTTAGCTTAGGTACTCACGAAAGTTGTAAACACAAGCTGCTAGTATGATTTATTTGAATATTTCAGCACCAGATAACTTACGAACATACATTGTATGTACTTTGGCCTTGAATGTTTGTCCCTAATAATTTTTTAGAAACTATGTATTTGCATTCAGGTATTGCAGATCAACTTTATTCGTTTATAGTGTTTATTTACGTTTTTTGATTGAGTTAAGCCTTCCAATTGATATTTTAACGTGTGTTTTTCTATGCTGTGATGTTATAGTATTTTTTCAGAAAAAGGGAGAAGGTTTGGTACCATTAAAACGTTTAATCTCGCTGCAAATGTTTGCATCTGTCCTAAGTCAGGAATCTGATGTACAGTAGCTGTCGTTTGTTTATGTAATTTATAAATTTTTCTCGTTTCTCGTTTTTTAATTTAGACTGGACCGTTGATTTGCCCGTTTGAATGGTTTTACACTAGTAATTTTGGGGCCCTTTATAGCTTGTAGTTCGGTGTGAGCCAAGGCTCCGTGTTGAAGGCCGTACATTGACCTAAAATGGTTTACTTTTATAAATTGTTATTTGGATGGAGAGTTATCTCATTAGCACTCATACCACATCTTTCTATATCTACTTAAAAAGGTTATAAACAGAAGTTGCTGGTAAAATTAATTTGAATATTATAGCACCCGCCGACAGTCAGTCTTTGGTGTAATCTGTAGATTGAACCAGATACATTACTTTTACTTTTCGTTATCAGTTACATAAACATAAATTGTTGGTATAAATAATGTGAATATTTCAGTACCCTATTATAGTCAGAATAATTCGCTTATGTTGGACTATTTGTAGGTGTTGTCTTGCTGATCATTCTTGCTGTCTCAAGTTTCTATCCATCTTTCATGGTTTTTAAGATATAAGCCAAAACGCAAATCATCGGGAATTCGTCAAACAAAGAGTCGACTGAAGATTTCAACTATGTTTAATTATTTGAAGGTCCTGTCGTGCTGTTCAATTTAAATATTTGTAGTTTTGGTAGAACTATACGGTTGTTTGGCTCTCAATGCTCTCCAACTTCTTTATTTATGTGGCGTTTTGTACTTTACCTTAGATCTTCACTGATAAGTCGATGAAATACGTTTATGTATATATGTTTTAAGTATCTGTGGTGAGTTAATTGACTACTACTGGGCCAAATGCCACTGCTGGTGGTTGTTTTCTACAGAGTATATCGCCTGCCCAGTAATAAATACTTTTGTGTTGGTACGAGTTATCATTGATATGGTCATAATAATGAATTTTCGATATATTAAAAGTCTTCTATCCCAGGCAGAGTTTATTTAGATTTCAATAACTATTCGCCATAATACCCTCTCAGTTTGTTTGGCCTTTTTATTTTTGTTTAGAGGGTCAATGATATGCCTTTTGTAGCCGCTGCGTATATATCATATGTAACTAGTATTTTTGATGAAATTTTTTACAACCACCGAGTACATGCCACTGCTGGTGTATGTATTTCTCCCCGAGAGAATCACCAGTCTAGCTAGAGGTCAGTTCCTCTGCGTTAACATGCATTATCGTGGATATGATTGGAATAATATTTTTTTTTGAATTGATAAGGATTTTTTACCCGAGGAATAGATTAAATTTCCTTCAATGGATTTCAATTCAGAAACCTATTTCGTGTAACCTGGTCAGAGGTTTTCCTTTTAGTGTTTTGTAGATTGGTGTGTCTCATTATGAAAGGCTCATGTCTTTTTATCTTCGATTTTCGGTTTTAAGTTTCCTCTTGGGATATAACAGTTTTAACAGAGCAGTTCACGAAACCTGTCTCATTTTCTACACCTAAAGCAATACATTTACAGGATGAATTTTAGCAAAAAAAATAAAATATGCCTTCAGTACATATGCTCTTAACTTAAGACCAGCAGCAATCAGTATTCAGTCTTATACAAGTTATATCACTGACATGGGTGTTACATAACTGTTTAACTAATTTACTTGTTGTCTTTTAATCATTATATTAAAGTATAAAAAGAAGGGAAAACTTATACGATAGGGATTTAACGAGTATAATAAAAAATAGTTCTGACCTTTTAGAAAATAATTAAATTCTATATCATAGATAACAATAAAAGTACAATATATCTCCAAAGTCAAATATGTAAACATTTTTTTTTAAATTAATCAACTGATACCTTTGGATTTTGGAATTTGCTTGATTTCTCTCATGTTTCAACTTTATATTTTTTTCTGACAACAAATATAGCCACATGTTGATTGATTACAAAATACTTCATCAATTTAATCTCGAACTGGGAGAAAGAGCAAATTAATGAAGCACAGACATAACATAACGCAATCCGTTAATGCTCAGTGTTGTAATAAACCATAAAAAACATAAAAGAAGAAGCAAAATATGTTTGGTAGTAGAATTAATGAGATCATTATGACTATCTGGTGGTAAACTATCAGCTGACAATATCACAACAACTCGAGCACCGCAAGTATTGAAGGTCAAAGACGCATTTATTAAAGGTCAAAGCTTCTCTATAAGAACTTTTATCATATTTAGATATGAAAATCCACTTTCCCCCAAAAAAGGTATCGTAAATGAATAAAATAAAAGGCAACAGTAGTATACCGGTATTCAAAGGTCATCAATCGATTGAGAAAATCAAATCCGAGGTTAAAATTCAAAACCGAGGCAAACGCATCAACTATAAGAGGAAAACAAAGAAACAACAGGAACACTGACAAGTATTTGTTTCTCAGATTTCTTGGATTGGTTAAAAAAAAAACGATGATTTCATTTGATGTTATAAAAGTAAGTTTTCTCAGAGAAAAGGATAGTACCATTCTCTTAAAAAAGTTAATAATTTTGTAGCAAACACCTGCAATATATGTCTGGCTATCAATCGTCTCGTGACCGTAACAGTGACCATTTGCGTTAACTCCCTCCTTGACAAAACACTAAGTGACTAATTAAAACACAATATCTGACGATTATTCCGACTCCGGACAGGCATTTACAATAACGTGTGACGGTGTAAATTCTTATTTCTAAAAATATCAAAACTTTGTTTCATCTTTTATCTCAATCACTCAAAATACACCATCACACAAAAGAACAAATAATAAATAAAACTTGTATTAGGGATTTAAGACATCAAAACACAGGTTCAATTAAACCAATACAAAATAACATCGTATTAAAAAGTCTTAGAATTTACTGAAGTAAGTACATGTATAACATAGTTAATGTCCCGATATAGAAATGCTGTCGCCTTATCGTCTAACATATATCGGTTACTACAATAAATGACCATAGAATTCGGAGACTCTTTTATTATTGTCAAACATGTTTACAACAGCTGTTGTAAAAACAACGACCTTGAAATTAGGATTCGTCAAAGTCATATTGGGAAAATGTTCAAAACTATTTTATTCATTCTTTTGTTCGCCTTAAATACAAACACTTGATCAAAGAGTTCACAGTTAAAACAGGAAAGTACATTGACGTTTAAAAACAAAACAAAAGTTTTAGTAAACAAACAATATTCTTTCACTTCAAAAACACTCCTAACCAATCAATGAACTTCTATTAGGAGAAAAGTTCGAGTGTGGTCTAAGTCATGTTTAATCTGCCATTTACCCATGTAAAATCAATTACATCAGACAGCTTGTTACGTGATAATCAATTGTTTTGAACATTCGAATACATATGACGTAGATTAGGCATGACTATGGAACACAGTTACGGCGTTCCATACATGACGGACTTTGAGATAATTCGCTGTGATGTCATAATAAACTTTCCAATTGATTAAAAATACCATACGTTGTTTTCAAGCAGAATTTTAAATAAGTATTGTTTTCGATGTATATATTAATCTATATGCAATTCAAAAATAAACATTAAATATTGAACAGCTGCCTGTGTCATATAGCATCGTGGTGTTTTAGTAATTTTTGTTGCATAAAACTCCGTTAATACTGAAACGTTACTTTAAAAGAAGATCGACCCATGCATATATAATGCAAAATATGCTATGGCTCATTCCATCGCTTACATAAGACCTTTTGTCAATTCAAATCATCTACTGGCATAGCGAAAAGAAATAGAATTGCAATAGTTGCAGCGTTTCCTACATACCAGCGCATAGCAGGAGAGCTGTTTTGGACTATATTTGTTTCCCAAATACCCTTTTTCCTTGATAAAGTTCAGAGAGATTACATTTAAAAGAGGGAAAGCCTTTGAATCGTTATCACAGGCACCTAGAAGTCATGTTCCCTGTCTTTACACATTAAAATTACTTGTAATTAATTTAACATTGTCACTGAACTGTGTAATGGCGATAGCAGTTAAGAATAATTCGTTTATTGACTATTATCATGGTTAAATGAACATCATACACGAACTATAAACAATTTAAATAAAACCAATTAAGAAACGGAATATAAAGTTCTATTGTGAAATGAATTTAAGGATATATTTTAATTGGTTTTTCTATTTTCAAGTTCTAAGATAATATCCTTATACTTTAGTATCTGTTGACTATGCTGTGTTGCACCATTATGGATGAATTTCAGAATGAAGGCACCGTAATTGAATATTTGATTTCATTAAAAGAAAGAAAACGTGTCCTTCTTTTGGAAAAATTACATTGCTGTGCATAAAGGCCATTGGAATAGCTTCTTTTTTGTATTTCCTGAAATGTCCATTGGTTTTTATGTACATCAGGGCATTTTTTTAAAAGTCTTTCAACTTTTATTCAAATTCATAAGATCACACATTAAATATGTATACTTTACAGCTTTTTACAACATTTTTTAAAATCAAATTATAAGCCCGTCGGTAGACTAAAGTCACGATTTTTAGACATTTTGCAAAATTTTGTGGATAAATTATCGGTATCGTTAAAACAAAAATTGGTACGTCATTCTCGGTGGTCAGCGGCAAGGGTTTCTTGATTCTAATTTAACTTCTACAGTTTAATCGCACTTAAAGTCTGCCATCTCGAGACGTGTAGATGAGTCAAGCACCTTGATAATGTCACCATTAGTCCATTTAAACGAATCAATGAAACATAAAACTTACAGGAAAGCAGTTTGCATTTCCATTAATGTAGGACTAGAAACACTGCTTAGAAATTTAACAAATAATTCTGTTAGCCATTTACAAGTAATTTGTAATTTCCATGAATAACAATTGGCACAGGATCGGAGGAAATCAAATTTTCCATTCTCAATAAATACATATTATTTCTCATCATATGAATGCTGTTGTGATTTAGATTGATAACCACAAATAGTTTTTTCCATTTTGTAAATATTGTTCAAATCTGTCATTACATCTGTTTTACAGACATTAATCATCACGTTTTCCAAAAGGGCATGTACATGTATAATGGCCGTATGTTTCTCTAGCCGTCTGATGATTCAATATAATCATAGTCTTATAATTCAATCGTGCTTTTTTTATCTTACTGAAATTATAAATACGTGTAGAATACTGAGAGCTTTCAGATTTTATTCAATAAAAGTCATTTTTTCACAAATAAGCTAATCATTCGTTTAAGAGCCCTTAATTCGTTTAAGCTCACCTTGGTCTATGTGCATATTCACAAAAGGGCACTCTCTAACATTGTAGACGAGAATAGATCTCATGTCAAAAATCTCTGTTTTGTTTATCTCGTTTTGCTCAAAACACAACGATCATTTTTGCAATTTAAAGTTTCGCTTTATTTATGCGATATCTATGATAATCATAATTTTCAAGATAATAGGCAAAAATTTAAGACAATCATTATTGTCATTATTTATAAAAACAACTTTTAAAGAAGTCGCCGGGCGATTTCCACCATATTGGCTAAATTGTAGATCTTATCTTGCTGATCATTTTTGCTTTATTTACTACAATTTTTAAGACGTAAGACATAAACACAATAAAAAATGGTAAACATCGTTATTAAAGCGCAAAAAATAGTGGAAAGCTCAACACTCTGAACATTTTTTTTCTATTAGATTTTTAAATGATTATTAATAACGGTTTTCAAAATGATGGTTTTTTATTCGAGCGTTACTGATGAGTCTTTTGTCGAAGAAACGCGCGTCTAGCTCACGTATAAAATTTCAATCCTAGTATCTATGATGAGTTTATTCAGAGGAGCAGATTTTTGTAAAAGTTTACGACGACGACGAACGCCAAAGGATGAGAAATGAAACAAAACAGAAATGAGTCCAATCTTTTAATCATATCCTTGGTGCCTTGTTTTTTTTTATATCTTAATTAATGGTAGTTTACATTGTATCTTATGAAAAAAAAACGATCTCGATTCTTGGTAACATCTGACCGCAGAGTGTATTACACTGATTTCTTCACAGGTCACTATTTTGCCCTTGTGCTGTCCATTTCAATGCGACAAATACCAACGAGAAAGAAAACGAACACCAATATCATCCAATCACATTACTACAGTATTGTATAACACAATCAAGGAGTAACATGACTTAACTTCATAATGGCGTTATCAGTTTATTTTCGTCTTGTGAGTTAAAATTTCAAAGTATACAAATATCAGATGTTATACTAATCTGTTGGCGTAATCTGAATAAATTCCTTTCTACAATTTTGCTCAAACAGAATTAAAATAAATAAATTTATAAGCCATGTCAATGTGAATATGCTGTTGTCACATCTGTTTTCAATGATTTTGTTGCTATCCATATCTGTGTTAAAAGGCATAAGGGTGTTGCATTTTGTATGACTGTAAAGGTTTGTGGTCATTGCATTTTCCTATTTGAGGTTTGTTGTCAAACCATATTTATCAATTATAATAGTGCATTATAAAAATGGATTTTAATGTTCTTTTTGTTTATTTTTACATTGCATGTAACATTTTTTTAATATTGACCGTCGATATATGTGCATGTATACAAATAGAAACATAGCGTCCATGATATACTAAAATACCCACTGAATCACGTGATCGTAATTTAACCTATAAAAATAGTATGCTACACCAAATGCAATGTTTCTATTTAAAGTTTGTGCGTAATGCCATAACCATCATGATATAGCACAAAAACTCAAGCTACTCGTTTTATGTAACATTTTAATATAGTTTGTGATTTGTTACCTCAGTGTAAAGTCAGACATTTTCTCTCGAGTGCTTATCATCATAATTTGTAAAATCACATTAAGATGTATTTCATGTTCAATTTGGAAATTGCGCATTATCTAGATTGTTTAAATAACTAATAATCTTTGAAATAACAAATTCCTATGGAAATGTGGGAACAGGATGTAGCTATGTCGGACAAATATTGACGTTCTTATGTGTTAGTACTTGACGTAAAGCGCAATATTTATCATGATTAAGGGAACAATAAAAAAAGATCAACTTCCGCTTACTGTGCAATGGTCCTGATAATGACCAACGCACTGAAAAGGGGATAATGAGTGCGCATTTTTTTAGATAACAAAACAATAACTCACACTTACAGGTATTCTGATAAGGGCTTTTTTTTTTAAATGTGTACACCAAACCAATATCATTTGTTAGCTACGTCCATAAAAAAGTGGGCATCGATGACCAATTAGTCTAAGTATAGTTTATATATACAGAAGGTCGTTAGAGGTTATGAGTTAATATATTGCTGTCGGCAAGTTACTTTCGACTCAAATCATAATTAAACTAGGTATGCCTGTCAAAAGTCAGTAAGTGTCTTCACCAATAAAAACTGAAAGCCAAGTTTGCTTAAAGTGGCATATAACACCAACAAGCAATCTCCATTTTCATATTAGAGTACGAATAATAAAATTACTCATAATCCCATTGATCAGAAACAGCGAATTACTAGACGTTTTTTTCGATAAGCTAGTGAACTGTCATCTAATAGTTGGGGTCTATTTGATGGGAAATATGGCAAATTACCAAATAAATAATGCATACACGTTTTATAATGTTTTCCCTTGTAAAACGATCTTAATTACTATGCGGCATGGGTGGTATTCATTGTTGAACCCGTACGGTGGCCTATAGTGGTAAACTGCTGTGTCATTTGGTCTCAGATGGAGAGTTGTCTCATTGGCAATCATACCACATCTTCTTTTATTTGTTTTAAACAACCAATAAAAAGTACAAAATCCCAAGGTCATGTTTCTCTCGTCTTTATAGTCTTGTTGAATGTGCACTATAATTGCTACTTTGGTCTCAGATTACAAGAGTTATTCATTATTGTATTATCATAAATTAAGCCGTTTATTTTCATGTTTGAATTGGTTGGATTTTTTAACATTTTTTTCATATCGGAGCCTATTAAAACTGACAATACGGTAAAGGTTTTGCCTTTTGTTAGATACCTCGACATTTAGGACTTTGGTGGTTATTTGTCTCATTGGTAATCAGACCACAACTCCATCTTTTTATTATACAAGAAATAAGATTTCGTTAAAGATCCTCAATGCTCTTCAACTTTGTACTTGTTTGGCTTTATAACTATTTTGATATGAACGTCACTGATGAGTCTTATGTAGACGAAACGCGCGTCTGGCGTACTAAATTATAATCCTGGTACTTTTGATAACTATTTACCTTTTTACTACTTTCATGGTTTTTACTCCTTCTCTTAAAGCGTACTTAGATTAGAGAGATTGAACAAAGAAATAACACGACGGGTGCCGTATACGGTGCAGGAAATGCTTACCCTTCCGGAGCACCTGATTTCACTCCCGGTTTTTAGTGGAGTTCGTGTTGCTCCTGAATTATTATTTATAACTGTTGATGTAATTGTCCTTTGGTTTTGTGAGTCTTTGTTTACTCCTTGGTTTTGATTGTTATTGTCTTGCAAACACAATCTGACTCGAAATTCGTTATTTTTTGTTATTTAATTACTTGCAAAAGAAAGAAATTATTCTGGCTTCAAATAATGTCAAGACACTGGAAAGACATCTTCAAAGCATAAATTTTGGTTGAATGTGGGAATTAAAGAAACGGTCCTACTATAATAATTACAGATAATAATTTTACATAAAGCAGAATCCTGAAGTTGCACAGCCGTGGGAAATTCTATCCTGAACAAATAAACCTTAACTGTACGAATTGTTAACGCCTCATACAAATCTCTTTAAGGAAAGTCAGAATGCAAGAAAAATATTTGTTTTTGGAAAGTAATAAATAACGTAGGTTGGTAAATCCCAGATCGTCGTGTAATAAATAGCCCTTAACTGATGAATTTTCGCACAACATTTTTAGTGTTATTTCCTTTATATACATGTATTGTATAAATCGAATATGGTATACTACGTTTTGGCTTGTAAAGGCAAATAGGATAAAAGACCAATATTTATATACACACACACATATATATAGATACATATAGTGCAACGCGATTTGGTGCCATGATATTTCAGTAGCATGATAAAATTGAGAATGGAAATTGGGAATGTGCCAAAGAGACAACAACCCGACCATAGAGCAGACAACAGCAGAAGAGTTCGAATTCCGGCTAAGGAAGAAGAAAAATTTGCTAACGGATATTTAAAGATCTATCATTGTTGGCTGTTATTTAGACGAACTATATATAATAGATTTTATGTAAGTGGTTACGATATAACTCGTTTTAACAAAGATATTTCCATTTTAAACAGCAAGTTCTCTTTTATAATATAATCAATGGTATATAGATTTAACCCGACATCTTTCAATGTTCTACTAGAACAACTTGTTCTTGTCATTTTTACTTTAATCTTTAAAATGTCAGTATACATGAAACCTATACACATTTTCCAAAAAACATATATTTCACAGTTCTTATATACTAGTATTTAGATTCAATGCATTCCGCGGTTAAATTTAAAAACAGCACAGTCATACTCAAGACAAATGTACTTGTATTTATTAAACTGCAGTTCCTAAAAAACGAGTACACGTATGAAATAAAGGCTTCAAAATTTTAAAATGTAAACAATTTTGGAAATAATAATAGACTTACTACTTGTATTGTCAGTGGGTCCAATATATTCTGACGTCATAAACTGATCGGTCAATGCAGATTTGCCTACTCCAGCTGGCCCTAGCATCACTACACGATATACTGGGTTAAAACTTTTAAGCGTCACAGTAACTTGCTGATTGTTGTTTCCAGCATTATTAAGATTATCCTCTCGTGACTGATTAGCAAGTGTCAACAGTTTTTCTTTCTGCGTTTTTCTTTTAAAACTATCCCCTCTATTCACTAAAGCACCCTTTGAAGTTGTTTTAAATGAGCGGACCCGACGTAAATTTTCATCGTAATCCTTGTCTTTTTCATTTGCTAAGTCTGTATACGACGATGACAGTTGTATTTTATTGACCGATGGCATGCTGTTTCTCCTCTTCCTTTCATAAGCGAAACTTTCTTCTGACTCTCTAAAACTTTGTCTACCTTTAACTGAACGTGATCTGTGATGATGGTGTACCCCCGCAGTACTGGGAGGAGACAAGTATCTTCCGGTTTCCTCTCCCGCCATTTCTACTTAAATTAAGTCCTGAGGACATTAATCACAATTACTTTCTACACCTTGTCACCAATCATTAATAGCTTGTTGTCTCTTTTCACATAATCGTTTTTAAAACCATATAAAGATTTGCTACATCCAACATAACGTGTTATACACTATTGACTGTTCGATCTGTCCACGTGACCACAGATAATTGTACAACCTTTTGTGGCTCTTGGGCATGTCATACCTACTGCTGTCGATGAATTAAGAGGACACTTCCATTTAAGAAAATTACTCGATAAAACGGCAATAATGGCAGATGAAATTTAGTATAAATCATGTAATAAAATGGGGCTTGTAGAGGGTTAACTTGCGATATATACACTGTTAATGATTGTTGAACGTTGAAAAAAAAATCCCTTTCGTTTTATTTATATTCAATCGATTGTGTTATGACTCTGTTATCGTGTAGTCAATTAATATAAGAACAGTGTTAAATATTGGTTTTACATAACTATTATTAACAAACACAGCAGAGATTTAAGGAAAATGTTGGAAAACTGATTACTTGGTCATTTGGGAAAAATATTAATATTCATCGTTTCTTTGAACTTTGAAATATCAATTCACTCTCCATCTGATGTCATTTGATAAGAACTATTATGATAATCCTTAGTATTAGAGTCACCATCAATAGGCTATATACAGTATTATTGCATAGCAATATAATATTTCCCTCAGAAAGTAACCAAAAGTTAGCGTGCAATAAATTCCAATATTGCACTAGTGCAATAAATCTTTAAAATTCCTGACGTCATCAACGACAAAATCTTAGTTTAAACCATTTTTTTACTTTCAAATATTATAGTGCTGTACAATAAAAGGCTTATTGCATGAATATTGGGGAATATTGTCCCTCGTAGAACATATATTGCACTCGCAAGCTCGTGCAATATAAAATTCTACTCGGGACAATATTCCCCAATATTCATGCAATAACCCTATATTATTGGATAAATAATAGTTGCTTGATATGTGTAGTTAAAATTCATGCGAAGTGCATGTGTATAAGTAAAGAAGACACAGAGATAAAAGAATGTTCGGTATGAGTGCCAATGAGACACCTCTCCATCCAAATCATAATTTGTAAAAGAAAACCATTACAGGTCAAAGTCTGGTCTTCAACACGGAGCCTCGGCTCACAACGAGTTGGATAAGAAAATAGTTGCTTGAATGTATAGTTAACGTCATAAGAAGTACATGTGTAATTAAAGGAGACAAATGACCTTTTTAAAAAGTCTTTAAGAGGGATATGGAAAGTTTTTCTGTATTGATTTCACGTAGGATAAATTCTTTAAAATATTAACTTCAATTTGAACGTTCTAGTAACACTATGTTTGATTTCTAAACACCAAGAGAATATCACCAGAGGTTATTATAAAATTTGTAATATATCTGAACATTCGAAATATATAAATACTCAAAGAGCTTGGGCTCTACGTTTAGTAGATTTTGTAAAAATAATATGTTTTATCAAAAAAGGACAAGATAAAAATTTCAAACCAAAAGTCTTTCTTTTTTTAAGGTGTATTTATCATGAATGGTATTTTAGTCATTTTGGTTTCGTACATTATAAAACTCAAATATACCTAAAAACACGTAAAAGAGTAATTATTATTTTACTCTAAACAGTTCACTTTCGTTGTCTAAATCCGAAAGTTTATGAAACCAAAAATAAGTATATAATTTGAATACATGATGTTGTATTCTTCAAAGATTTGTTTTAACACTTCTTAGAAGTTTGTAGCAACTATTTTTTTCTTCCTTAATAGGTTACAGGAGCGCAATACTTTGTAATGCATTTTCTATATGGTACCAGTGTTGTTCTGTCATTTATTTCTGGAAGACTACACTAACTAAAGGAAAAGCCAGTGTTGCATAACAACCAAAACAATGTCATGCGGCAAAAATTTACTTAAAATGCAGTTTGAAAAGATCGTCTATCGTCTTAATCAAAAAAGCATGTTTTTAATGTCTCCGACCTGATAATAGGAAGATATTTTCTATACTTTGTAAAATGTAAATTTGATTTCTGGATTTTTAATCCTAATTGGATATTAAGCTTTCGATCAAAAGCAATTTCAATCCTATATCATCCAATCAGAAGTCGCACAGAATTCTATTCTTAGTACCATCTAAGATGTAAATAATTGAGCTCTTGTGACCATAAACTACACGATGGGTGACACTAGTTAAGGAGAAACTACTTATAACTCATCAATAATGAATGAATGATTTTATTCTAATAAATTAGTACATAGCATAGGAGGACAGACTTTCAATGATATTTACGTATAAATCTACACAATTTTTCTAGTTCTACAATATTTTCAGATGAGAATACATTTTTAGATTTAATAATGTTAGCATTTTGTTTACAATAATGTGGTAAATATTTTTCTCTTTCAATGTTAAAAAAATTGCATGACAAAATGTAGTGAAATTCATCGCCAATATCTCTTGAGCTGCAGAGATGACAAGACCTTTCCGATCTCGGAATAGTTTGCCATCTTCCTATCTCCACTGGGAAACGATGATTTCCGCATCTAAAATTACACAAAGTATATAAAAAATTAAAAGGCAAAATCGATCAATAATTTTCAAATTTGAATTCAGTCTTGAAAATCCTATAACAGAACCTTTTTTAGGATTGATGTAAATCTGCGCACCACTCTTGCTCAATATTTAATTTTATCCATTTTTTGTTATAATAATCTTTGCAATGCCATACATTTGACATGCCACATTCATCTAGAGTACTCTAGTGATACCCCTCCGAGCAAAAGACAGCGACAGGGACCGTCTCCTCGCCCACCGCACGCAGATGATTCACCAAATTATGGCAGATAGGGGAATGGTGCAAGAGGACAACCTCAAAAGAAATTGAAAAGTTATGAAACTGTGAATAAGAAATATACAATTAACAATGATAGTTTAAATATTTGTTTCTTAAATGTTTGTGGACTTAAGAAAAGACTACTGTCTCCTGATTTCATTGACATTTTGCTTGAACATGATATCTGTTTTTTTGTTGAAACGATGTTAACTGAACTAGATAATTTAAACTTACCAGACGATTATATTTATGTCACAAAAAATAGAAAAAAATTTAAAAAAGCATCAGGTGGAATAGTTGTTATTTATAGAAAGAGTTTAGAGAAAGAGTTGAAATTCTATAATACTGAGAGTCAATTTGTTTTATGGTTTCAAATTTCGAAATCAATTTTGTCACTTAATTCAGATGTAATTTTTGGCTGTGTTTATGTACCACCTGGAAATTCTAAGTATTCTACTATAGAAACTTTTGAAGAATTGGAAAATGAATTGAATATCCTAACAAACACTGAAAATTGTTATGTCGCCCTAGTTGGCGATTTTAACTCAAAAACTGGGTCTTTACCCGATTATATTATACCTGATGAGTCCGTTGTTAGTATGTTTGATTTAGATTGTGATGTTGATATATTAGATTATTTGTATGATATTGAGAATCTGACTCGAAACAAAATCTCTTTGCAAAGAGTGTCTCAGTGTACATGTAGACCTAATAAGTATGGTCATAGACTGTAGGGAGGGATAAATCCTACTTTGTAAAGGATCACTCTGATTCGAACAAAAAATTCTCTGAAACTGATATTATCAAGATGCTTGATTTCTTGATTGACAACATATTTGTTACGTTCGGAGGACGTGTTTTTCAACAGACTGTCGGTATTCCAATGGGAACAAACTGTGCCCCTCTACTTGCCGACTTGTTTCTTTATTATTATGAGGCTGACTTCTTGCAGGAACTTCTTAGGAAGAAAGATAAGAAGTTAGCAATATCCTTTAACTCTACTTTTCGCTATATAGATGATGTTCTTTCACTAAATAATTCAAAATTTGGTGACTATGTGGAACGCATCTATCCAATCGAGCTAGAGATAAAGGATACTACAGATACAGTTAAGTCGGCCTCATATCTTGACTTACATCTAGAAATTGACAATGAGGGTCGGTTGAAAACAAAACTTTACGACAAAAGAGATGATTTCAGCTTTCCAATTGTGAACTTTCCATTTCTAAGTAGCAACATTCCAGCAGCACCTGCATACGGGGTATAAATCTCCCAACTGATACGATATTCCCGTGCTTGCATTTCCTATCATGATTTTCTTGATAGAGGGTTGCTGCTCACAAGGAAGCTATTAAACCAAGAGTTCCTAATGGTGAAGTTGAAATCATCCCTTCGTAAATTTTACGGACGCCATCACGAGTTGGTTGACCGTTATGGAATAACCGTTTCACAAATGATATCGGATATGTTCCTTACGTCGTAACTACAATCCCCTTCCCTTTCATGAATGTGACCTACCGAATTAGACTATTTACCGGATTTGTTATCACATAAGCAACACGACGGGTGCCACATGTGGAGCAGGATCTGCTTACCCTTCCGGAGCACCTGAGATCACCCCTAGTTTTTTGGTGGGGTTCGTGTTGTTTATTCTTTAGTTTTCTATGTTGTGTCGTGTGTGCTCTTGTTTGTTTGTCCTTTTCATTTTTAGCCATGGCGTTGTCAGTTTGTTTTAGATTTATGAGTTTGACTGTCCCTTTGGTATCTTTCGTCCCTCTTTTAGAGTTGTGCAGAAAAAATAATTTATATATTGCTAATTCAAGAGTTGGACTAAAGATATTGGGGAGAAAACTTGTAACGATTCAAGTGTTGTTGATTATTTAATTGTTTCATCAATGCTCTTCCCTTTGATTTTTTATTTTGAAATTGCTGACTTTATACCGTTATATTCTGATTGTCATTCATTTATACATTTTAGACTTCAGGTCACATGTAGTAAATCCGATTCAATTGTTACCAACAATAGAAATGATAAAACTTTTGTCAGGTGGAAAAGTGAACAGAAATCTGAATACGTTGATCGAATTCACAATGATCCCGAAGGAATTTTGACCACGGTTATGAATAAACTGGACGAATTGTCCGTAAATAATGATGCAACTCAAAATGATATAAACAATATAGTTTTAGATATCATCAAAAATTTTAAAGATGCGGCGGCAGAAACGTTTGGGAAAATAATCTATAATATGTATCAAAATATAAAAACATGTGTCAAGAAAGGAAATGAATTTTCCGAATTTTTTATATCTCATAGAGGAGTAAAACAAGGTGAAAATCTATCACCTTTTTTATTTTCTTTGTTTCTAAATGATTTAGAAAGTTATTTTGTGGAAAATAATATAGAAAGTCTAGATAATATTTCAAAGCTGTGCTTGGAATCATTAGAAATGTATGTTAAATTGTTTATTATACTGTACGCAGATGATACTGCGCTATTGTCTGAAAGTGCAGAAGGATTACAAAAAACCCTTGTATGTTTTGAAGAATATTGTAAAAAATGGAAACTTAAGATTAACACAAACAAAACCAAAGCAGTGATTTTTAGTAAAAAGAAATCAGAATTTTATGATATATGGAGAAAAATTGAGATAGTTGATTCCTATAGCTACCTTGGTGTACTTTTTAATTACAACGGTAGCTTTTGTACTGCACGAAAAAAACTTCTTGGTCAGGCACAGAAGTCTTTGTATGCTCTATACCGAAAAATAAAAAAATATATGTATTCCCGTCGATTTGCAGCTAAAACTTTTTGACTCATTGGTTAGACCTGTTTTATTATATGCTTCAGAGGTATGGGGATTTGAAAATAAAGAAAGCATTGAGAAAATACACCTTCAATTTTGCAAAAACATTTTGAAAATAAGAAGCAGTACACTTAATTATATGGTGTATGGGGAACTCGGAAGATTCCCTTTGGAAACCATTGTTAAACGTAAAATGGTGTTCTTTTGGAATAACTTATTATTGGAAACTAACAAGTTATCTTCCATTATGTATAAATTAATGCTCAAATTACATTTTCAAAACCCCATAAAATTTAAATGGATTACGTACGTTAAATCCATATTTGACGAAAATGGGATTAGTTTTATTTGGCAAAATCAACTTCCATTGGATAAACTGGGTTTAAAGAACATTATTTCACAAAAACTGAATGACCAATTCATCCAACATTGGTTTTCACAAATGAATAACTCTTCAAGAGGTGCATTTTATTCATTTTATAAAGAGGAATTTCGTTTGGAAACCTATTTGATAAAGTTGAAGCTGTGTGACAGGATTTATATGGCAAAACTCAGATGCTCAAATTTAAAATTTCCTGTAGAAACGGGAAGATGGTCCGGAATTCCAAAAAATGCACGAATTTGTCATCTCTGTGGAAATGGAATAGGAGATAAATTTCATTATCTATTTAAATGTCAAAAACAGGAAATAAAACTGCTTAGAAATAAGTATATACCACAATTATATTATACTGCAAATCCAACGGAGTACAAATTTAAACAGCTTTTAACATTTTGTCATGTAGAACTTTACAAAAACTTAGCAATATTTTTAAAAATTCTAACACGATACTTGTGATTTATGTAGTCTTTTTTGAGTTGAATGTTATGGTAGTTTGTAAATTGACATTGTGCTATATTTTACCATGTTAGTAGCATTATTATGTATAGTGTGAATGTATTGAGTATAAAAATTTGTATACGTGTATATATGATGTCCTCTTGTACACCTATGTGTCTGAGGTTTATTAATAAAGTATTGTCTATTGTCTATTCACTTCCGGTCTTTTTGGTGAGGCATGTGTTGATAAAGCTTTAGTTTTTTGTGAAGTGTATTGTGAACTGTTTTCGTTCATTTTGATCATGGTACTGTTTGTTTTTCTTTGACAAAATAAAAACAAACAAGTGAAACTGCGAGCTACTGCTCACTGATGATACCCCCGCCGCAAGTGGATAATATTAATAGTGTAAAAATATGCACGTGTTCGGTAAACAGGAAGTTGTCGAGTGATGAATCTGAAAACGCATCACACGGTATAGCTGACTTATATAAATCCTAAAACCAAATTTCAGAAATCCTTGTATTGTAGTTCCTGAGAAAAATGTGACGAAAATTTTCAACTTGGCTATCATGTGTAAAATCATACAAGTGTTCGGTAAACAGGAAGTTGTCGAGTGATCAATCTGAAAACGCATCACACGGTATAGCTGACTTAGATAAACCCTGAAACCAAATTTCAGAAATCCTTGTATTGTAGTTCCTGAGAAAAATGCGACGAAAAATATTCATGGGACGGACGGACTGACTGGCGGACTGACGGAAGGACGGAAGGACGGACTGACGGACTGACGGAAGGACAGACAGAGGTAAAACAGTATACCCCCCCCTTTTTTTTTAAAGCGGGGGTATAAAAAGGCCCATAACTTGATTTAAAATAACGAATATTTATAAATGTAATATGATTTGAAATATTCCTCAATCTTTCATCTTGGTAATTCATAAAAAGATTGATTTAACAAGTTTCATAAAAATGAAACACTTCATTGAATTCCAAATAAATTTTGACCTTCGGGAATTTGTTTTATTTCAACTGTCACAACAAGATATAGCATAAGAAAAGGAATACGAATAAAAGAATGATTGTTTTCTCGCACGCTAAATAACTTCACATTCAAGACAAAGACACAGTTGGAATATTAAGTGATATATCAGGAAGAAAGGACAGATTCACATCTACCAAACGTGTGTCAGGAGATGACAGTGAATCTTGTCATTGTTACCATCCATGTCAGATAGTGAATAAAATACACTTGATGTGGTATATAATTGTTTGTTGTTCTTTTGTAGGATGTAGCAATGTGAACAAGAATAAAGCAGACTTGTTCGTGTTTAGAAAGAGGTATAAAAAAGAAGATGTGATATGATTGCCAATGAGACAACTCTCCACAAGAGACCAAAATGACACAGAAACTAACAACTATAGGTCAACGTACGGCCTTCAACGATGAGCAAAGGCCATACCGCATATAACCATAATATAATTGTTCTGAAATATGACAGACTGGTAGAAAGGATGGGGATCATTCATTTGGATACAACAAACTATTTTACCTTTCATTCGGTTGAGTTTCATTTGTACTTAATATACAACCCTCGTCACTAATCCTAGTTTTATGTCATCCATTTTTGTATCGTGAAAAAGATCCATATATCAGACATATATACACAGTATACAAGTCTATGTATATATGAAGCAGACCTTTATATACAATTATAGATTTTTTACTTTTGTTCTCGTACTATGAACAAATTGTAAAAAAATATTTGCATTCTCCTAACAACAAAATTATCATATTTAAAGTTACCTGTGTACGAGTGATGTTTAATTGTTTTTGTTAATATTTCTTTTTGATCAAGTTTAACCATTTCAATTGATATTTTATAGTCTGTCTTTCTATGGTTTGATGTTATACTACTGTTTTATGTTAAGGTGAAGGTTGGTGCCTGTTTAAACGTCGTTTTTTTTTAAACCCGCTGTATTTGTTTGCGCCTGTCCTAAGTCGGGAACTTGTTTTTCAGTGGTTGTCGTTTGTTGATGTGGTTCATAAGTATTAAGGTTTCTTCATTATAGATTAGACCGTTCATTTCCTGTTTGAATTGTCTTACGCTAGTCTTTTTATGGCTCGTTATAGCTTGCTGTTCGGTGTGAGCTAAGCCTTTGACCTATAATGGTTCACTTTTTACACATTGCGACTTGGATGGAGAGTTGTCTCATTAGCACTCATACAACATCTTCATATTTTTAAATACGTTAAGTATATATATTGAATACAGTAAATTAATGTTCAAATGGTTCTATGCCACGGGGATATAACCGCCACACAGTTGAATTATATTCACCAAAAAATCTAGGATACATTAATTACATTCGATATATAGCATAGTCATGTGGGATTTTAGAACAGTTAACAGACACAAAATCAAATGAAAACAAATTGATTGTCAAATATGATACGCGGAAATGCTTTGACATTATCTTCAAGAATAGATTTCGTCTATAGGTATAATATAAGATAAATAACAATTGCCAATATAAAAACTGTCAAATCAACAAATATAACCTGTGATTGACTAGTGCAGTTATTGATATACAATAAAAAGAAAAGATTGTTTTAACTTTAATCAATCGAGCTTTAGGATAGGACACTAATTATCCATTAACATTAATATAGGCAGACCATTAAACGATGTTAATTTGAATTGTGGACTTAGAATTATATTTCAGGACATATCGGGGAAAGCACCAATAGAACAGCAACTCATCAATAAGAAAAGGAAATCGATAGAGTTTCTATACTGTGCAAAAATGTTGGCCCTATATATTGAGTTATGTTTGTATTTGAGATTGATGGTTGTACATTTTAATACCGAAAAAAGATTAATTTGCAGAAGAGAACCTCCAATATTTATATAATATATCATTGATATAGAAATGAGGTGATACGCAACAGTGCATCACCTCAAAATTAAAGTAAAACAAGAAAATTATAAAACAAAAACAAAAAATGCATTCTTTTGAAATAGTTTGCTTCAGCGCTGACAGGAATCAATTAAATATTTTAAATTATTTGTACGTTCATAGAAGTAATAAGCAACTTTGTTAGTTTGTTCTTTATTGACGGGAACGAAAACAAAATGGACTGTCAACTTTCTAAGAAAAGTGTCTTCTATATGGAGTCATACTTTAATGTATATTGGCATTTTGGACAAAAAAACATAACTTTTTAATTTCCTTCAACTTTAACATATTTATTTTACCTTTTACGAGACACAATTTCCAATCACAAAGCTATTTGGTCTCTGTTGACTGTCAACGATATCTTAATTTAAATTTGTTATAAGCAATTTTGTCTAGATTTTTTCCGTATTACTCTTCTATATTGACATTTATCTTCATTTCACCCAAGCAATCGTTCCTCGGTAATCTGATTTTTCATTAATAAGACTTCTATATAAATGTTTTTACACCCATGAAATGATCAGTAATAGAAGGGAACATTGTTATTCAAATAAACATCTTTGAATGAAAATTGCATTAGGATAGATCGATGAAAAATATCTGATCTATTACAAGACATAATTATTTCCTATAATTGATTTAGATAGTCGTTGTCCGTTCAAGAGGATGTGAAAGGACTTTATTGTCAAATGCCCTCTTTTTGTACGGTTACCGTCAAATTGGCCTAATATTTTTATCGTCTCTTGGGCTATCGTATTTCAGAGTTGCCGTAAGCGTGATAAGAAAAATATCACATCGTAAGTTAATAAGTCACCTCATAAGTTCAGCGTTAATCGGCATTAGGAGTATCCTATTCCGACCCTCGTCAGTAAATTGTATTATTCGATTCTATGATACATAATGCTTTCCAAATTGGCATTTAATGATAAACATTTGGTACCCTATTTCGTTTATATGCATTGACCTTTGAATAATAGCAAATATGGTATATTAATGATTGTAATTTCTATAGCTCAAGGTTGAATCATTTCTCGGTGTCAAGAGAAAATACAGACTTGCATTTGTAACAGTTAGGCAAATACAGAAAAAAAATAGAAGAATCATAAAATATGTTTAGTCTTAACAAGCACAAACATTTTATCACGATGCACATTAGAAATAGCGCCGTTCATCAATAATTAAATCTTTTTATTGCATTTGGTAGTTTAATTGACATTACTGAATCCATTTGTCTCGAGTCTGCTCAAAATTGTTATTAAATTTAAATTGTTGAATAATATTTTTATTTTTTAAGAACTGAACAACTTGTTTTGAGAAATACACGAAGATTAACATTTTTGTGTGAAAAATTCACGGAAATGGACATGTTTTTGTTGGAAATTAACAAAAAATACGATTTTGACCACCATCTCAGGACTATACTTCAAGGGAAGAACTTTGTTGATTTACAAAATGTACAAGTTGAACCTTTATATTGATATTTCATGCTATATCTAGGAACTGTTGTCATCAAACTTTTATGGTAAACCAATTCATAGAGCGGAAGCTTTACAGAATTAATTTTCAGCAATTTCCTTACAGTTTAATGGGAAAGTATACATAATTATGGATTAAATTAAGGTAATGTCTAAGAAGCAGATTAGTGAACAATTAATGCAGATTATTTTAGTTGTAAATACGTCTTTCATATTTTCTGGTAACAGTTATTTTAATTTAAAGTCGTTTTCTTTCTTAAACAGATTCAAAGCATAACATTATTGCTATAACAAAGTGTCATGGAAAAGAAGTTCCTTCAGCTCATATTAGTTTCAAATTTGAGAAATATGCTGGTATGTTATTCCCATTGCAAGAACTATTACATCAGTGCATGTTCCTGTATAAATATTGGTTTCAACTATAACATGTTTAATTAAAAATTATTATTACAATCACACCATTGAGATTTCTGTGAGTAGAAAGTCTATAAGTAGAGGCTAAAACAAACAAAAATAACAAACTCCGAGGAAAAAATTCATAATAAAATGGCAAAATCAAAAGCTGAAACACATTAAACGATTGGATATCAACTTATTTGGTTTACTGTAATAAAACAACGTTCTTTTTTACATTCTTTTAACAATAGGGGTTTTCTTCTGCAAAATAAAACTGACACTCCAAAATCTTTCTAAAAACTTATTTGATATTCTGGGGGGGGGGGGGGGGGCAGGAGGATTTGTTTTTGATCGGTTATTTATTTTTGTAAACTAAGAGGACAGATTATTCATTTTCTGCACCATTGAAGCAAGATTTTTCATTTTCATTAAAGCAAGGGACTGATTATTCGTTTTCGCAACTATAATTATGATATTGGAAAGCATACATTTTTTAAATGATTTGTTTATAATAATAATACATGTAAAGTCAAGTTGTTATGTACCATTTAATTAGAATTAATCCTCCTCCTCTGCAGAAATGAATCTTTTACTTTCCCAACTGCATAATTTATACATGTATTGCATAAATACATAGTATTAAACTTTGGTTGTAAATAGCCTCTTTTAAAAGGATTGGAAAACATATTACGCCAAGCGGAGCGAGGCAAATTTTTTTGAGGGTTTTGGAGCCACTGGAGGCCCAAGAAGCTATAGAACAAATGATGCAAAATCATGCTTTCTGGGTGTTCTGAAGACCCTTTCATAATCTGAAAATGCAAGTTTTAATAATTTTTTGACAATATTTTGGTCTCAAAGCAAAATGTATAAATTCAGTGTAAGACTGAAGTTTCTAGGGACAACATCAAAAGACCAATGTGCATGGTAAAGCAGAAATTGAATTCACATAGTTAAGTCTGTGGCTGCTGTTTTTTTTCAAACTCATAATCAAGTTCATAACAAAATTACTAGATTACAAAATGAATGCAACACTAACAGAATAAAGAAGGCCAATCAATGAACAAAAGACAAATATTAATAAGAAAATTTGATCCCGAAAAAAATCAGGGCTATGTCTGAGGGAAAACAGAACTTTCTTCTTGCAAGGCAATCGTCGTGAACACAATTTAATATGGAGACAAGCGTTTGGTTTTGACATTTCCTACATGAGGCATTATCCTCAATGTAGTTACGGCCCTGTTAAAATAAAAGTGAGGTAAGGTTTCCTGAGACAATATACCTCAAGTTAGACATTTCAAGTATATTTAAATAATATTTATACTTTTAATTATAATTAAAAAATTGGGAAGTGTTTCCCGATTTTTTTGGGGGGAAAAAGATGAATTTAAGAAAGAATCCGGTGCCATCTCATACCTTTGATTAGACCTGCTGAGTTATTTATTTTCAATACATTGCAAGTCATGTAATTTATTTTCAAACTACCACAGAACAAACCATTTATTTTTGTGATTATCCAGGCTGAGTTTTTTATTTTCAAAATCCTCCTGTTTAAATGAAGTGGATATAAGCAATTACCATATCTTATAGTCGACCATGTTCGGAATATTTTCTTAATTTTATCGTTTTAAGATATTGAGTTGAAAACAAACCCGGCGAAATAAAAGGTTTACACAAAATTAACTGTATCCCACCAATATATCGTTTAAAGTAGCTTCCGATACTAAGGGAGATAACAACGTTTTACTAATGTAAAACTGATTCCCTTTTAAAAATTTATGATATGTCGCCTGTATATCTAGGTCACGGCAACAGTTCCGTTGTCGTCTGTTGACAAAAAATTCATAATTTTGAAAGATATATTGTTGATCTACCATTGATCTAGATGTATGAACCATAAACTGACAATAGGACAAGGTCGTTTTTGGGGTGTCAAACGTGATGATCGCATTTGCAATTTATGCAATTTATGTGAAATTGGTGATGAATTTCATTATCTATTTAAATGTACTTTTTTTTCAATAGAAAGAAAAAGGCTTTTGCCCTGTAATGTGTATAAAAAGTCAAATGCTATAAAGTATTGTGAACTTTGTTTTGATCACTACAATTTAATTGTCAAACTTGCCAAATTTGGTAAAATTGTCCTGTCTGTTATAAATTAGATTTGCCTTCCACTGCAAATTCCTTAAATCATGTACTTTATGTATACCATTGAATATGTGACCATGTCATTCTATTATCTCATTATTTTGTATATATGTATATATGTTATTGTTTGTTATTACTGTTTATATTCACATACCCCTGATGGGGTGTTGAGAAATAAAAAAGTTTCAAAGTTTCAGAGTTACAACGTGTGTAAACAACTCCAAGTTACAGCTCATCGTACGGAAGAGAGAAAGGTTTATCATTAAGGATAAATTGATGCGTTCTTTTAAAATAAAGAATATGAATAGCTTCACCCTGAAAGTTCACACAGTCTTAGATGATTCTCAACTTATAAGATCATATGATATATCTTTTTGTGAGTTGGAGAAATTCGGCGTCCGGTCACAGACAGTGACCATTCGTTTGACAAAATCTGGAAAGAAGGTCGACGGCTAGATCTGGCTCATCACCTAACACAGAATCTGTTCGTTAGGATGTATGACTGTCCCCTGCGAAGAATACTGTCTGCGAACGGAAATACGACCTTGAGCTTGGACAAAGAGGTTCCATGGAGGCCGTGGAGCATTTTGTCCATACCATATCGTAGTTGCTGCAGTGCATGTAACCTGCATATCATACATATGTAACAGCGTAGAAAGGAAGAAAAGAAATGGGACTGGTGAATTTGTTATCAATTCAAAAGCTGCACATGGTAAGAGGGTTAAATTTTCTCTTTATATTCTCTTTACACATTTTACTGGGTGGAGAAGGTGTATGGTTTCATGTCTTGTATAAATGAACCTGCCCAACACCTCTCTTTTTCGTTCTTCAATTCCCCTCTATTATGGTCTGGGGTTTATGTGGTTTGAGGGTAAAAAGCATTATTTTGAGGGGAAGTGCTGCCCAAATTTTTTATGAAACTGGACTAAATATTTTTCTGGAATTCTGCCCATGGAAGAAATTTATCATTTTTGCAATGAACAGAAAGACATCTATACATAAGAGGCTTTTTAGTTTTGCATCCAAAAGGGGGGATTATTTTGTAAATAATTATCTGGTAGCAATTAATCATAAATGAAATTAGAATTGAAAAAGAAAACAAATAACGTCACAATGATTCATTCACAAAAATAATGTTTTACAAACAGTGAAACTCAAAATATTAGTTGTCTTTATTTTATAATCAGAATTTTCATATTAAGTCATCTTTTGCATGTTATCACAGACCAAGTGGTCTGATACATTGTACCTTACAGATTTAGTCATTTAAAACACACACCTAGAATGATGTATAGAATGCAGGATAATGCATGAAGGTAAAGAAGAAAATTAGGAAGGGGCACCCACCCTCATTCCACAATATCAGAAATTTAAATAAGAATAAAGGTAAACATGACTTTACAATCATATTATATAATTATAGATTATCGTTGATCATCTCAACGAGATTGATTTTCTCGCTTGAGCTGGTACAGCGAAAGTGAGAAAAGCAATCGAGTTGAGATGACCAATGATAAACGCTATTTTACCTATGACGACGTTGTCAATTTCATGTCAATTTCGTTAGCAACGCCACGTGGCCTCCTTATAGTTTCTAGCGATAATTTTTCCATCTCAAGCGAGAAGCATGATATGAAAATTATCACAAAAAAAGATCAAAGGAAAAATGCACAAAATAGCGATAAATATAGATTAAAGAAACTAATTGTATATTCCAAATAAAATTATGAACTCAAGTCTAAATAGTTTAAAGTTTATATCTAATAAACCAATGTGCAAACTGACATTTCATATCATATTTTTCAGGAATGATACATGCAAGAATTGGTGCCACACATTTTAACAATTTCCTTAATGGATTGAATGTACTTTCTGTGAATTCATCAACCATATAAAAAGAAAAAGGAGAATGAAACTTGAAAGAAAGTATTTGCAGTTGCAAAAAGAATCCTGTAAATTTTTTCAGGAGGAAAAAAAACAGTTTTAAACATGGTAAATTTAATGAGTAATTGGAAGGTAATTAAATCTTAAGTTAAATAATTTCAAAGTACTTTTTTTATAATTTTCCAAAGTAGATATAAAGTATAATGAGGACCACAATTATATTCATATTTGCCCTAGCAGTCATAAAACTTAATTAACAGATCTTGGTAATAATTTCAAGTTGAGGGACAATATTTCAAATTATTTTTGTGGTAAAGCATTGTTATATATACTTAAAGACTTTCCTGTATAGAACATGACAGGATTTGTTTCAACAAAAATATTGAACAAGAATTAGTTACATTTGTATTTATTAAATGAAATCTATATTTATGGATAATTTCAACAAATGTAATGAAACCAATTTGGTTTTGAAAGCCTTTATACATTATTATTACAAATTTCATTGGTAACAGCCTGAGTTTCCAGGTAATTTTAAATGTAATATGTCTTAGCTATAGTATTTGAACACTGCATGTACATTCATTTATACATTTGGTACTACTGTTTTTTATTAGGTTGAAGCCAGGGTTCTGCACGAATTATAGTCTAAAACAACCAGAACTGTCGGAACTTGATTCGAGTGAACTGGAACACTGTTCTGGACAAAGTTTTTCTGTCCCAACGAGCGAGGTGGTGCAGCGGGAACAGTGACGAATTCAAGATGGCGGCAAATATGTCATGTGTTTACAAATGCAGCGACTGCAAAGGGTTTTATGAAGATTTAGAAGTTTTTAATGGACACAAATGTGTTCTTGAGGGTAAGCAACCAAAACAATTTAGATGTTGTCAATTTTCAATGAAAAATTATTGCAAAACATTAAAACGTGCGAGAAATTATGAAAAAAGGGATTTTTACACCGACAACACTTTTTGATGTCCCACATTTTTTCTTTACTCCCCCCCCCCCCTTTTCCGATTTTGTTATGGTCCGATTCATCAGGCATTCCATGTACATGTAGCCCTGCATAAATTACAAATATCAGGTCTTAATATATATATTGTGACATATGTGTCATGTAAAGATAGTTTTACTTATTTATACTTTGGTTTGTAGGAGATCCAACTGCTATGTTGACTCAAATTCAGAATGAAAAACTTGAAGTAGGGGAAGACATTGAAGAAGACAAAAGAAGGACCATGTTTACATGTGATGATTGTGGCAGTTGGTTTTTATTCATGCAAAAATATAAAGAACATGCTTGCTATAAGAAAGGTTATTAATTATTAACCAGTCATTTATTTTCAGCTGTAAATTTGAATTGTACACGTGTATCACTATGGTACGGATTATCAGCAAAAAATACCGAGATATATATACATAGATAAATATACAAGAAAGTCAGAGGGAAATCCAACAAAATCGAAATCTAAATCAACAAACGTGGCAAATTCATTAATATCACTTTGACATAGAAAAACCAAAAAACAATAAGAACAGGACAACACAAAAACAAAAGCACTTGCTGTTATTCAACAAAACCTATGCATTTTTATGCAGCAAAATTGGTTTTGGAAATTACAATACAAGTATATAAAAACAATGTTGAATTTTGTGCTTCTCCAGATAGAAATGCAGATGTGGGATTCTATTTTTCAAGACCAACAACCATCCAATTTTATAAAGATTGAAACATATTCTGGTGTAATGTGTTCTGAAGACTGAACTCTGATTCCCATATAATATTATTGTGCCTTTAACCCTATAGCCCTGTCAGGAATACAATTTTATTTATTATATTTTTTAGCACAAGAAGAAGAATTAGTCAACAATAATAATAATGGGGAAAATGAGGATAATGAAGGTAAACATCTTAATATATGTGAAAGCTTAAAACATTGAGATCCAAAAAAATATTGTTTAATTTTTTCAGCTCTTTCTAATAAAGTCTTGTAATGTCAAACTCAGTGTTGATATAAGTGATCACACAGTTTTAACTCTATGATTCCAGGTAGTGTAAAGTCCGCTAATGCTTCATGGGGAAAAGCTGCCACTCTACTTCTTATAGAAGAATAAAATACAAAATCAAAATTTGTTGACAAGGGTAGGATGACAAAGAAATCAATGTGGATAGCAATAACCAAGACAATTAATGAACGAGGATATTCATATAACAATGACAAAGTTTCTGGACGGTGGAAAAGCTTGATAAGAGCTTATAAGAATGTAAAGGACCACAACAATAAAAGCGGCAATAACAAAAACACATTTGAGTATGAATCACAATTGGATGATTTGTTTTGGGATGACCCTTTAATTAAGCCTGGTGTCACTTCCTCCAACAGAAAACGCACCCAGGCAGAAGAAAATGAAAATGAAAGTTTAAATGATGGTGCTGAACCTGGACCATCAAATCCAAAGAAACAAAAAAACAAGGGGACAAGTAGCACTGTAGTTGATATTTTACAAGACGTTATTGAAAGAGCTGAGAAGTCTAAGGAAGAGGAGTTGAGCCGAAAGGAAAGGATGCACCGGGAAAAACTTGAGGCAGTTAACAAACTTGTTGGGATAGTAAAGGGTGACAAATAATTCTACATTTTTATGGTAAATACTTCTTTCAGAACTACATTATTAAGTCATTTTAGGCAAAAAAATATAACATAAATTTTCAATTTTCCACACTTTTTTATTTCCATTTAAATGAGAACATGTGTAAGATTGGATATTGTGGACGTAACCTTGACACGAAATAATAAGAAGACAAGATGTAAAACAAAAATCATTGCTTATATTGCTGTTCTTCTTCTTGCAAATTGATAATAATCATGGAGAAACAATTTTCACTTCAATGCAAGTTGGAGATTACCCCTGCATCAGTCAGAATTCTTTGCTAAATCAGCCGGACAGCAAATCTCATAATGGCGTCGATTTTATTATTCTAGTCACGTGATTTTCAGTTCAAAAAATGGCATTTTAGCAACGGCAATGACGCCACGAAATCGACGGCGTAAAGCTATTTTGTGTATTTAGCATGCTTAACCAAATACATCATTAAATACGGCAGGTTTCAAACTTTAACTACGTTATTCATTTAAGAATGAAAAAATAGAATTTCCTTGATTATTTGATTGGGAAAGATGAAAAAACGTGCCGCGGCCGTGACACTTCTCGGTAAATAAATGTAAATTGAAATGACACACGGAATGGTAACGTATTTTCCTTTACAGGGATGATACCTCCTGATATTATGAACATGAAATGTCTATTGATACAAAAACTCGCCAGGTAAAACGGCATTGTGTCAATTCAACAGGCCCAAAACTAGCGAACGGCCAAAGGGAGATAACTCGAATGAAAAGTCGTTGAAGGGACGGCTGATCAGAAACGAGAGAAAATAACCATTTCGCTCAATTTTAGTAAGTGAAAGAGTTCATTCTGGGGTAAAATATCCAATAATTTATCAGTGTGCGAAGGAAAATGTGTAAATATGAAAAATACCTTGGATATTACAATTAATCATTGGAATGAGGGCACCTGTCAGGTATCAAGACCCAAACAGTGAGAGAAAGTATAATAGAATGTATGTCTGCTTTGGTAAATCACTATTTAATTACATATTGCATAAAAATATCTGATAATCATCTAGAAATCGGGGAAATTGCAAATATTATTACATATTCAGTTTAAAAAATATATTACTACAGCTTCAGAAGAAATATAAAAAAAAGTTTTCTATATGGTTATTTTTTTACATAAAGTGAGGGGTTTTGGACCAGTAAATTGTTAGAAAAAAAATACTTGCCCAAAGCTTTGGTGTTAAAATTCCATCATTAAAGGGGGGAATGTTGCAGAATATTCCCTGATTGCATGTGTATACCTCTATTTTGTCATATATATATATACTTTGATGGAAATAATTATTTCATGGCATCCTTTTTAGAAGAATCATAAATTATTATTCTTGAATACACATAAATTCTTCATTTTGATTCAGCATTCAGTGATGTGCAGAAACATATTGTTTCTTAGTAGATCTGCATAAAAATATATTTTATAAAGATTATGGGTATAAAATGTACAATTTTGCTGTTATATATTCTATTCTAGAATAATGTTTTTAGAGAATTTCTGTTAAGTTAAGACCCAATGTCAGTTATATCTGTGAACTTAATAAATGCTTATTTCCATTCTAAATATGTTTATCTATGCAAGTAATTATTTTAATATGTGAGGCCTATTAATGATGAACACTGAAATGTAACAACTTCTAGTCACTGGCGATAGGATATCATATATACCCTTGACAATTTTGATTAAAAATTGAATTAATCAAAGTACTTTATAAGAAGGCTTTACCAAAAATGTAATTTCTATGTGTTTGTAAGTAGCAATATTACAAAGTAATAAAAATTTAGAAAAAATAATAAATAATAAAAACAAAATCAGGGCTTTATTTCATTTTGTATTGAGAGATTGATTAAAAAAGTAAAATCTATTCCTGAAAAAATAGATGTCATAAAAATATTGCATTTTATATTGAACTTTGTTCTCTGCAGTGGTTTTTCATTCTAACTATATATTTAGATTTGGCCTGATAATGACACTGTCATGTGTTTTGTTGTGTGCTGTCTCATTTTAGAAAAGGGGTTATATTGTAAAATATAAATTCTGAAATGTAGTAGTTCAAACTTTCTGTTTTTTTTTTTTTAAATCATTTGGCTTAGGAGATATTATATAAATCTAAGCATAGAATATGGATATCCATACAGTCCTCTTGAGTCATGTCTGTTTAACATTTAAGATAAAGTAAATTTTATATTTTTCTAGAATAAAGTAAAACTGAAAATAGCTTTCTCGCTAATTATATGTAATTCAGTGGGATAGTAATGCATGTACTCAAATTGAAAAAAACAATCACAACATTCAACAGCTTGAGCCATGGAGTGTGAAAAATAATTATATAATGAATATAACCTTTTTATATAATTCATATAATATATAGTATAATATATATTGACATAATGTTCTCAAATAATATATACCATACGAGACATATGATATATAACCATTTCTGGTAACATATTTATATAGATTGAAATATGTGTAATAATGAAGAATTAAAAAAAATACCATGTTGACCTGATATATAAATCCTCAATCATCAAATGCAGGTGCATGCAGCTTAACAATTGTAAAAAAAGAATGAACTAGACTAAGTATTCATTAATAGAGATTAATTTACTAATAGGTAAACTGGATGCAGATTGAACAATCATCTATGGAACAATTATTGAATGACTGCTAGAACCTGGAAGATGAATAGGGAACAAACACAAGCAATATTATATTATGAAGTGATATCATCTTCATTCATTTGAAATTATATCTGAAAGCTACAAAATAAGGATCTGACTCTCTTCAAACTGTTTTCCTCTGTTATTTATCTATGATATATCTGATCTCAGAATGTTTACACTGGACATGTCATTCTTTCAATAATTCAGGACAAAACCTGACAAGTGTCACAATAATTTACACCTGGACTTCCCAAAAAATAATGCACTGCTAAAGGGATGTTATTGGGAGGTTTGTGTACATTTTATTACATGTTTAATGCGCTGAATTCATAACATTTGTGTGATTTATATGAAAGTAAAACAAATTTTGTTCATTTTTAGTATTTTTGTGTAAAAGGGAAATACATTACACAAAAAATAACAGATTTTGTTCATTTCAAATGACATGTTGACTGTCTTTTCATTAGTGGCAAGTCTGTCATATTTCGGAGCTGTTTTAGTCAAGAGCAGAACAGTTTCATCAAAAAGAGAAGGGAGTCCCCGCAGGGCCTTACCATTTGTGATGTGTACTGGAATTGTGCTCGTGTGTAAACAAGGAAGGGTAACGTCATGTGACTACCCCAGTTCTGTTCTCCATGCTCCAGTTTATCAATATAAACTTATCATATTTATTTTTCCTAAGTAAAACGGGTTTGTGTCAATTCGTCCAGAGTTGAATATTTGTCAATGACAGTCGATGTTGAAAAATGGCGGTTCCGAAGGCTCAAAATAAATGACTTGAATTTCTGATTCAACGATGAAATTATTTGACTTCTCATATCTTTTAAATACTTGTTAAAATTATCATATCATGCATACCGCTCGTGATACGTTTAGTTTCTTATAATTTAACAAATTCACGATTTCCTGCCGGGTCGTCTTCCGCGGGGAATTATTATTCTACGCAGCGACATCTGTTGACGACGTTCTCTTTAATTATCTCCACTTGATTCTCGAATAATAAATCCGGGTTTTTAACGGACAAATCAGGGATTTGCTGTCCGGCTGAATGCTGATAGCTTCACACCTATGCCATTAAAAATGCTCAGTTGTAAGACCGTAACACATTATATACAATAACAGACAAAGCAATCTAGCAGATACTGTTAATAACTTTTCTTACGATTACAACATAACATTCCTAAAACCAACACTGACTAGGCACATCAATTATTGTCTGTGAAAAATTGATAATCATACAATATTTGATTTTTTTTTTCAGATGACGTCTGCATCATCTGCTTTGAAAACAAGAAGACAACTGTACTTTATAAATGTGGCCACCTAGTGGGGTGCAATTCTTGCTGCAAAAAACTGAAAGATTGTCCAATTTGTCGGGAAAGAATAACAGACTATGTTCATCTATACCAGTGTTAGATAAATTGTATAATAATGTTTCTTAGTGCTGATGAAAACTGGTAAAGATGAACATAATCTGTTTGTATGGCCCTTGTATTAGATACATTATGTTTGTTGGTGCTGATGAAAACTGTTTAAGATGAATAAAGTCTGTTATTATTGCCTTGTATAAGATACATTATGACTTTTATGTTTGTTGGTGCTGATGAAAACTGGTTAAGATGAATATAGTCTGTTATTATGGCCCTTGTATAAGATACATTATGACTTTTTTTGTTTGTTGGTGCTGATAAAGACTGGTTAAGTTGACGAAGTCTGTTATTTTTTTTTACTTTGTATTAGAACTGTATTTCAGTGTTAAGTGATTTATACAAAACATGTTACAATGAAAAAAATGTTAATTATATTGAAAACCATGTGATTTGTGCAATTTTAGAAAATGTGGGTTATTCTAATGATAGTGATGTTTTTCTATCAACCCCAAGACTTATAACATAATATATTTATGTAATAAAAATAATTTATGTTACTGACATTGCATTCTAAGCAGACCTGCCTTTCATTTTCAGTGAAAATTGGTAAATTGTCGGTTTAACACAAAAAATTGTGAAAAATTTTAAAAACATCTTTGAAAACACTAGGTTCTGTTTGAATAGTCACACATTTTTGTGATAATAGACAATTTACCAATTTTCAATGGAAATCAAGGGTAGATAACAGTGTTAGAAACATTATTTGTTGAGTTTTAATACATAAATAATTCGTTTATAATTAAAAGATATTCTTTAAGTATTGATGGAAAAGCACCTTTATCATGAAAATTACATATTATTTTCTAAACTGCACAAATCACATGGTTTGCAATAATATCATTAATATCTGTTGTAGTATATATCATATAGCACTTTGAAGTTCTGTGCTAAAAAGGGTTACATTCATGTAATCCTTAAGGAAAGAAAAGAATGTCTTTCTTTATGCCCGCGTCACACTGTCCCGATTTTTATATACGATGGACACCCGAATGCGAAAATTGTAAGTTCGTACGAAGTTGGTCCCGATCTCGTTAAAATACCCAAAAGTGACCGAAGCAAGTACGATGAATAACGAAGTCTATACGAGGGTGCCGAAAGTATATACGATAGCAAAAGATGGACATACGAAGGTTAACCGAAGACGGTATTTAAGCTTCATATCTCAGCCGAAGCCTACAAGATGGATCACGAAGGCTACACGATGGATTACGATGATGGCGCGATGGCCATACGATGTCTAAAAGACGTCGTGTACAGCTTACGATGCATTTAAATTATATGCCGAAGGCATCACGCGTTTTAAATTGTTTGATCAATATTGAATATATATTATATTGTACATTTAATTTTTGATTTAATCATAAGACGGAAGACCGTGGGTATTTCCGGTTACTGAATAATTTGGTTGATTTCTAAAAAATAGTTTATGTATCAAATATGCGTATTCAATTTACCATTTTCTGCATGTGTCATATACAAATATAGTGTCCATATTTGTCCCCAATATGTTACATACGAGGGGATGCCACGCTCGGCATTGCCTTGTTTGAACTGTAAAATGTGTGCACTAGTCTGAATAATCACCCATAATTATGCCCATGTTTACTGATCTATCTTAAAGGTAAGGTAACGGGTTCGTTAATCCTCTTTATTCAAAAAGAGCTCTTTCCAGGAGAATATCATAATAATATAGACTACAGGAAGGATATGGGGAAAGCAACAAATGCGGCAAAATATGACATATAGAAAACAAAATGTTTATGGAGCAAACATTCGTGTGACAAAAACTCAGGCGATACATAAAAAATCAGAATAATGAAGAAAAAGTTGGTTTCCCTATATACGTGTACTTGCAGTGTTGGAATACGAGGCGCGTTTATGATTTTTTCTATGTTATTTGATATGAAAAATTGACAAAAAATAATATTTTATTTGTAAAAGTAAATCCTGAGCCGGTAATACCTGCTCTTCTTGTTCCATTTGAATTAATAGAAACAACGCTGTCGCCTTTCTTGTTCTCGTAGAATCATATGATATGAGGTCCATGTTTTGTGAACGTCTTTCTTAAATGTCGTATTAGACTGACCAGTGCATATCGCGCATGTCACTTTAAATGTATTTAAGCGCGAAAATTCACTTACATTTAGCTGGATTTATTGCCGTCGTAGTTCCATCTTGTCACCTTCGTACTTTTATTCGATGGCATCACGACGGGATTGCGAGGTCTTCACGAAGTCGTGTTGCCATCGTAAGACCTTCGGTTAGCTTCGTGATTCATTCGTGTAGACATCGTAATGTCAAAACTGCCCGATGGAAACGATGGAAACACGAATGCAATACGATGTTCAAAGATGCATTCTCGGTGACATTACGATGGTGAGGATGGTGATACGACCTCAATACGAAGCCTAAACATCGGACGCACCTTCGGGGATTTTTTAACATGTTAAAAAATTTAGAACCCTTCCCGAAGTTGTCCCCGAAGGCTAGAAAAAGTGGACGATGGTTCTACGATGGTTAAAGATGGCACTACGAATAGCCCGATCTGGATACGATCAGTCCCGATTTTGAAAATTTCCATAATCGTGTTGCCATTGGCGTAAAAATCGGGACAGTGTGACGCGGGCATTAGCAAATTTTGATTTTTTTATAATTTTGTACATTAAGTCTAAAATGTTTTGAACTGTTGCAAGCCTCTTTTGTTTAAAATGTCAGTTTCCATGGTTCATAAAAAGGATTTTATTATTGTATTTTTTGTTTGTTTTGTACTGCAAAATAAGTAGGAGTTTTTGTGTTTTTTTTATCCTCAGAATTTACATGAAATGTTTATTTAATTTTTTTCATTTTGATACAAATGTTTTTGGCTTTTTTACTATGTTGTTTTTATTTCAATAATTTTGTTTTATATTTTACTTGAAAGTATTACTTTATCTTGAAATGTGATTTTTTGTTGAAAGGTTTTGTTTTACAGCTTTTCTCATCACTTGGCGTATATCGTCTGTCTGTCCGTCGTCTTTAAACTTTTACAGCTTATATATGATTTGCGATCCAACTGACCTACTTTTGACCTATTTATAGCCTTATACTTAGAAAATTTCATGAAAATCAGTACATTTGTAAAACATCCTTTCTTCAGAAACCACTTAGCCAATTGGAACCAAACTTAGTCACAATCATACTAGAATGTCTAATTTCAAAGATATATCCAATGATGCAGCTGACCATCCAACATCACTGTTACTTTAGATAGAACATAGTGGTAAAAGAGTCAAAATGGCAATCTGTTATGGCCTAAACAGAACATAGGTGCCAGTTGAGCGATATAGGCTCTTTGGAGTTTTCCCTCTTGTTTTTTTTTTTTTTTTTGTTATTTCAGTAATCATGTTTATTTTATCCTGTTTTGTTTTTGATTTTTTTACAGAAAAGTAAGACTGTTATTGTTAGATATGTTGTTTATTTGATAAAGATTTCTGGCAATACAGTTTCTCTCTATGATCCCTTCAGCCTCGGCAGTCCTTTTGCGCCAATTACTGCTTTTCAGGGGTATCATTTGCGCCAAATTTTGTTTTCCAAATGTATCAATTGCGCTAATATTCGGAACTCATTTGTGCCAATTTACCTGTACACATATCTATCATAAATACTAATGATTAATATATATATATATTCTTATTTTGGGCATAAAAAGTATCATATGTTCGAAGATATTTCCCCATAAAGATGGGCATCTGGATAGAAATGATTTAAAGTGGACTTGACAATCCATGAACAGAGAAAAGACAACTTATTGCTTTGTTGAATATTTGAAACAAGATATGCCAAAAGAGAAGAAAAAGAAGTTTTTGCTGATTAAGTTTTAGCCGCATATGCTTTGTTCCCACCTTCCGTATTGGCTGAAACTCTATCTACCGCAAAACGTACCGGTAATGGAGCAGAAGCATTTCACAGGAATTATTATGAACTGTTTTATGCATTTCATCCTTCAATGCTTGTCTTTTTGAACAATAAAGTGAAGTGCCAAGCTACTACATACATAAAATTGGGAATTAAGTATGCAGCAGCAGTAAGAAGAAAAGGAAAACATTTGCTGTGTAAACTGCCGGTTCTAAGTCCAAATAAAGGAGAAGGAAAGTCATTTTTCTTCTAATTGGCGCAATCGTATGTTTTATTTTTGCGAAAATGATACCATGTAATTCTAAAACAGGTGGCGCAAACGTAGCATTGGAGACAAAAAGTTGTGGCGCAAAAGGACGCATTTTTGGCGCAAACGGATCTCTCCCTCAGCCTCATTCTTTACTATTGGTGCTGGTGGTTGTTGCACACCATCATCATTCTCATCATCCTCATTCAGTAGATCTTCAATGTCGTCTCCTTGCATAATGCATATGTTATGTAATACACAACAGACACTTAATGTCTACAGCTAGTTCTATTGATTTAGTGTTAATGAACTTTGGGCGACTAAATCTGCCTTTCAGCAAAGCAAATGCTCCTTCAATTACGACTCTATTTGATGAGTGATACGTGTTGAATTTTTTCTCCCGAGGTGTTAAATGTCCATTGTCTCTGAATGGAGTTAATAACCATCTTCGAAGGGGATATGCCCCATCTCCCAACAAATGATAGTTTCTGTTGCACAACTGTAATCCATTATCCCATAGGTCAGATTGTCTTAAAACACGTGCATCGTGAACACTGCCTGGATATCCAGTAAATATATGTGAAAATAACATATTGTGCAAGCAAACAGCTTGAAGTTGCAGAGAGTAGAAATGTTTTCTATGAAAATACCTTTGGGCATGGATTTGTGGTTTATTAATTTTTATATGTGTGCCATCAACAGCACCAACTATATCCTGAAAACCGTTCCTCTGAGCAAATGCTTGTGCTTCTGTCTGCATTTCTTGTTGGTTTGACCATCGTATGAACCTATGCTTCAAGTATTTCAAAATTGACAATATGACACTATTACGACAATCTATGCAAGAGGCTTCACCAATACCAAATCTATCTGCTATTTTGTTAATAGTCTCTAGATTTCCTAGGTACCACAAGGTAATCATGATTTTTTTTATCCACCGGAATTGCTTCAATTCCACCAGGTCCTTTGGTGTTTAATTCAGGACATCTTTCAGGTAGTCAACAAGCTGTTGAAAAACAGGTCTGGACATACGAAATAAACGCTTGAAAACAGAATCCAAGTAATTAGGAACTACTGTTTCAACATATCCCAAAACTTTGGCTCTTGGAGATGGTCTAAAAAAAAAAAAGATGTGGTATAAATCAATGGAAGATGCCTAAAAATGGATACAGTTGTACACATAGAGAAAAAACAATGATACAAAATACAAATTTGGTTTATATATTCAATAGAAGGCCATTGTAAATCAAACTAAAATATGTTTATTCTGATTTTTTAATCTCAACGCATGCAACAATTAAATGACCCTCCAAATCATGTAAATTTACTGTTTTTAAACAAGGAAATGTTGAAACTAGGGAAGCATAGCTCTGTCCTTAATAGATGATGTTTAGCTTTACACACCAGTCGTTTTGGTATTTTAATTTGCAATTCAGTGTTTTTAGATTATTGTTTCAGACCAACTATTTTCCACCCAGAGCAATGCTGATGATTGTTAGTTATGTGAAGTCAGAGACATATAATACAATATGTCTCTGGTGAAATATACATGCACTGCATTTAAAATTGGTATCATATAGATTGTTATGTTATTGGTATCAAAATATGACGGATAATTGCATAACAAGAGAAGAAGCAGCCATTTCCTATACTTCAAAGACCGATTCAGTCCAAAATTCTCATAAATATTGCATATTTTAAAAGAAATTTGACAATATGCAGCAAGTTTAATATGACCTACAATGCTAGTGCTGCACATATAGCAATAAAAGACATTTCTGTTTCTCCCTCATCATCAGTATTGTCTTCATCAAGGATATCGTCCAAAATGGCAAATGCTACAACTTTTTTCATCCGATTGTCCACCATTTTTGTTCAAACATTTCCTGTCCAGAACCTGTCCAGAACTACTCGGAAATTAGTTCCGAACAGAACTTTCCACTTCCTGTCCGGAACCTGTCCAGAATTACTCGAAACCCTGTTCGGAACAGAACACCTGGAACAGGTCAAGAACACCTGATTCGTGCATACCCCAGTTTTGTTGCATAATGGCAAATGTTTGGTACTGCTTGGAACTATGAAAGTAATACAGGTAAACTAAAAGAATTAAGGCTTTAACTTTATTAATAGAAAATATATTCCCAAATGTGAGTGAATTTATTAAGGTAAATGGTCAAGGTCACAGCTATTAAATAAATACCTTGAATTTGCATTTGTATTGGACACAATGATGCTCCCTATATAGTCACTTATACATTGTATTTCATTTCAAATTGCCATTGTACATTAAAAAACACCTAAAAGGATGTGCATCATACGCAGAAGCTATATAAAATTGAATACTCATCAGGTGACCTAATTATTGCAATCACTCCACAAACCTGGCCATATATTACATTATGATGTTAAATGCTTAATGAGTGCCTTTGTTAGTCAGGTATATCATCTTTTTAAATTGGTGTTCTAATGCATGATTTGATTAATTTTGCACAATAATATTTATATTACTCCTTTTCATTGCAAATAAATAAATTAAACTTTCAGGTAAATGCAGCATCAGAACGTTCTCAAGGAAAATTACGCTGAAAGTTTTGGAAAGTATGAATAAGAAATTGGAGAGGCAAAGAGATAACCAGAAAACACAGAATTTAAAAGAGAAGAATTGAAATAAAAAGAATAGAAAGTTCAAATGTTAAAGAAGAAACAACATATGAAATAGAAATTGAAGTGCACGACAATGATTTTAATGCTTGTAATGAAAAGGTAGAACAGTCAATATAACAGTGCGGTGTAAAGATTGTTTTACTAGGAGTATTCTCCTTAAACAAATGTCAGTAAAACTATGTACGTTAAGACATGATAAGTATCTTTAAGTTGTTGAGCTTAAGAACGCGAAACAAAACAGAAAAAGATAGAGGAAGTCAAAAGGAATTTATTATACGTTACGCCTTCACGATTTTCTGTATATTGATTACGAAGGAAGCTTTATTCTCATTAGAATTTTGTCTTCGAGGACAATTTTTATCCGAAAGCAAGATCTAATGATGCGTTCCTAGTCGTTAACTCGGCCATTAATTCTTGTAAGCATGACAATGCAATCAAACTCATTATAGATTCTACTGATATGGAATATAAGATGTACTGTACAACCACTCCCCGACAATATGTACTATTGTTAACTGTTTAACCGACATCAATAACGGCTTCTGGATTCGTTAATCGGTTGTTGTACTTACTTTCAGATATACAAGCATACCTTACCATGAATGGCAGACGTAAAAATATCAAGGAAATAGATAAATCATAAATGTAATGAGCATTTTTCCTAAAGCGCTCCATGCAATGATGGTATTTCACAATACAAGAACAAATGCTAATTTATAAAGGTACAATACTTTGCCATGAATTAATTCACAAAATGGCTGACGTAAAGGGATCAAGGAAATAGATAATTGTATGATAAATGTGAATGGTATGTTTCTAACAGTCGGCTACTTAATTAACAGTGTTTCGTGCAACAATTTCATTTCACAATATCACATATGACAGACAACATAACATAAAAGTAAAAGTAAAGTAAAATCATTTTATAAATTACACGATGGTTTTAAGCTTATGAGAGTTACTTGTAAAAAATTGAAAACAATGCGTTTAATAATTCTATGCGTCCGAACGCTTTTCTGGATATACCTTCATCAGGAACGCTCAAAGCTGAAATCAGATGATGTATAAGTACCGAAACCGTTGAAGAGCTGTATGACAAAAATACCTAAAATAAATAGCCAAATTCATCTTAAGTCAACTTTGCCTGAGGGAGTTGAAACCTTAGTTTCTTGATAATTTCAAAATTCATAAACGGACAGTTTTAGAAAAACTCGTTACATCATGTCATTACTGAACTGATGATACCATCGGGGACTGATAGTCCACCATCAGAGGTATCGACCCAGTGATGTAAAAAATTGAAAACAACACGTTTAATAATTCTATGCGTCCGAATGTAAATAATCCAGTGATAATATTTGAATAAAAGTTTATTCATGATTCTCATTAACCGAGAGATTGGTCAGTTAATCTATATTGAGTATGCGGCTATATCGGCGGTTGGTCTGTTAATCGGGTTGGCTAAAGTCTGTTAATCAGGTGTTATCGAGAAAATCATTGAAAGTTCCGCATGTTTCATTGTATAACTTTCTAAATATATTTTCATCATAAAAAGTATTCATGTCTAACAAAACAAATCAATGTACTGAATTCAGTGGTGTAATTATTATTTTTCTAGCTTCGATGTACGATCTATAAAATGAAAAGGCGGGTTACTCATCAATAAATTTATACACATTTTACACACATAAAATGTACACAAAATGACACATTGGTTAAATTTACTTGCATTCAATATTTTGAACATCGAAAAAAGAAAGGCATTATGTTTGTTAACCATATTGATATCATTGTGTGAAAAATCTACACGAAAATCTGTATTTTGGTGACATAAATCAATATTTATTTAAAACCTGGTCTGTTAATGGGTCGGATGTATAAAACCCGGTCTGTTACTTGGTCTGTTAAGAGTTAGGAATGTAAATAAAAGTATAATTTTATTGCTATGTTATGGGGTGTTATCGGATCAAATGAGTAGGCTCAAGACGAGCGGCTAAAATATACGTAAAACAACACATGAGCAATGAAACATAACATATACGGAAACAACACATGAAATTGAAAATTGATAAAAATGGTTTCAAAAAGTGTAATATTAAAGTAATATAAATTTTATCCAAGAATGATCGCATATATCATGTTGATTCTGTTTAATTGTTATGAATGACACAAATTTGTCATCTACATTGGTAATCAGTATATAAATCAGAGATAAACGTCGTAATGTAACTAAACATCAGTAAGTAAAATATATTGGAATAACAAAATATGAAAAATAAAGAAAGAATAATGAGTAAGATAAATAAAATGTAGAAAAAAATGACATAACAATTTAAAGAATACAAAAATAAACAATACCTCCAATCCGGACCCTCATGGTATACAAGAGAATCTGGATGGAAACGAAGAATATAGAATAATATATAAGAACAGTAGAGAGTGATACATCGCTAAAACCGAGAGAAAAATAATACTTGTTTAAGAATACACACATGAAATACCGATGGCTGTTGAAACAGTAACGGATTGCGATGTACTTATAGTGGTGACAAATTCTAGAAGTTTACATGCGGACAACTATTATGGCAGGTTAATGCCATTTTGCGTTTTCTCGTTTTCGACTTCGCGTTTTCGCGTTTTTGACTTCGCAATTTCGCCTTTTCGCGGTTTCGCGTTTTCGCCCTATAGAATATGAAAGGCGAAATCGCGAAAACGCGAAATGGACTTCACCGGCCACCATAGACAACTGTAGTTCTCCTCTGCACTTATGTAGTAAGGAACTAAACGGAATAAAATGAATTGAAACTTAAAATAACCAAATGCTGCATTCGCTCCTTTCTGTTTACTTCTTTAGAGTGATTTGTAAACAACATATGATTAAGTAATAGAAGAAAAGAACCAATTGGATGATGCTGACAAATTAGGGTTTAACGTCCAGTGACAAATATCATGTTCATATGCGAACGAGAACACGTAATATGTACCCTGACAGTCGGAATTGAGAACGTGCTACTTCGAACAGACACAAAAATTAAGGCTGATTGAAAACGTCAATAAAAAATCCATGCATATTCCAGAGGCCAATCCACATCACGCTATATTGAAGTGACACACCCTTCAATAAAATGCAAAGAAAGTCAAAATAAAAATGCTCTTTCTAGGATACTGTGGCACCGTATTGTCATATTTGTTTACTCAAAAACATCTCATTCTTAAATTTTTCAAGGGGAAAATATAAAGGTAGCAAAATTATTGTTTTGGCTAAATAACTCTTAACTGACACAATTTCAATTTTCCAACCCACTAACAGACTTTATTCCCATAATTTTCACTAAAACGTGGTATTATTCACGTTATTTTACAATTATTAGATATTTACTAATGTCAATTTATTTCTTAGAACCACAGTACTATTTTTTGTATCTAAATTTGTTTGTTTCGCATTTTATTAAAAAAAATTGCTACGCGTATAAGCATAAATACTACATACTTGCGCGACGCCTTTTAGTTTTACTGAAAACTGCGCAGACTAAGAAATGTTTTTACAAGTGCAAAATGTTCTATGATAGATATCATTTTGTCAGACACTTTTTTTTTTGATTTGGTTCTTATAACATGCCAAAAATCTGTATATTTAATAGAGTTTAACATTAAATTACGCGTTTTACTCTAAACAGACGTATATCCAACCCGATTAACAGACCAATCTCCCATATAGCCGCATACTCAATATAGATTAACCGACCAATCTCTCGGTTAACCGATTGTCGGCCGTGATTCTAAAGCCACCGTTTACATAGGTTTCTTAAAACGGCATCACTATGATCACTCTTGATGTAAATTAAACGTCGAATGAAACTGCACGAATATTTAACCATGTTGATTAATTTAAAATTAGGATTTCAAAGATCAGACATTGATTGCACGTATCATTTAAATATGTGGACGGTATTCTACATTTTGTAGAGAATCCATTATACAGGAACAGACGATTTTCATTTAGCTGGGTCTTACCTGGTTTTAGATATGATTATAAATGTTAGTCCTTTATTGAATACAAACTAAGATGTATCTTACATTAAATAGAGGGAGTATTTATTTCATTTGCCACGCTTAAAGAAAAAACCTATTCGGCGTATAATTCGTTTATTCCCATTTGCGTCCGAACTATATTCGAATAGTTGGAACTTTTACTGTAGGTTTCAGAAATTTTACTATAAAATGAAAAAAATTTAATAAATGAATTATCTTCAAAACATTGGTTAGTTGTTCTAAAAATGACTGCAAACTCCAGAGGAAATAAAGTTTTTCGTGTACCATGGGGACACATTTTCGACGCAATGTAGGATAGGACCATCGTCATTATCCTGGTATGTTATAAAAAAAAACAAACGTTTGTAATGACATGAATAAGCTTGAAAGATCATTCCTTACGATTTTTCTAACAAAATTTACTTTAAAACTGCGCATGATTGGCATATAAATCTTACTAAATATCCAAAAATTGTTTTTAAATGCCTATGTATTTCTTTATATGTAAATAGGATAAAGAGGAATATCAACCGTTCGAACATTACAAACAGCATTTATCATCTATTTAGGTAAGTACTGGGTAAAGGCACACACATTTTACAGAAAAAAAAAGCAAAACGGCGAAAATGTGTCACAAAGACAAATATATATCTGAATTGATTTTTTTTTAAAAACAAACATGATCGTTCGTATTATAAACGACAGAAATTGTATTTATTCTGATGTAAAAACCGTCCTAATCTTATATTTCCTATAAAGATAATTTTGTGTAAAGAGTACGAGACCAGTTAGTGGATTAATTGAACGAGATATGTCTCGCTAGCGTTGCTTGTCAATTCTATGGCTATTCTAAGTCATCATGTCAATTGAACTTTCTATTTAATTTGCCGGAAAAGTTGCGAGCATCTCTGATTGAATAGAAATGGAAATTCGAAACCTTAGAGATAATACGTAATTAGTTAGTGACATTTTACAGTTCTTATATTTTGTAAACCCAATCTGTTTTTCTATAACAATGCCCTACGTATATTGCCAACGAGAGAATACTAGTTACTGTTCACATATATGTCATTAAGTAACGGCTCTTTAATTGCATTGTGAATGTCGGTCTTTAAATTGTACAATAGATCAGGTTTTGATAAAGACACAGTAGACTAAACCTTGTACACAGATAAAATAAGGGGAGAAATTTGATTGGTTAACTTCCAGTGATGGCTTTTTTCTAATGTTATGTGAATTTTTTTCTATAGTACTGGACAGGATAAAACGTAACCCATGCTAATACAGTTTTTCATTTTGTTTTCTGTTCTTTTGTCGGGTTGTTGACTCTTTGACACATTCCTTATTTCCTTTCTTAAATTTGTTTCAGACGTGAACACGCTGATAACGAACACTACAAAACAACAAGGAGGTCGATAACATCTGCATTGCCACTGGAAAATTATAGTATATTGGATAGGGACAGAAAATTTCCCTAGTATCAGGCCATCTACGACCAATCAATGAGCTATTGTCATCAATGGTTTTTAAAGTGCAAAGAGCGTTGCACTCTCTCTTCACGAGGCATCTGGTTTAATGTCTTTATTCTTACAAGACGTGGCTGCGTACTTGTACATCAAACAGTCTAACAGACGCCCCACTTTAGCAAACATTTTATTGGCGTTTGGACGAAGACCAAGAAGGACCATATTCCTATATAGAGATGGTAAATTGTCGGTAAATCATAACTATTTGAATGCTTTCTTAAATCTTATGCATATCGCACGACACTAGAAACAAGACAAAATCTATGGTCTAGAGCGATACTGAATCACGTACGTCAATTTTGGACAATTGTCATGACATAGAGCAAACTCATTCCACTTGGGTCAATGTATTTGCTTTTTTTTTATAAAACAAGACTCCCTTTTTGTGCTGTAGAATATACTTTTGTACTTTTAACGATAAGTTGTATCGATATCATTTATATATGTAATCAAGTTGCAGACAGTTACTTATTAACAGTTTGAATGACTTGAGACACTTTGTAATTGATCTGTCTGCTCCCATGTTGTGAATAAATGCCTTACGTCATTCAATAGCATCTTCTGTCCCCGACAAGTTAAATATGATTGTACAATGACATAAAATTAACACTATTACTACATGTACGCCAAATCTTCATATTGAATAATTGTTTTTCTCTGTTGTTCGAGCGTTATCTGTTTTCGGTCATTCGGAATACCTGTAGTGTAGATAGAATGCCACGCTCTAAAGAGACCCACGTCCGGTTAGAACGAGGACGTTGCATCCGATGCCTCTTGTAATGCCCGCGTCACACTGTCCCGATTTTTACGCCGATGGCAACACGATAATGGAAATTTTCAAAATCGGGACTGATCGTATCCAGATCGGGCTATTCGTAGTGCCATCTTTAACCATCGTAGAACAATCGGCCACTTTTTCTAGCCTTCGGGGACAACTTCGGGAAGGGTTCTAAATTTTTTAACAAGTTAAAAAATCCCCGAAGGTGCGTCCGATGTTGAGGGTTCGTATTGAGTTCGTATCACCATCCTCACCATCGTAATGTCACCGGGAATGCATCTTTGCACATCGTATTGCATTCATGTTTCCATCGTTTCCATCGGGCAGTTTTGACATTACGATGTCTACACGAATGAATCACGAAGATACCCGAAGGTCTTACGATGGCAACACGACTTCGTGAAGACCTCGTAATCCCGTCGTGTTGCCATCGAATAAAAGCACGAAGGCGACAAGATGGAACTACGACGGCAATAAATCCAGCTAAATGTAAGTTAATTGTCGCGCTAAAATACATTTAAAGTGCCATGCGCGATATGCACTGGTCAGTATAATACGACAGGTAAGAAAGACGTTCACAAAACATGGAGCTCATATCATATGATTCTATGAGAACAAGAAAGGCGACAGCGGTTGTTTCTATTAATTCAAATGGAACAAGAAGAGCAGCTATTACAGGCTCAGGATTTACTTTTACAAGTAAAATATTATTTTTTGTCAATTTTTCACATAAAGTAACATAATGAAAATCATAAACGCGCCTCGTACACCAACACTGCAGGTACACGTATATAGGGAAACCAACTTTTTCTTCATTATTCTTATTTTTTTTTTTTGTATCGTCTGAGTTGTTGTCACACCAATGTTTACTCCATAACCATTTTATTTTCTATATGTCATATTTTGCCGCATTTGTTGCTTTCCCCACATCCTTCCTTTTGTCTATATTATTATGATATTCTCCTGGAAAGAGCTCTTTTTGAATAAAAGGGATCAACGAACCCATTACCTTACCTTTAAGATAGATCAGTAAACATGGGCGTAATTATGGGTGATTATTCAAACAAGTGCACACATTTTACACTTCAAACAAGGCAATGCCGAGGGTGCCATCCCCTCGTATGTAACATATTGGGGACAAATATGGACACTATGTTTGTATAAGACACATGCAGAAAATGATAAATTGAATATGCATATTTGATACATAAACTATTTTTTTAGAAATCAACCAAAACATTCAGTAACTGGGAATACCTTTAATATTGTCTTTAGAACCAGCAGGTAAAAAAATTAGCAACCAATTTCCTGTGTATTATGCTATTTCAAGGAGAAAAAACAAGTCCATCTGCATGACCTTGACCTTTGGCCTTGAACATAAAAAATGTCAGATCATTACATTGAGGAACAATATACCAAATGTGGTTAAAATCTTTTTAAGCATATTGTTTTTAGAGTGTCCACAAGGGTGATATTGCCTTGTATTACAACTGCCACTGTGACCTTGACCTTTGAACTTTAAAGTCAATAGCGCTTAAGATATTCTTAACGAGTAACACCATACCAAGTTTTGAGCATATTGGTTCTAGAGTGTCCATAACAATTTTATCTACACGCAACTTACATGTAGTAGGCGAGGGGATAATAAACTAAGTTTTATAAGAATTAGACAAAAAGATCGATTTCACGCCATGCATAGCAGACTTGTACAGAAACGATATGTTGCCGAAATTCTGTTCGTATCTTTTAGACGTCGTATGGCCATCGTGCCATCATCTTAATACATCGTGTAGCCTTCGTAATCCATCGTGTAGCCTTCGTGATCCATCGTGTAGGCTTCACCTGAGATATGAAGCTTAAATACCCGTCTTCGGTTAACCTTCGTATGTCCATCTTTTGCTATCGTATATAATGTTGGCACCATCGTATAGACTTCGTTATTCATCGTACTTGCTTCGGTCACTTTTTGGTATTTTAACGAGATCGGGACCAACTTCGTACGAACTTACAATTTTCGCATTCGGGTGTCCATCGTATATAAAAATCGGGACAGTGTGACGCGGGCATTATAAAGAGTGCCTCGCTCTTTGGACGTTAAGAACCCTTGCAACAACTCTTTGAGTCGTAGCCTGTTGCAAGGCAAATTTTCTGTCTCCATCCAATATACCCTCATTTTTAAGTGGCAGTCAATATTTCCCTTACCATCATCCCGGATGGCATCTTTTACAAGATCTGCCCATTGTATTTAGTGTTAACTTGTTCTCGTCCTGAACATGCATGAAATAATTGCCACTGGACATTATGCAACCCCCCAATCAATCAATTATCTTAAAAGACTAACTGTGCGCAGTTGCAAGGAAGGATTTATGCCCCTTCCCAACATACCCTTTTCCAATCATAGTCTACATTTCCGGCTCTTCATGCCATTCGACCCATTTTTAGAGCAATACATTTTGGATTATTATTTTGTTCTCTTCCTGAATATGCACAAAATATTTGCCACTAGATGTTAAGAAATGAGCAGTTAAAATCAATCAGTCAGAATTTTGTGACCATACTACGTCTGCATTATTTGTCAAATAAGGGTTAAATTCGGCTTGAGAAATGTAATAACGTTTTTATCTATACTATTAATTATTATTAAATATATAAAACAGGCCATACGTTCTCGTTTGCAATGTTTTATATTTTTCCTTTCGGGGCCTTTTATAGCTGACAATGTTGTATAGGCTTTCCTTTTTGTTAAAGGTCGTACGCTGACCTATAGTTGTTAATTTCTGTGTCATTTGTTCTCTGGTGGAGAGTTGTCTCATTGGCAATCACATCTTCTTTTTCATATTGTGAACACTGAGTCTCACTCCACATCTTAACATTGAGCACAAAATAAAACAAATATGTATTTCAGAAATACTATTTGTTAAAATTTAACTCAGCAAAGAGGTTAATTTGTAAATTGAGGACGGAATTTTTCGTTTTTTCATTATATTCCATATTAAATCCCAAGAAAAAACTATATATATAGCCTTTATTATTTATATAGAGGAAACGCTTTATAGGTCTGCTGGAAATCAATTAGAATATTTGTACCAGTTTTGAATCGCAAAACGCAGTAACATTCCTGTCAGGGCCTGACTTGTTTTAAAGGGTTTTTTTTCGGAACCAGCCTTATCCATGGCCATACTCGGAGGACATTCTGGAGAAAATGTTTTTGATAAAACAATGTTATTAACACCCGTTTGAACATCTGAAATACAATTTTAATCTATAACCCCTAGAGACGAATGCAGTATGTATGCTTATTTAGTGGGTATTATTCAACGATTCAACAATTTGTATTTAAAGTTTTTTAGTTTCAAGAAAGACTGTTTACTAAAAATTTCTGGAAAGACTTGATAAACTTTGTTCCACCACACACTTTAGTTTGGAATGTTCATATTTCCCGACTCAAAAAGTTTCTCAAAGATGCATGTACTAAAATCATTTAATCCTCCATTCCTCTCATCAGCTATGGTAAGCTGTTTTCTCATTCCCTTAACATGCCTTGATTCTATATTGTATAAATAATACAAGACTTCGTTCTATTAAGAACACTAATCTGAGATTAGATTAGAACAACAATCCAGTTAAATTAATAGACACGGTTTTTCTTTGTATAAGGTAGTACTGAAGAGTTTTGATTTATAACGGTGGGATGGTTAGTTGTTTGCGTTTAGTTGTATGTGTTTATTTGAAAAGCAAACGTATTCTTCTGAGCATTTAGTTATAAATCGTGCTGTATTGTTTTCAGAGAATTTAGTTGGAAGTTTTACAATCATTTACCCACCATCAGTATTTGCATTAAATCCGTTTGACCTAAATCGATCATAGTAACATTGATGCCAACTAGAATTGTGGATTTTCGATTTGTTAACCTTCACTCTGCTATTTTCGTAAATTTTTCATTAATATTTTGTAAGACACCGTAACAGATTGTTACGGCCAGAAATTACCTTTAAATTGTAGCCAACAAAAGACACAAATCAATAATAAAATTTTACAATATTTATTATACAAAAGTTTACAAGAAGTATTACATAAATATTACTGTCAACTTAACTGTCAAAATATGAGTCCAATCTTTTATCTTTATCTGTATCCGTATATCTTTCGGAATCCAATCTGAATATTACGTTCACTACTACGGTCACAATCCAGTATGATGTTGTTTGTAGAATAAAAGTGTCAATCCAATGCTATGAATATTAATGTCTATCGATGTCTAAGTCTAAGAGTGTGTTTAACTTTAGTGTCTATATATATATATATATATATATATAGTTGTCATGGAAAATACTAGAACACTCTAGAATGGAACGTCCTAGAAAGTTACAACGGAAGTTTCTAGTAAAATGTAGAAGTTTATATACCGCATCTTTTATTAGGATCATTCTGGAAAGTTCCAATCATTCTGTAATTGTTCCAGTGATTTCTAAACTGCACAGTTCTAAGATTATTCTGTAAACAACTTTCAGGCCACACAACACAAATCAGGCCAACATAAATAAACACAATAATAACAATATCATAACACCTCCCCCTTAAAAGAAGTTTTAGTGTAACAAAAACTTATCATGAATAATATGAACAAATATACCTAGTATATATAAAATGTTTTAATAAGCTCTAGATAAAGCATCTGCTATTACATTATCTTTACCCTTGATATGTTTTACAATTACATCATCTTCCTGTAACAATAAACTCCACCTAGTCAACCTCTGATTCCTGTTTCTCATTTTATGTATGAAGGTGAGAGGATTATGATCAGTACAAACAAGAATAGGATATACAGTGGGATTCAAATATACATCAAAATGTCGAAGTGCTGACAACATTGTAAAACACTCTTTTTCAATAGTTGAATAATTTTTCTGATGTTTATCTAATTTCTTGGACAAATATGATATAGGTTTCTCAACATTATCATCTGTCTCTTGATATAAAACAGCTCCAATTCCTACATCGCTTGCATCAACGGAAAGTTTAAATTGTTTTTCAAAGTCTGGAGTAATCAGAACTGGACTATTAATTAAAAGTGATTTGCTATTTTCAAAAGCGTTTTGACAATTTTCACTCCAGGTAAATTTAGAATCTTTTCGTAAAAGATGAGTCAATGGTTGAACCACAGTAGCAAAATTTGAACAAAATTTTCTGTAAAATCCAATCATGCCTAAATATCTCATAAGTTGTTTTCTATTTGTAGGAGGAGGAAATTTAGAAATGGCTTCCACTTTAGCCATAATAGGTTTCACTTGACCTTGGCCAACTGTATGCCCTAAATAGAATGAAATTCAAAACAGTGTGGCTGTGGCCATTGATTGACACATTAAAGTCATCCATTGACTTGGACAATTTACGTGAACGTTTGTATGTAAAGACCACTGTTCACGACGTATCTACGATAGACATTTAAACTGTGGGGTCACCAAAGGTTTCTTAACGCCTTTAATTATAAAATAATTCGAAAAATTAATCAGGAATAACCTTTATGTTTTGATTTATATAATTGATATAAATCAAAACATCGTGTTATTTCTGATTAATTTTTCGAATTACTTTATTAAGGTGTTGAGAACCTTTGGTGACCCCACAGTTTAAATGTCTATCGTAGATACGTCGTGAACAGTAGTCGTTACATACAAACGTTCACGCAAATTGTCCCAGTCAATGGATAAATTTAATGTGTCAATCAATGGCCACAGCCACACTGTTTTGAATTTCATTCTAATCAACAGTGGCCTGACAAATTTCACTTTTACCAAGATTAATAGTCAAATTTGATTGTGACAATCTATCAAAAGTATCATACAAATGTGTTAAATGCTGTCCCCAGCTATCACTACATACAATTAAATCATCAATATAAGCATAACAACAGTTTAAATCTTTTATAACATTATTGATCATTCTTTGAAATGTAGCTGGTGCACTTTTCATTCCAAACGGCATTACAGTATATTGAAATAAGCCATCTGGTGTAACAAAAGCTGATATTTCACGAGCTCTCTGTGTTAATGGAACTTGCCAATAACCTTTCAACAGATCAAATTTGCTCACAAATGTTGCTTGACCAATGTTGTCAATACAATCATCTATCCTTGGAATCGGATGAGAAACAGATTTTGAGACTGAATTTACTTTTCTGAAATCAGTCACGAAACGAAAGGTTTTATCTGGTTTTGGCACAAGGAGCAAGGAGAGCTCCATTCATTGTTACTCAGCTCAATAATATCATTGTCAAGCATATATTTAATTTCTTTTCTCATAGCTTCAAGTTTGAGTGGATTGAGCCGGTAAGGATGTTGCCTAATTGGAGAAGCATCTCCTATATCAACATCATGACAAACAGCAGTGGTTTTGTTTAACACATCTGGAAAAAGATTTTTAAAAGAAAACACCAAAGTTTTTATTTCTTATCTACTATCAGAAGACAGATGTGCAAGTTTTGAGTCTAAATTTGACAAAATTTCTGAATTTTTCAATCTAACTGTCTCTTCCATAATTTTAGAACTAAAAGGTGGTTCAATTACATCTGGTTTGTCATGATTGTTCTCAAATTTAACCATGCCTAAAGTGACAACTGGTTTACTCTCACATTCATTAGTACGCTCAAAATATGGTTTTAACATATTAATATGACACATTCTGTTTTGTTTGCGCCGACCTGGAATATTTACAATATAATTCAAATCATTGATTTTACTCTCTATTGTATAAGGACAACAATATTTAGCCTGTAAAGGATGTCCAGGGACTGGCAAAAATTCAAGTACCTTATCACCAGGCTCAAAAACTCTATCCCTGGCATCTTTATAATACCATATTTTCATCTTGTTCTGTACATTTTTTAAGTTTTTCTGAGCAATTTGACAAGCAGTATACAATTCTTCTTTAAATCTAGATACATAGTCTAAAAGATTTAAGTCAGTATGTTCAGTAAGCCACTTTTCCTTAATCAATTTTAACGGTCCCCTTACAGTATGGCCAAATACCAACTCAAAGGGACTAAATCCAAGGGATTCTTGAACAGCCTCTCGGACTGCAAAAAGTAGAAAGTGAACTCCATTATCCCACTCTCTTTCAAATTGAAGACAAAATGTCCTAATCATGTTCTTCAATATTTGATGAAAACGTTCTAAGGCACCTTGAGATTCTGGATGGTACGCACTTGATCCATACTGAGCAATCCCTAACTGGTACACGACTTGCTGAAATAAACCTGACATGAAATTGATCCCTGGTCGGACTGTATAGACTTAGCAAGTCCTACAAATGTGAAAAATTTGATAAGTGCTTTGACAATAGAAGGTGTCTTGATATTTTTTAGCGGAATAGCCTCAGGAAAGCGAGTGGATGTACACATGATTGTCAATAAATACGCATTTCCAGTTTTGGTCTTTGGTAAAGGTCCAACGCAGTCAATAAGAACTCTGCTGAAAGGTTCGTCAAAGGCTGGAATAGGCAGAAGTGGTGCTGGTGGTATTTTCTGGTTAGGCTTACCAACAACCTGGCATATATGACATGATTTGCAGTATTCTGCATCATCATTTCTAGTCTTGGCCAGTAGAAATGCTGCAAGATCTTAAGGCAAGTCTTCCTTATACCCTAAATGTCCAGCCAAGTGGGTGTCATGGGCAAGACAAATAATTTCTTGCCTATAAACTTTAGGCACCACCATTTGGTATACCACTCTCCATTCCTCCTCTATGGTAGCATAAGGAGGCCTCCACTTCCTCATTAAAATGCCGTTTTGATGGAAATAGCATTCAGCATTCTGCTTCCTCCTGTGATTGAGTCCTCTTGCGGAGCTGAAGAACTTTAGGGTCTTTATTTTGTTCTTGGAAAAGATTCTTTTTGTTTAATGAATGGCTGTTTACGTCTGGCCATGGCATAATTACATTCTTGTTAGCATTAGGTGGTCTTATTATGGCCTTTTCTGAGCTACCAGGACCTTCAATGTCGGCTAGGAAAGTGTCAGAAAGGTCCATGTAATCAAACGGGGTTTCTTGCAAATCCTCATCTTGTTGTTTTCTAGCCATCGCCCTAGTGACAACACAAGCTGGATACAATTCAGCATCATCTTCAGGTAACTTAACATCCACCACCGGTTCACTGGTAACAATTGGTTCAGTGTTACCATCTCAAGCCTTTCCCTCATTTCTAGTTCTTTTAATTTAAATTCATCTTCTTTTTCCTCTTTATCCATTTCCAATCTTTCCTTCATTTCAAGTTCTTTTACTTTTATTTTTCCATCTCCTTCTTTTCCAGTTCTTTTAATTTAAGTTCATGTTCTAATTCAAGCTGTTTTAATTTAAAGGCGTCAACATCTTCGACCTTTCGTTCAAGAGCTTCTTCACCTAAAATGTCTGCGTCAATTAATTTGTCTATAACCAAATTTTTTATAATTTGTTTTCTCATAGATACTCTAAAATTTAATTTCAGATGTTTAGCAAGCAACACTAATTCCTCTTTCTTTAAATTATCAAACTCCTCCAGGTCTGGCGTTTTCAAAAATTTACCGGCATCAAATGCCATTTTGTAGAATTTTTTTGGCTAGTTATAATAAAAATTACTAAACAAATTTTGAATACGATATTTTCAGTCTCCCGGACGAGCCCCCAATTTCTGTTACGGCCAGAAATTACCTTTAAATTGTAGCCAACAAAAGACACAAATCAATAATAAAATTTTACAATATTTATTACACAAAAGTTTACGAGGAGTATTACACAAATATTACTGTCAACTTAACTGTCAAAATATGAGTCCAATCTTTTATCTTTATTTGTATCCGTATATCTTTCGGAATTCAATCTGAATATTACGTTCACTTCTACGGTCACAATCCAGTATGATGTTGTTTGTAAAATAAAAGTGTCAATCCAAATGCTATGAATATTAATATCTATCGATGTCTAAGTCTAAGAGTGTGTTTAACTTTAGAGTCTATATATGTATAGTTGTCACGGAAAATACTAGAACACCCTAGAATGGAACGTCCTAGAAAGTTACAACGGAATTTTGTAGTAAAATGTAGAAGTTTATATAACGCATCTTTTATTAGGATCATTCTGGAAAGTTCCAATCATTCTGTAATTGTTCCAGTGATTTCTAAACTGCACAGTTCTAAGATTATTCTGTAAACAACTATCAGGCCACACAACACAAATCAGGCCAACATATATAAACACAATAATTACAATATCATAACAAGATAAAAAACAAAATGAAACTAAAGTCGATCATGGAATTAATATAAATAAGAAGAAGATGGGGTATGATTTCCAATGAAACAACACTCCACAAGAGAACAAAATGGCACAGAAATTAACTACTATAAGTCACCGAACGGCCTTCAACGATGAGCAAAGCCCATACCGCATAGTTAGCTATTACAAGCCCCGAAATGACGATGTAAAACAATTCAAACGAGAAAAGTAACAGCCTAATTCATGTACAAAAAATGTAACACATAAACAATTGACAACTACTGAATTACAGGCTCCTGACTTGGGAAAGGCACATACATACAGAATGTGGCGGAGTTAAACATGTTAGCGGGATCCCAACCCTCCCCATAACCTGGGACAGTGGTATAACAGTACAAAATAAGAACGAACTATAAAAAAACAGTTAAAAAAGGTTTAACTCATCAGATGGATACAAATACAGTGTTCATTGAATTTTATTCGACTTACATACAAGTGAGAGGTTTAACTAGCTACATACAAGGAAGAGGTTTAACTAGCTACATACAAGCGATAGGTTTAATTAGCTACATAAAAGCGATAGGTTTAATTAGCTACATACAAGTGAGACAACTAATCTACATAAGGGAATGTCTGTACCAAGTCATGAATATGACAGTTGTTACCAATTCTTTTGATGTGTTTAAGCTTTTGATTTTAAGGTCTGTTTCCGGACTATCCGTTTAGAATTTTCCTCGGAGTTCGGTATTTTTGTTATTCTACTTTTAACAAGATATAAAATATAAAATTATTAAATTAAGCTTTGTTTATAATAGTTATCAAAAGTACCAGGATTATAATTTTATACGCCAGACGCGCGTTTCGTCTACATAAGACTCATCAGTGACGCTCAGATCAAAATAGTTAAAAAGCCAAACAAATACAAAGTTGAAGAGCATTGAGGACCCAAAATTCCAAAAAGTTGTGCCAAATACGGCTAAGGTAAATGGCTCGCGAATTCCAAACGATAAAAAGCAAGAGTTTGTATAGTGCTTTTTCGGTGGCCTTTGTCTTACTGGGCTTCGCTGTATAAATCATATTTAGCAATTTTTGTAAATGAAATAACCAATTTTTTTTCAAGTAACATCGAACATTGCAATCAAAGACGCCACCTCAGTAAGGAAAGGAGACGTCAAAGTCACCATATTTCTATACCCAAGTCATGCCTTGGGGGAAAACACAAGATTGCAGTAGAATTGTTAAGGTGAAGACGTGCAAAATAAATAAGTTGTAGTCTGTATTAAGTGCATCGTGAGTACATAAGAGTACAATGATCCTTCAAAACAAACTGAACTCATTTTTTCACACATGATGTAATCACATTTCTCATTCTTAACAACTAATTCAAAGATTGGCAATTTAGCTGCTGAAGTGAATCAACTATCTTATAAATTGGCGTGAAGACGTATACTTTTGTTAAAAGTGAATTCCAAAGTAATCGTCAGAACATTTTATCTGTAATTTGTATTTTTTTGTCTCTACATATAAATGAATTTATTTACTTTTTATGGGTTTGTTTCCAATATAGTATCATAATATATATCAGACTAAATCAAGATATATATAATTACTATTACTTGGATATCAATATGACATAATGCAGAACGATTTTGCAATAGTCGTAATACTAATAGTGAAAAGTGAGCGATGAAATGTTGTAGTCTTTTATTAAACAAAACGTTCATAAAATTTGTGCTTTCACTAGAAAATTACTTAAGACAAGAAAGCCCTCTTCATGTAAAAGACCATGACGATCAATGATTTAAGTGGACACTTTTGGCGGCACTATATCATAAATAGACCAGACAAGACAATATTGTATATGAGTCTCACCTCTTATAAAACATTTACATAATATTACAATTTCCAATATAAAACAAGAGCCACTCTAAAAAGAGTTATGAGAGACTATAAAATATGGTATATACATTTACATATATATACACACATAGAATATGAAACATAAAACAAATTAAAAGTATACAAATTTTAAGAATGTAATAAACATTTTCTTTTCAGTAAAATATCATAGCAGATTTTGGCAGTATAAAAGTAAACATTTTCATCAATAAATAAAATACAAATTTACCGTCATCTGACATACTATTAAAATTATGACAAAAAGAATTAGCATGACTAAACAACACAGCACGAAAATCTGCATATAGTGGACATTTCAAAATTATATGTTTCTCATCTTCAATGGTATCATTACAACTAAAACATATTCTTTCATTAATAGGTAAGGTCTGTTATCGACCCGTTTCAATTTTGAGGGTCGCGACACCACAGCGAAATTTTGCAAAAGCACTTCTATATTTCCCTGCAATAGTTTTACAAATGTAATTTTCTACCTTAAATGTTGTTTTAAATAATTTATAAGTACGTAGTTTGGCATATTCAATCGAAACCAACTTATTATGCCATTCAGTTTTATAAAAATCAATAGCTAAGCATTTTATATCAATATATCACAATTACAATATGGTTCAAAATTATACTCTTTAAACTTAGTCATTATTCTGAAGCACCAGTTTTTTATTGGCTTGTTTCCATACTTATATGACCACATAAATACTCTTTGTTCAATCTATCATTGTCCATTTTACAAAATCTGGACCATAATCTAAAAACAGCTGTCAATTGCTTTACATTGCATGGAATCCAGCCCATATCACCATACAGAGATAAGTTTGATGTTATAAGTTTGGTGTATACTTTCCTACACTCATCAAAAATCTCATCGCTCATTTATACAAGCGAATTCTCTTGTTCCCCATATTGAAGCACCATAATCGATGACTGACCATACAAGTGTGTCAAAAAGCTTGGTATAAGTAGAGTAACAAAAAACACCATTTGATTTACATTTTGCGATCAATAACCCAAGAGCTCTACTTGATGACTTGGCAATAGCTTATAGCTATTAAATCATAATTTAAAAATTCTGTAAGATGTAAACCAAGGTAAGTATATTGTATTACAATTTCAATATTATCATTACCAAGCATAAATGTATAAATAGACCTTGGAAATATGTATTTTAAAAAAACACTGACTAGGAGAAACAGTTCTAGCAATTTACAGCTGAGTTTTAAATAATTAAATGATTTTTTATAACATTAGCAACATTATTACATGTAAAATAACTTGCGCGGTTTAGAAAAAAATATTTCTTTACACTGAGAATTTTGGACATTGAGAAGAGAAAATTGAATGTGGTCTTCTTAGTGATTAAGAAGGAACAATTTGAAATTTATCCCTGTCGTTTATTTTACTAAACCAAATAAATGATCGCTATGGAATGATCTGTGACAGGTACCTTACTCACAGTTAGCAGACCCTAGCCCATGTTTCATTTGTACTGTATGCAAATTTTTATCAGCGGTATATTACTGTTGCCTTATTTACTACAAAAACCAAGCTTGAACAAGTTCACCTAATACAGGAAATGGCTTAGGGTCACAGAGAAAACAAATCAAGACTATTTAAAAGATCATGAAAAATTGGGAGGTCCTAGCCGGGTAAAAAAAACAAGTCTATTGAGCCGAATGGAAAACTTCAAACTCTACCAGAAACAGATACCGTTGACGACAGGGTGTTCGCTGTAGAACAAAACTCGTATACAATGTAGAAAGGTGATGACTGGATGCATGCAGATAATTTTGAAAACAGATGTTCGTTTTTTGTCCAAAAAAATATGCCTTAGAGATGGCCAATGAGAATAGACAGAATGTTTGGATAGTCTTCTTTTTGAACTATGTCAACTCTTTTGCAAACAAATAAAAGAAATCTTGTACACTTTGTACACACAGAAGCTGTTTTTCAACAATGCCAAGCAGACATATCTTTTATGGAAATTCTACAATAGAAAAACAGTTTAGATTTAGATAGTATTCCTGCTGTATTTTCTCCATCCGAAGTATCTTCTTTGATACATTGAATAATTTAGCCGTTTTGATAAAATGAACTAAAGAAAAAGAAAATTGCATTTCATACGAAACGTAAGTTTCCTTATACCCCAGTCCCACTAGGCCACGATCGCACTACGATCTGTGAAAAAAAATGCAAATTTAAATGATCGTAGTGCGATCGTGTAGATCGCAGTAAGATCGTATCACGGTCGTGGTGAGGTCTTCAAGATCGTGATGAGCGTGGCAAACTTTGAACATGTTCAAAACAATCGTGGTGCGGTCGTGGCGAAATCAGGTCGTAGTAGAAGCGTAGTGAGAGCGCACTAAGATCGTAGTAAGGTCGCAAAGGTCGTTGTACCATCGTAGTGAGAGCGTAGCGAAAGCGTGATTCTATTCGGAGAAACTGCGCTACGATCTCACTAAGACGTTATTACGACCTCACTACGACCATCACGTTCTCACCGCGACCAGACTACGCTTCCACTACGACTATACCACGCTGTTCACGACCATAGCACGATTCTAGCACGCACTTGCCGTCCTCATCACGTTCATACTACGACCAATATTCTCATTGTCATTTTCCCATAAAATATATTAATTCTCTCCAGGTTTTGTTTGTCTGTATGTAATTGGGACTTCTTGTCCATTTTCTCTAACGGCTCAACCATGCTTCTTGTTTTCATATAGATGAGACCGTTGGTTTTCCCGTTTGAATGGTTTTACACTAGTAATTTTTGGAGCCTTTTGTATCTTGCTGTTCGGTGTAAGTCAAGGCTCCGTGTTGAAGGCCGTATCTTGGCCTATAATTGTTACTTTTAAAAATTGTTACTTGGGTTGAGAGTTGTCTCATTGGCACTCATACCACATCTTCCTATATCTATTGACACATCTGTTTCATATCTGCTATCGTTCACTAAAATATCGTCATTTCAGCTTTATGGACCAGCAATAGGTTACAGTATAATTTAGGGTAAACGGACAGAAAGTCACAGGACAAAAAGTCATAGGACATAAAGTCACAAATTTGATAGGACAAAAAGTCACAAATAATTTTTGACAATTGTTTGAATATATAAGACAAATATCTTGAAATACTTACTTTTTAATACATAATTTCATATTAAAGTCAATGAAATTTATCATTTTACTTGAAAAAAAAAAGAATTATTCAATTCTAATCATGCAAAGGTCATATTTTTTGGCATCATGAAGCCATTTAAGTGCCAATCTACCTCAACATTTTGTTTTCTTAACAATTATTTGATGATCTTTGATATGTTTTTGATAAATTTTGCTTACAAAGTTGGTTAATATACAATACTTCAAGAAAAATACAAAAATGTTTTTGTAAAAATAAGCATTTTTATTCAAAGAAAATAATCAGAAAAAATGAATTGTGACTTTTTGTCCTGTGACTTTTTGTCCGTGACTTTTTGTCTGTGACTTTTTGTCCTGTGACTTTCTGTCCTACATTCGTAATTTAGGTCGGATTGTTCGGTCCGACATCTCTACTTGATCAAGATTCGTTACTATCAGAGCTCTATTTGCCTCTACATCAACCCTAACACCACGCCCACGTGTTCTAGAAGATTTTGGTGGCATGACTGTATTTTTTTTTCGAGAAATCTACGTATAAATCAGAAATAGAGCTGAAGGAATGATACTGTATTGACATGGATTACGATGTTGACGTTATTGTTGAGAGCGTAGTAAGATCGCGGTTTGAACGTAGTGTAATCGTGGTAAAAACGTGCTATAATCGCAGTAGAAGCGTGGTAAGATCGTGTTGCAATCGGATAACTCGTGGTATGGTCGTAGTGAGAACGTGATGAGCGTAGAAAGATCTTGATAAGCGTAGTAAGGTCGCAGAATAAGCGTGAGAACGTGTTATAATCGTAGCGGGATCGTTGTAGAAGCGTTACGAGGACGTAGTAGCATCGTGAAAGCAACGAAAATTTACATTTTCATGCCGTTCATAACGCGACATCACCACGATCTGAATTTAATTTAGATCGTAGTGAGCGTGGTGCGATCGTGGTCTAGTGGGACTGGGGCTTTAAATCAATGTACCATTCACATTTTTGTTATGATTACCGACGCTCAGTTTCATTTGACAAACTTAAACAAAAAGCCCGATTTTTCGTCTTACCGATCTATAAGTGAAACTATGATAATTAAACTATAAACTCTGCATTTCCAAGCCGTTGGCCAGCAATAAAAGAGATGGGAGGAATTAAAAAAGATAGAAGTAGTACCACTGCTGGTATCTTTCCACGTAAAATAAGGAGAGAGATGAATACAGTTAACTCATGAATTGAAAAATACAAAACTGGTGAATTGCACATATAATATTATGGCACATTGGCATTCCAAACCAATTTGTTTTAGAGAATTCTGCATTTCATGATTAATTATGTATAACAAATGACCCCATACAGAGCAACTATTAGTGAAATTGACCTAGGGGCTTTAGTTAAGGAGACTTATTCGCCGTATCTCCTTCCTCTAGTTTGTAACACCTCATGAAACACACTAATAAGATGGGGTAGGGTTGGACCCCGGAAGGTAAGCAGTGGAATAATTAATCCGGTGATAATTCGATTTTGATGAGCAGTAACAAGAAAGGAAGAAGAGGAATGATTCGACGGAAAATTCTATTTTAGACTTTGCGTTCAACAAGTGATTATAGCGTCCTTTAACTTTCTGAGTTATAATTTCAATCTTACTATTTAAGAACATTTTTGTAATTACTTTCTTCTGCAAAATAAGCAATACCTGTGACTCTCAATCAAGGCAATTCTGATACCACGTGCATTTATATATTCAGGCCACACCAATTCAATTTCTTGTTCTACGGATTTTTTTACTTCAAAAATTTGGGCGAGCGAGCGATTTGAAAATTTTAATAAAAAAATATTTGATTTACAAATTTTTGAGGCGAAGCTTGAAAAGTAAAGGCGAGCGACTATATTTTTTTTTGTAAACATAAAATAGTAGGTTTTGACAATTTTGCAACTTGATTTATCACTTGTACTTTGACCATGTTGACATTTCTTTAATTTATGAAGGATTTTTTCCCTGTTCACCAAGATATAATTGAATAATTAGAATTGCTATATGTATGTGTGCCAATTAATGAGACAATTCTTCATCCTAAAATTTTTTTATAAGTATCCCTTTTATGAGGGGTCAATATAAGTTATAATGTATTGTTTTGTAAACACTTTTTAGTACAAAAGGGCTCATCTTTTCCCAAAGAACTATATACCTATCTGGTATTAAATGATAAAAACATGTCCAAGAATTTTGTGATATTCCTGGACCTTAGCCATTTTAACACATTTTATTTAATATTATTTAAAACAAGTGGACCTCTTTAGTTGTTTAAAATATGATGTATTTCTCCTCTTTTTAAGTAATAAAATTAAAGTTTTTCAATTGATTTGTATAGAAGCACTATACACATCCTTGGTATTTCTTTTCTACAACAGTAAAATGATCCCATATGAGCCCTGTTAACACAGGGCTTTGACCCAGACCAAACAGCAAGCTATAAGGGACACAGAATTATAAGTAAAATTGAGAAAGGAAATGGGGAATGTGTCAAAGCGACAAAAACCCGACCATAGAGCAATCACAATTCGAACTGGAAAACCAACGATCTTATTTATATATACAAACGGGAAAATACCAAATAATTTTTATGAACATCAACAAACGATATCTACAATTTGTAACTGTTGAACGACAGGCCCCTGAAGCAATCAGGACAGGTGCTTAAACATGCGGCGGGTATGGATTAGTTTTGTATTGCCAGCATACAATATAATTGCAGTTGAAGGCAATTCTTTCCGAAGTTCTTTGAAGTTTATTCTAAAAACGAAGATTTCTTGATAGAGAATATAAGTAAGGGGAAGGAAACCCATGTTTTGTTTTGACTGGTATTTTCCTCTGTTACATATTTCTATCGGAGCACTCCCACTTTAGTCTTGGGATAAATTTGTATCATGCTGAATCTAATATTATTTCAGATATTTACACAGTGTAATGGGGTGTTTATATGTTTAAAATCGTTATATACAGGTGAGACTGTTATATATCTTTTATAATATTTACAAAAAACGGGGCGGAAAATGGACACGATTACATTTCCCGATGCGGGAAGCGGGAATATAAAAAAAAATAAAAAAATTCTGTTTTGAAAAAAATAGGTGCGGGCGGGTCCGTCGAACAAGGAATTAAATTGGTGTGGCCTCAGTCATATTTCAAAGTTAAAAAACCTGTAATATTTTATGATTTTGTTTTGTCGCATTTTATGATGGTATTTTATCTTTAACTTAACAAGTGTATATTACCGTTCTGAGTAAATTTCTGATTAACGTTCAAATTTGTTAATTTCAATTTAGATGGAATAATATTTTAACGTTAGCTATGAAATACACTTCATTACAGCAATAAGAATAAAAAGCTTGGGTATAATCATAAAATTCCTATTTTCTATGGCTTTTACTTGCTATATTGAGTAATCTCAGTTTATAATTTCCTTATAAGTTCCGTTTTTTGGCTTCTTACATCTTCTGTCTAATGACATCTATATATTATACTTTATTTAGCAAACATAATTTCCGGTATTTAGCTTTAGAACATCTTTGCAATTTTTACTTTGGATTATTTATTTTGACAAGTGACACAGCTTTCGTAAGAACTTCTGACGTAATTACTTGTATAACATATAGTGTGATGCGTAGATCAATGTTAAAATGTTTGTTGTTTTTTACATAAAACGAACACTCCCTCAACATACCGGAACTATAGATAACTGTCACACAAGTGGGAGGTTTAGCTAGCTATACCACGTGGTTACACTCTATTTTTGTTATATGATTTCCCCAACAACATAAATATTCATATGACATTTTATTTTTCTTGACTATTAGTAGGAAATATATCCTTCTGCCACTGAAAAAGATCCTTTTTTTTTTTTGGATTGAGTCATCTACGAGCTTAACTGGATTAAATAACATTACCATACACGACATTGCTTTGTAAAGAGTCATACTTTTGCACTGTAATACAGACGAATCATTTCGTTTGTGTAGCAAAACGTACGTATACTTCCAGTTACCATTGAAACTTATGTTTATAATTTGCAAACTCATTTTGAAACCTACCTTCTTTTGTTTAGGTCCCCTTGTTTCACATAATGTTTTTCTTTTATATGTTTCTAGTTGTGACATATTTATCTTTTTATGTAGTTTCTAATTTGAAGTAGGTATATCAGGAGTTGCTTCATTTGTGTTTTAATTGATTTAAATGCTAGAACTTGGATGTATGAAATTCCTTTCAACGTTTTAGTATTTATTTTTTTCATCATGTTTTCATATTGATAGATAATTCATTTCACATTTTATTATTCTGGACTTGACTGTTTACACACATAAAATGTCATAATCTTTGAACACGGACGGGATCCAAACAGTTACTTACATTATTTTACAATTTGAAAAATAATTTTCTAAAATGTATCAAATCAGCGAGCATTAATTTCTCTTTGCAGGGTTAACAATGTGTATTTCCTCTGATGGGAAAAACGTAACATAGAAAAAAAATATCAAACTTCCAGAAATATTCAAACGGAAAATCTTTTCAAATCAAGGGAAAAAATCAAAACCCCAAACACTTGAAACGAATGGAAAACAGCTGGCATATTCCTGAATTTTTTTCAGACAAAATTCCTTACAGAATTTTCATATAGTTTTCCAAAATGTTCAATTTACTATGCCTTCTCCAACATATATAAAAAAAAGTTTAAATGCATTCCTGGTGGACAAACTAAAAACGCATATTGATAGATCCATTTTCACTCTGCGAGTTTCTGAATATCCTGGTAAAAATACAAACCACTCACTAAAATTATCAATAACATATAGTCCTCGAAAATAAGATTCGGCAAAAACGTCTATCGGGTAAGTTTGTTTACTCTATTTAGTAAAAAATAACATTTTGAATCTTTGTTTTATCTTGTGAACCTTGTACATCATTACAGTTTTATCATGTAGCTGGTCAGTACAGTTTTACAAGAGAGTAGAAATATACCATAAAAGTGTGATACAATTCTTGGTAGTGTGCGGACGTTTGATCACTCAACCAATAAGAAATGTATTAATGGCCATTGTTACATTATAGTTCGTTTCTGTGTGTGTTACATTTCGGTGTTGTGTCTGTTGTGTCGTAGTTCTTTTATATTTGATACGTTTTCCTCAGTTTTAGTTTGTAACCCGGATTTGCTTTTTCTCTATCGGTTTATGTATTTTGAACAGCGGTATACTACTATTGCCTTTATTTAATACTAATAAAGAAATTATACTTCAAAAATAAATACCACACTCGCACTTTACATGTATTGAGCTTTTAATTTTGCAATTTGTTTAGTTAGAAATTTTTCATAATTCAGTATGTTTGTGATTTTACACCTATCTCATGGGTTTTGATATTGGGTTGCTAGCATTGAGATGCTGTTTTAATAGTGACTTGTTCTGAAGAGTCTTTTTAAACAAATCAATCGAAATCTAAATTATAACTATATGTATTGGTCTTCACCAAGGTTATTGTGATTTCATTAAAACGATCACTGTGTGTATGTTGGAAGAGCGATAACTGTATTCCTTTATCATTTATATAGGTTTAAAACAAGAGCGCAAAAAGCAAAATCACAAAAATTACTTGACTCCGGGGAAAATTCAAAAAAGGAAAGTTCTTAATCAAAATTAATGGCAAAATCAAAAGCTCCAAATATCAAACGAATAGATATCAACTATTATATTCCTGACATGGTACAGGTATTTTATTATGTTGAAAATGATGGATTAAACCTCCCTATTGTTCGTCATGCAATGTATCAGAACTTTCAGCGTTGCATAATAGCCAATGAACAATACATGGTCATGCAGCAAAAGTTGTGTACATATAACTCACAAATCGACGAAGGACATTAAGTTTAAACCGTAAAGCTGTTGAAAATGGTTTAACGTATAAAAATATTTATCAAATTGAACAGAAAATTATTTTTGATCATTGAGGATCAAAGAAGCCAGATTATTTAATTTCACTTTCAGATATATTGATGATGTTCTTTCCATAAACAATCCGAACTTTTCTGATTGGGTTCCATTAATATATCTCCCAGAACTAGAGATTAAAGAAACAACAGACACGGCTTCCTCCGACTCATTTTTAGACTTATATCTCGAATTTGACTTACACAGTCTTCTCAGTACCAGAATCTATGACAAACGAGACGATTTTAATTTTTAAATTATAAATTCCCCCCACCTTAGTAGCAATATACCAACTTCACCTGCATATGGGATATATATTTCCGAACTTATTCGATATTCATGAGCTTGCATCTCCTACTCAGACTTTGTTGATAAATATTCCGTATCAACTTCACAAATAATACACGATGGTCTTGATGTATAGATTCTGCGTACTGATGTTGTTTATCATCTTAACAACGTGTTTTATAGTTCTTTCATTTTTCTTTGTCCTATTATTAATTTTACTTTTACTATTGAATGGTTGTATGTGATATTCGTTTGACGTGGTTCGGTACTTATACATCTTGTCAATGTGTTTGTATTGTCTTTCATTTTTTAGTGATGGGTTTTGTATATGCGACTTTTAGTATTTCTTTGGTTCTTATAACGTGACTCTGTACTTTAAAAGATCCCGTCAGTATGATCGTGTTCTATTTTATGTCAATATGATATATTTCTATTATGAATTACAAAATACGTTGAGCCACAAACGTCAAAATCATTCAATCGCGTAGTGCAATGAACTATTTGTGGATTCTTATAAATTCTATAGCTATATAAAACTTTTGGACTATTTTAAATCTCGGTCTATTTCTGAAATTTATTCTACATACTTTTGATTTTTTAACCCTGTATGCTAACATTGCCTATGTAAATTTTAAAATTGTTTGTATGCACATTGAACGACAAATCTATGTGACGTATAAAATTTTCTGACGTCAGACATAGAAATCAATGAATGTGTTTGTAGATAGATGTTTTTTTTTTTTTTGTTCTGTTAAATTGTTCCTTTTAAAATTGTTAAACGATGATGACTGATGTAGCCATATTTTGACTATTTTATTTATTGTGTCTGTTTAGTTAACGCATCAATGTAATATAACGAACTTTGATTAGACTGTCATCAAAGTGAGAGGGTTAGCGCTATAAAACCAGGTTTAATCCACCAGTTTCTACATTTGAAAATGCCTGTACCAAGTCAGGAATATGACAGTTCTTGTCCATTCGTTTTTGATGCGTATTGTTATATGATTTTGCCATGTGATTATGGACTTTCCGAATTGATTTTCCTCTAAGTTCAGTATTTTTGTGTTTTCATTTTATTTACTTATTCACAAATAAACTTACAGAAATGACATCAAAATTGAAATAAGTGGAATTGTGACTCAGCAAATCACAAAGTAATCAATTATAACGATGTGATTATTTCAAACACCTGACATCGTGTTTCACTTCATGTAAAGTCCTCAAGCATGCATTTTTAACCACGATCAAGTATCGTTGTATTCGACATGTTAGTAAGCTTGACGATTTTTATACGAGACCAAATCGTTATCCTAACTCTAGATCCGAAAGTTGTAAAAGTTTGCTTCCAACTAATTAAAATCGTTCGTCGTTTCTCTTAGCATGGGGTATCCTCGTTAAAACTTGAAACAATGTATCAAACAATCCGCCGCATGTTGAGACTGCAACAAACTACAGAAGTAGTTCTTCGATTTGAGTTATAACGACAAAATTTGATATAAATACAGTTAAACGGACAGACAAACATGATTAATTTGGTCTTGTTTCACCAACAAATATATGTATTGCAATTATATGAATCTTATAATTACAAACTTTTAGATTTTAGCATAATCTTAGAATTTACTCTTATTAAACTTTACACTTAAACTAGAGGCTCTAAAGAGGCTGTGTCCCTCATCTTGGTCTATGTGCAAGCAGCATGTTAAACAAAGGACACATATTATAAACGATAATAGAATTCATTATAAAATTGTGTTTTAATCATGATTTTGTGTTTGTCAATCTCATTTTACTGAATATCTTGCTGTTTACAATTTTCTCTATCTATAATGATTTGGCTCAGAAGTTTCAAAGGAAAACATTTTTTAAAATTTACGAAATTTACGAAAAATGTTTAAAATTTACTGTAACGAGTAATAAATCCTTAAGGGGTCAATTGACCGTTTTGGTAAAGTTGACTTATTTGTAGATCTTACTTTGCTATACATAATTGCTGTTTAAAGTTTATCTCTATCTAAGATAATATTGAAGATGATAACAAAAAACTGAAAAATTTGTATAAAATAACCAATTCAGGGGCAGCAACCCAACAACGGTTTGCCTGATTTGTCTAAAAATTTCAGGGCAGTTAGATCTTGACTTAATGAACAATTTAACTACTATAAGATTTGCTCCTAATGCATTGGTTTCAGATATAATAACCAAAAACTGCATTTTACCCCTATGTACTATTTTTAGCCATGTTGGCCATCTTGGTTGGTAGGTGGGGTAATCGGACACATTTTTCAAACTAGATACCCGAATGATGATTGTGGTCAAGTTTGGTTAAATTTTTTCTTTTTATTTTTCTTTTGTCTGTAACGTTACCTGTCACCAATGTAGATGTGCATCCATCGCTGTCGAAAAATCTTGTCTAACTGATGTTCTCGCTGTCTCAGAAGCCCGTGCTTATTTCAGAAAGAAGGCGGAGCTTAATGTGTAAGGTCCAAAAAGGGTAATTTGACTGATTCTTATAAAAATATTTTTAAAGTTAAGTAGTTTCAGAGGAGAAGATTTTTTTAAAGATTACTAAAACTTAAGAAAAAATTAACTATAAAGGACACTAACTCCTTAAGGGGTCAACTGACAATTTTGGTCATGTTGACTTATTTGTAGATCTTACTTTGCTAAACATTATTGCTATTACAGTTTATCTGTATCTATAATATTATTCAAAATAATAACCAAAAACTGCAAAATTTTCTCAAAATTACTAATTCAGGGGCAGCAACCCAACAACAGGTTGTCCGATTTGTCTGAAAATTTTCGAGCAGGTAGATCTTGACTTGGTTAAAAATTCAAATGTCAGATTTGCTCTAAATGCTTTGGTTTCAGAGTTATAAGCCAAAATCTGTTTTTTACCCCTATGTTCTATTTTTAGCCATGGTGGCCATCTTGGTTGGTTAGCCCGGTCAACGGACACATTTTTTAAACTACATATCCTAATAATGATTGTGGACAAGTTTGGTTAAATTTTCCTTAGTAGTTTCATAGAAGAAGATTTTTGTAAAAGAATACAAAAATGTTAGAAAATGGTTGAAAAATTTACTATAAAAGGCAAAAACTCCTTAAGGGGTCATCTGACAATTTTGGTCATGTTGGCTTATTTGTAGATCTCAATTTGCTGAACATTATTGCTGTTAACAGTTTATCTCTATCTAAAAAAAAAAACAACCAAAAACTGCAAAATTTCCTTAAAATTACTTTTTTCAGAGTCAGCAACCCAACAATGGGTTGTCCGATTTATCCGAAAATTGCAGGGCAGATAGATCTGGACCTAATAAACAATTTTACCCCCCATGTCATTTTGCTCTAAATGCTTTAGATTCAGAGATATAAGCCAAATTCTACATTTTTCCCCTATGTTCTATTTTTAGCCATGGCGGCCATCTTGGTTGGTTGTCCATGTCATCGGACACCTTTTTTAAATAAGTTACCCCAATGATGATTGTGGCCAAGTTTGGTTAAATTTGGCCCAGTAGTTTTAGAGGGGAATATTTTTGTAACAGTTTACGGATGAAGGATGATGGACGCAGGACATCGGACGACGGACGCCAAGTGATGAGAAAAGCTTACTTGGCCTTTTGGTCGATTCTCGACACAGCCTTTATGAAAAACAAGGCCTGCTGTTCTGATAATTAGTTTGCAATTTAATTAGACACATTCCGTTTTGAATTTTTCTCGGAGTACTGAATTTGTACTAACAACTTTTAGAAAACAAATAGATTGTTAAATCTACAAGCTAGGTCTTTGGATTCTACAAAGTCTTTCAACATGTAATGGGTATTCCATTATCGTTTGTCAAAAATCCCTGGACAAGTGTTGCTTTAATCGTATAATGCAGAATTCGGCTGGGATTTAAACTAAATTGCCTTGACAATATACGTGAAAATCGGTCAATTTAAATGTCACGGTCATTTTTATATATTTCAGCCCACTACAAATTGAAGATCACGACGGACTATATGCACCTGTCCACTGGGTAAAAAAAGAATATTGAACTTAAAACGGGACGATAATGTTGATAAATTGTGATTTTGTTTCGTAAGTACACTTAGTAAACAAACCTTTGTCACATACGTTATAATTTTTTACTCTTAGTTCATTTTGGAGGGCGATATCTTTTTGATAAAAAAAATCTGCATGATACCGCTTAATGTCCACGTGTCACGTACTTCTTAAATAACCTTCATCAGGTACGCTTAAGACTTCAATTTCGGGAAACCTAGATATAAAACGTTGAAAAGCATATAAGAATAAAAGTATGAATTATTCGAAACTTTATACTTCTTTGGCTTTCTAACTATTCTGATCTGACTGTCACTGATGATTCTAATGTAGACGAAACGCGCGTCTGGTGTACCAAATTATATGCCTGGTACCGTTGATACATTTAACTATACAAACCGAATACTCAAATCCTTTCAAGGTCAACTTTGTCTCAATGAACATAAGTGTTTGTACAATTGCATTGTACTTTCTTTATGAACACTACTTCACCGTAAAATCCAATGACACAAACAAAACTCAAATAGAAATATATAATTGATCGTCCTGAAGATCATAAAAAACATTTTATTAAAATAAAGTATGTCAATAAAGGTTTTGATTTTGTTAATATTGCTGGTATTTTTAACGACCATTCTGTTACAGAACAAATTCCTGGATATTTTGATAATACTGAACTCCCTCTTATTTGTTATATTTACAAGAAATCTACCCGGAAATTTGTGTTTAATTATAGCCAATTGTGCAAAGATGTTAATATCAGTGAAAATACACCTACTTCATGTAATTGCAGTAATTCCAAATACATTTATGAACCCATTTCCCATGGTATAACATGAGATCTTAACATCGTTCAAGACCGAGAGTTGAAATCATTCCTCAGTAAAGGACCTATATATCGTCCCCCGTCAATTATTAATTGGAATGAGTGTCGTGATATCATCGATGACTAACTCCGTACTTACTGTTTGAAATGGATAAAATGGGAAAAAGCTTTTTTTAATTCAGTAATGAACATAGTTGATATACGTATTCAACATTTTAAAAAACATTTTACTCTTAACAATAACCACAAAAAACCTATTTCTCGTATCAAACATAAACTAAAAGAACTAGCCAAGCAATTTGTTTTTGTCCCGGCCGATAAAGCAGATAATAATATTATTATTGTCTGACGTAAATTTTACATTGAGGTTCTACAAAAAGAAATCCCCGATTCATTAACATTCCAACTGACTCCATTTTCAGAAAACGACATCTGTAACATACATAAACTTTTAGCTACTGCTTTACAAGCAGAACCAAAAAAATGAAAGTCCTAACTATGTATTGGCTTCCGAAACTACACAAAACACCTTACAAATATAGATTTATTTCGTCTTCCACTACTAAATTATCTATTCTTTTTACCAGTACACTTGGTACAATCAAAAACCTGATAATAAATTGTTCAAATAAGGCCTTCGAAAATAGTGGAATTAATTACTTTTGGAGTGTCAAAAACTCGTTGGAAGTACTTGATAAATTTCATGCTTATATTGGTGATTTTGAATCTGTTCAAAGTTTTGATTTTCTACCCTATGTACCACATTGCCTCACATTCTCATTAAGAAAAAAATCACACACTTAATTAAATGGGCATTTAAAAAGTCAGAATGTGAATATATATGTTCAAACTCTTTTAGATCATTTTTAGTAGCAATAAACAAAAACACTGTCAATTGGAGATGCTTTGATACTATATCTGCCCTTGAATTTTTACTAGATAATATTTTTGTTCGCTTTGGAGATTCCGTATATCGTCAGGTTATCGGAATTCCAATGGGGACTAACTGTGCATCACTTATTGCGGACCTGTTTTTGTATTGCCATGAGTTGCAATTTATGACAAAAATCAACAGCATCTGATACACAAATTTAATAATACTTTTAGATATTTGGATGATATTTTGGCTCTAAATAATGACGACTTCAGCTTGTATACTAAAGAAATTTATCCTGTTGAACTTACTTTAAATAAAGCTAATACTAACAATGACCACTGCCCTTTCCTCGACCTTGATATATATATCATTAACGGAAAGCTTAATACTAAAATTTATGATAAAAGAGATGATTTCTCATTTCCTATCGTTAATTATCCATTTTTAAATGGTGACGTTCCATTGTCACCATCTTACGGTGTTTATATATCTCAACGTGTACGATTCGCTCGTGTATGTAACAATGTTTTAGACTTTAACGAGAGAAATTTATGTATTACTGAAAAATTATTACACCAGGGTTTTCGATATCACAAACTAGTCAAACCATTTACTTAATTTTATCATCGGTATAAGGACATCATTCGTAAATATAGCTCAATATGCAGACTTCTTATACGTTCAGGTATTTCACATCCAATATTTTATGGAAATATTCTTTATAAAGCACAAAAATGTCAGTATTCACCTCAGAAACTAACAAAACCTTTAAATAGACTTATTAAGAAGGGATATAGTTACGATACTGTTGTCAAGTCATTAAAGATTGCATATTTTGGCGTTAATATTGATTCACTTATAGGGTCTTTACATCGGAACTAAACACACTTATTATTAATAAACCAGTTGTTGGCATGACACGGATTATGTTCTTCTCATATATGTTATGATGGTATGATACTAAACACCTCACGGGGAGGATTTTGCCTGATATTCATATGATGAAGACATAATTTTTCAATCAGTTTAATTGAAGTCTGGAGCTGGCATGTCAGTTAACTGCTAGTAGTCTGATGTTATTTATGTATTATTGTCATTTTGTTTATTTTCCATGGTTACATCTTCTGACATTAGACTCGGACTTCTCTTGAACTGAATTTTAATGTCCGTATGGTTATGCGTTTACTTTTCTGCATTGGCTAGAGGTATAGGGGAGGGTTGAGATCTTACAAAAATGTTCAACCCCGCCGCATTTTTGCGCCTGTCCCAAGTCAGGAGCCTCTGGCCTTTGTTAGTCTTGTATTATTTTAACTTTTAGTTTCTTGTGTACAATTTGGAGTTTAGTATGGTGTTCATTATCACTGTACAATTTATATTTGTTTAGGGGCCAACTGAAGGACACCTCCGGTTGCGAGAATGTCTCGTTGCATTGAAGACCTGTTGGTGACCTTCTGCTGTTGTCTGCTCTATGGTCGGGTTGTTGTCTCTTTGACACATTCCCCATTTCCATTCTCAATTTTATACTACTAAGTATATGTGTTTCATCACCATACCCGTAACAAGATTTTTTTTTACCATCAAAAATTATAAAGTATTCTCAAAAAGGTTGAAAAATGTTGATTATTGGTTAAGTTGGCTGATGGTGCACGTTGAACGGGATATGTTTGAAGTTGAAACATGAACTTGCATGCGCCATCACAATATACATTTCCTGACTTGTAATGCAAAAAAGCACTGAAAACAAGTCTGATAAATTTGTAAAGCATTTACACGTTACAACTCATCACAGTCAAGCTATAGATGAAATACTGTGGTTCAGGTAAAGTGTTTGATAAAAATTTCAAGTTAATGAAACGTATTGAAAAGTTAAAAATAGTGATAAACCAAGAGAGAGAGTAGTCACTTCTTAATAACTTATCACTGTCAAATTGCTAATCTAATATGAAATCATGCTTCGAAAAAATTGTGACGTAAATATGCATTAAAGCTAGATTACGTACGATTAACTTGACGTTTATATGAGAAAGATAAGCTTGACGCACAGTTCATAATTATATTGGGGTGTACTGTGTTTTGAAGGTGTCAGTTGTTATTCTGTGGTTTACATATTATAATGTATTATTATATATTATGCATATATGTATTTCTCTGTCCTTGATATTCTTTCGTTTATTTGTACTGTATCCCTGTCACATAATGCTGTCATTAAAGCGGTATTTGTAACATTGACATATCAGCGGAAGGTTAAGCTAGCCATAAAACCATGTCCAAGCCCTCAGTTTGTCTTAAAATATCCTGTACCAAGTCAGAAATATTGCATTTATTTTAAAATAGTCCGTTTCTATGTTGGCGTTTGTTTTTGTAGCAGTTCAATGTTTCTAGATCTGTTATTCCAGTGTATTCCTGTTTAATTTGTTGTGTTCCCTCGTTTTTGATTTGTGACCCGGAATTGTTTTTGATTAATCGATTAATGACTATTGAACAGCGGTATACCACTGTTGTTTTATACAGCTGTGACAAATCTATATTATTTGAACAATATTGATACCACCAAAAATAAAAACAAATGTTTACCTATAATTTTTATAAAAAGAAAGATGAACGTTTAATAGTTTATTTCGACTTCGCGATATACAGGTGTACCCTATCCTCCTTTAAATTCTTTGCCGACAAACTCGTGCGAGTCTAGGGAGTCGTAAGATTCTAAAAGATATTAAATATTATATATTTAAAAATAATCTATAGTTATAAATGATCATAAATTATGTAACTTTTCCGACATTTAGACACAGCCGGATGTCGGCTTTGCAGTGTTCGATTCATAAATATGCAACCAAAGCATGATGCTTTGAGAGATTGCCATTCTCTTTACACATTCAGGAATCCTTGAAGTTACTGTTTAAGGATTCCATAGTTACAAGTCGAAAAGTCTTTCCTTATTCATTTTACCCTTTTGCAACAGCGCTTTCAATTGTATGTCCTTTATTGCGGTCGTCCAACTTTAATATCTGTAAGAAGAATAAATATGAATTTGTTCGATAATATTTTCTTTCGTTTCACAGAAAATCAATTTAAGGAAATCTGGTCTGATCGTTCGTTCTTCAGTTGTGTGCATCAATGAAGATAAAGAAAGAATTTGAATCATTTTCGTGATTTTTTAAAAAGTTAGCTGATGAAGAATTTCGCGTAGTTTTGGTCTTCATTCACTGCATTAAAGTAAATGTGGATTTTTGCATTTTCAAAGTTAAAAATCCCTCTAATGTGATGTATGAGGGTTTGGATGGGGTTAAATAATTGAAGAATAATGCCCTTAAAATGAAGATTAGAGAATAACGGGCAAAAAAATGAAGATTAGAGAAATGCGTGGTCTAAATTTTTGAAGATTAGAGAAAAAAAGGGGTTAATTTTTTGAAGATTAGAAAAACAAGGGGTGACAATTAAATGTTTACAGAATAACAGACCCCATCCAGACCCTCATGTATGTTTTAGTTTACTAAAGTTAACACTGGCTAGTTCTGGTCTGGATTTACATTAACTTTGAATATTCACGTATTTCCTGAATAGTACAGTTAGAAAGTTGTTTATTTTTTATTGATTATATTGTAACCTCACCTCAGTTTATAACTATTTTTGTAAACTGTAAAATTTGTCAGACTAGTTGCTTATTAGTCGTTCGGTGTAAAGTTAAATATAGATTTGCTAAGGTCGAGAAAAGTTCAGGGTCATTATTGTTTACATTTTAATGTTCATTTTTCACATACGTGTCCCAAATCTAGACCTTTAATTTATAGGCAGAAATTTAAGACTTGAACGAGATTTTCAAATGCTAATCCTGATTAGTATGGCTACGTCGGTAAGAGAAAATTAAATTAGTCAAATACTAATATGCAAAAAAAGTCACTACCGGAAATTTGTCATTTAAATTTATACCTAAAGTCAAGCTGAGTTATTATAATACTGCTGTATGATTTTATTTATTAATAGTGTGTTGTTTAATTAAGATTCCTTTTTACTTAGTTATTTAATTATGAATAAAAGCCTTGACCATGGTCGGAGTTATATATTTTGTGACTTAATTTACAACCACTTATTTCCCTTTGTACAGGCTATCCGTGGATCCAAAGATAATTTGTTTGGCATGTTAATTTTAGTTGCAAAAATCCATTGATGAACAAGACTAATTGAATTATTGAGTTCCCGGATGAATCACTGCTTTTGAATATGATACGTAGGTTTCAAAACGTCTTGCGATAATTTTGTTTTCCCCTTTAAACGACCGCTTTAGTAAGACAGTTGTTATTCATTCGTAAGATGAGTTTGAGCTTTTGATTTTACAATTTGATGAGGGACTTCCAGTTTTTAATTTTCCTCGGAGTTTTGTAATTTTGTTATTCTACTTTTTGATCATACTTGTCTATTGAGTCAATCTAATACTTTGTATTGTAAACCGACACAGTATAACGCGTGGTGGAATAAACCTGTACATAACATAACACTTTAATCTATTCTACCATAGGTATGAGTTATAAAGTCTTGAAGAGAAAGCATGACCGAACCTTATCCTAGACAATAGACATGTTGTACCTGTCTACTATACACACTGAATAAACAGATCATTGTGTAGATACAATATAAAATCCACAATATAAAAGTACCTCTACAGTAGTGGACATCATAAATGTGAAGTCAGGTTAGGTCAACTTTTTCTTAGTTTTATTAAAGTGTAATGTTTTGTTGACTGATTCTTGATATGTAGCTTCTATTTATGGCTGATTATGATCCTCAATTGTACTTCTCTCTTAAAATTAGCAGAATCGGACCGGATAGTACCTGTTCAGAGAAGAATTTTTAAGAGATAAAACTTGTTAAACACATTAATCCCTCAACTATTCATTGGCGTTTACATGAAACAACGTAATTTCATATTAAGCTTGCAAAACACTGAATTTCGACAATTGTATTCACAGAGAAATTCTTGATTGTAAACAAAACGGACAAGTTGTCCGGTAAAGTTTTTACAGTTCTGTGAATAGAATACGTGTATATACATTTTGCTGTCATTGTTTCTTTGCTTCCTTTGGTACCTATATTCAGTGGTGATGCTACACATTGTGTAAGTACATTTTTTAGTTAATGTAGTTTATTGTAAAATTTTAGTCTGGTCAACTTGAAACTTAGTACACATATTCATTATGAGGTTGTATTCTTAAATTGTATGTCGATTTTTTGTGGAGTATACTTTTTATATTGATGAATTTTATGCTGATCTGTTACACCACTGTCCAAGAATATAGGAGGGTTCACAACTTGAGTCGAAAATCGTATTAACCCCGCCACATTCTTTAATTGCCTGACCCAAGTCCCGAATCTGTAGTTCATGGTTGTCGTTAGTTTAGGTCTGTAATATTTATTTTTCGTTGATTGTTTCGTCAGAAATAATGCCGTTGTTTTTTTCTCATTTGATTTTTCTGTCAGGTCAAACTACAGATAACAACATGATGTGGCTTTTGCTCATTGTAGAAGGCCATATGGTGGCCAATTGTTGTTTACATCTTCGTCTTTCTGTTTCGGGTTAAAAGTTCTCATTGAAATTCACACCACATCTCTATATTTTTACAATAACAATATTAACTTTGATATTTATTGGTCAACAACCTTGTTTAACAACATGTATAGAATTTATCTACAAATGTTTTACAAAACAAATAGACAACCAAATCAGTAACCCTGTACATATATGAACAATGGTCTGATTGAACTAAGTACATATATGGTATCGTATCTTTCATAGATACATAAAATTCATCAATATAAAAAGTATACTCCACAAAAAAATAGTCTTCAAATACATTTTTTTATCTTTCAGTATATTTTGAAAGCTATAAGTATTTTTTTATTTCATCATTCAATTTAAAATTTCTGTTTTGAATTGTCCTTGGAGTTCGGTATTTTTTATACTTTCCTTTTTATTAATAATAAAATTAATGATTCCAACTTGAATTGATAAAGTGAAAGTAGAGATTATAACAAACAAAAAAAAATCATTTTTAAAGAGGACTTAAAATAAAACTCCTCAGTATGCACTTAACTTTCATTTAAAAACAAATGATTCAAAAAGTTTATAATTCTTTAATATAATAACTTTTCTTCGAGTCTAAAATACCTGTTATGCTTAGTGGGATATCAGGGATTTTTCCAATCAATTTATGTTTCTATGGTAGGGTCATAACCACTGTCATTTTACTCTGGACGTTATATATTGAGATACATAAGTTGTAGACTATATATATAAATGATGATAAAAAACATCAACAAAATGGACAAAAGTTGTCATAAAAACATTCAGATCTTTTAAATAAAATAAGTCACCATCATGACTATTGTATAAAGGAGAAATAATAAAGGAGACAACAATTATCCCTGATGTATAACTTATATAAATATACATTTGTAAAATGTATGTAACACAAAGTTCTCATTTGCAATATGCAAAAAGAGCTTTTAAATATTTAAAATATATGTATCATATTTGCAATATGCAAAGCGAGTTTTTAAATGCTTAAAAAACAACATTCTATATACAAACAAACTGAAATTAACAATATGAACACAAATAGCACTTTCTGAAACGAGTTTACCCTCTACTATATACATTCTTATCAAATATTTACAAATCTACACAATAACTTGAACTGTCTTGTTTAAATTCCATCAATAGACCAATCACAGCCGTTCTCTTTCTCTTTTTTGTCGGCTCTGCACTTGCGCACAATTTCGGAAACAACGTACACTACAGTTCCTGTCAAGCAGATGGCAAAGAGTATGTATATTTTATAAGTCATGCACACACTGCTGGCATAGGCAAATCCAAAGGTCATTCCGAGTCCATTAACGACTCTCAAGGAGGCAAACGCTTCTTCTAGCTTGTCAGGAAAAATTCTGCTTATTACACCTGTTTCAAAAATAAAATAAATGTCAGTTGTTAGAAACAAATTATTTTCAATTTAATTCAACGTTTTGATGTAAACTTAACATTAGAATGTGACCTCGCAGTGAGTAAGTTGGTGCAATCATATTAAAAGTTATTATTATTATACCAGCATTGAATTGGTACCATAACAATCCATGAGATAAGAGTGATAATTCTGTAATTTTTGTTATAATATTTCAGTATACACTTTTCAATTCAAAATCTAATAATTGCAGTGTTGAAAGAATTTAATCAGTATTCATACTAATTGCGACTACTACACGTTTGAAATACATAATTCTGTTTTGTAATATTATTATATAGATTTAGACCTTGTCAAAGCAAATAATTGAACTGGTATTTGCTGTTTCGCTGCTATTAGGTCGGTTAGGCGGAATTAGAGAAGGGGAAACTAGCACGATAAAAATCCAACTCAGCGTGACAATGAAGTACAAAGCAGGTATCATATTCAAATAGCATTTAGTATTTACTTTGCGTGAAGTAAAATGTTTGTAAACATTAAGTAATAATAGTTGAACAGTTATTTCTCCTGAAACTATAAAAGTATGGGGTTTAAACTGCGGAAGCATAAAATGTAATACTCATACATATTGATATAGGTAGTCCCCTCTCATTTCCAACAAGACTATTGCTGTTTTAAACTTACAGTTAACTTGAGACATCCAGATTCCATCACCAACACCCCAGGCACCAAGCAACAGGAAGTAAAGATACAAATTTTCTTTGCCCGGTTGCCATACCAACATCACACCCAACAAAATCAGATCAATGATGGTGGCTGTAAAGGAACAGGAATAAAGTCAGACAACATACAAGTGCATCGAAATATTGAAATGACACGAAAGCTTGATAACAGCTTGACCTAACCCTTATTTAAAATTAACAAAAACAACACTTGACACGTCCAATAAAAAATTGAGCATCAAGTTGCTGCTCTCCGAAAGAAAAACCGGATGCAGAAATAAAATTGTAAACTCACCGATTATTCGTCATTAAGAGCCTTAAACGGGTATGGTACATTCTTACAATCGGGAACATCATGTTGTAACCTTCTCATGATTTCCATGACATCCGGTACTTAAATTCTGGACAGACAATTATGCCTGGATGTGTTTGTTAAACACATATAACTGAAATTAGAAGTGCAAGGTGTCAGGATCATACTGGGAGCTCAACGGTTGCCACAGAGTGTAAATCTACAACTGGACGAAGGATCTGTAATCAAAGTCTCATTAGTAAAATGTAAGAAAAGTGAGATTAGTAAAATGAAAACCAGAGTAGACCTGCAATAAACTCAAATTCTTTATTATTATGTTATAAAGCGTATTTGATCATTCAAATATTGTAGAATTTTTCTTTGATAATTCAGAATTTGAAGGTAATCCGTCATCTTGAATTTCTTGGCAGTGAGTTTGAAGGAATATTTTAATCTTCAACCAAATACAGCTGTGTATATAAATTACATGGTCTACAAGTTGTTTTATGTCTTTCGGATTATATACGATGAATATCCTGGTACCTCATAGTTACATAGAGTAGGATTAATCAATTAATTCATAATATAAGTATTTAAACCGGTTAATATTTGATGAACGTTGACTGTTAATCTATCAGCAATCCTGACCAAGTAAACCTTAGTGTGACCGAGTCTCAAACGTTTAAATGATTTTTTAATTACTCTCGTCCTGGATTGTAACATTTACCTGGCATCTGCAATTAAATAAATAAAAATCAAATGTAAATTATCTATTCATGCAAAATACAATCCGATACCAATAAAATATTATCTAAAATTAAAATACGACATTACCTGCAGAAATCAGGCTAACATTGCCAACATGTTTCTCCAGTTTTCCACTTACGAACGAGCTTATGCTCCCACAAACTCCGAAGCAAATCATCGTGTAACCAACCATATGGATTCCGAGTGGACAAGTCACAAAAGCCTGTCGAATAAAGACATACATTTTTAAAAAAGTGATGTTAATACATTAAAGACTATTTAATTTTTTAACTTTTTTAACTATCAAGCATTTTATCAAGAGAAGAACCACTCTGAACAAAGCTTCAACATTTCGTTTAAACTTATTAAAAAGACTCTTTTCATAGTTTTTTAATTTCACAGTTTAAACACCGAAGCATTACAATGAAAACATTTCCTGTCTAGAGGCTGCGGGAACAATCTATATTACTAAACTTAATGATTCCTGAATTTGTAAAGCTTCTGATTGAAAGGTTATTTCATATTTTTTGGTATTTTAGAATAACTTGATACTTTTTTGTTAAATGTTTAATGTGTGCAGTAAATTGATATTTTTGTTTAAAAAGAAATCACAAATTAAATGTAAACTTAACAAGACAATATTACCTTGGTAACCTCAGCCATCACAAAACCAAGCTCCATGTTGCTGTAGAAGAACATTATAAAACAGGTCAAGAATCTTGGTTCCACAATGCAACGTAAGACTGCCGTGGCTTGGTTTGCTATATGCTTAATGTTTATTTTAGAGGTCCGATAGTTTTTCAGTCTATCCATCAAAAACAGAGGTAGAATTAGTGCCAATACGGTGGCTACTCCATATATACCCAACAAATTGTATCTTGTCGTCTCAGTTAGACCTCCAAGTTCGATGGGATATGAATGACAGTATTTTGACCCGCATATACTAAGTTTATTCTGTTCGTATTTGGATAGGTTCGAAAATTTAATGTCCATGTTCATAGAATCATTCAAATTAGAAATGGACTTGTATACAATGTTTTTAAGATCAGTGTTTGTTGAGATCATTTTGTTCGTAGCATCACTTTGGTCATTTAATACAATGGATGAGATCAAGTTTCCAGCTACAACAGACAACTGGAAAAAGCAGAAAAATACACCAAAATATTTCCCTGCAACGTGGACGGTTCTTTTGTCGTTTCTAATGGCAGTTGATCGTGCCAGGTAAGTCACGTATGTGCTAACAGCATTCCACATTAAAGCACTGGCCGCTCCCTGTAAAACTGAAGCTGGTACCAGGATATAAAAGTTAGGAGTAACATTGGCAGCAACGTATAATAAATGCGCGAATATGGACAGGATGAGACATCGCTTTGGTCGAAATTGTTGGATCAGACTGGGTGTAAATAAACTGAGTAATGTAAATGCTGCCATACTTCCTGTTAATGAGTATAATCCAACTCCACCATCGTGATTAAGACTGCTCTGTAGATTTCTGAGGGATGAAAACGCAGCATTCATTAATGCTACTGATACGCTTATCACTAAGAGATTTTTAATTTCATTTCCTTCAAAGAAAGACTCCTCTTCCATTGGGACTGGATCTGGAACCTGATTGATTAATACTGGTAATAGAGTAGAACCTTTCATTGAACTTTTACATGACAGATCTTGACTTAGATTAATTATTGCGTTTTTACAAACTCTTTCTAGTCTTCTGACACCTGGACTTGGACAGGAAAATTCATCAATGTATGCATTACTTTCCCACAAGGGCGTATCAATTTTGAGTTCATCGTGTAAATTAGGAACAATCTCGACAATGGATATTTCGAACCCCTTAGTCGATCCTTCTATAAACTCTTGAAACAGTGTCTCATCATCTTGAATACACGTATATTCTTTTTCCTGTTCACCTTTTAGTAAGGAAGCAAGCTGATTTTCAGTACTGGTAACAGAATCGATATATGCTGGATTTTCGAGTAAGTGAATGTTAGCATTGTCGTCTTCTGATCCGGTCTTACTATCTTCCCATATTTTGTTTTTATCCCGTGCTAAAAATGCTGTTGCGCTCTCATTACTGGTAACAGAATCAGTGTACTCAGGGTTTTCAAGACTTTCCATCTGTTCTGCGGACTGGTCAGCTATGTTATCGTTCTTTATGTCTATATTTAAACTTCCTTTCATCGTTCCACTGGTGGCAATTGTTGGTAGTGAATCCATACCAGATTGACCTTGTTTTGATTCTATATTATAGGTTCCACCATAGTCACTATCTACAAAATAAGTTAAGAATGTTTGCAAATACTTGACAAGACATTAACAGAAACGAATTAAGTTCTTAAATGACCGTAACATCTTTAATCTGTTAAAACGAATCACTGTGTAATCATTAGTGTATATGGAATGAGGATCCTTGCAGATTTGACATTCGTTTGTCTTATCGCTAATTGAACATACGAAGAAACTTACCGTCATATGAAGGAAGGTACATTCAATGTCCCTGTTTGCAATCATGTCAAAGAATACATTACACATCCTTTTAAAGGACTCAATAGGTGACATGCAGAAGCGCGCAGAAGCGATATAAGTTTTAATTTCCCAACCAATCTATTACAGTACAAGAATATTCAATGTGCATGATTTCTATAACCGCTCGATATTAAGAATAATCGCAGAAAAGCATACCAAAATTCGATTCTATTCCTATACCTGTACTTAGTCAGTCATACATCCAATAGCCCGTTTGTCGGTACGATATCATTCCAACGTTCGGGCTAATATAAAATTCGATGTTCATATTCTATGTAACCTTCATCAAAAACTAAGTTTGTAACTTACTTTATCAAAGCAGAGATAACATTCACCCGACTGTTCTGATGCTGTTAAAGTTAAATACATTTAGTCCGTCCCTACACTTTTGAACCTGATGACGTTGTGTCATGCGTACCAAACGGTATCAGATGTTTTTCTAATATTATCCAACAAGCGATATACATGAAAATATTGTATTATATGTCTCTGATCCAACTTAATTATTGATGTTATCCTAGTTACTTTAATATTTTGACGTTCACGTTTATAAACTTTGTAAAAATTCTTACCATTATCCATGCCTCAATTGTCGCTTTAATCTTCTTTCTTCGTAACTGAACTTTGAATTTTGCAGACTGAAAATAAATTAACACAGTATTGTTTTCCGTTTAAAATTAACATGACTAAGCATTATAACAAATTAAAAGTCAATGCTCTGTTGGCCATTCGTTTGTATATTTTCCCCTTATGTCAATAATCGGAATGTTTTAACGATGGATAAATTAATATCATTCCACCCTCAAATCTCCACAATTAATTTTTATGATATTTTGTAGGAAATTATTTTGATTTCTTTTTATGGTCAATAAATCTTGAATAATCTGTTTTTACACGGTTTTATATATATCCTTATACCAATATGATATCGAATTAATCTGTTCATAAATCAACTCTCCGATATCTGCTGCACAGATGTCATGTCAATGACTATTTTATTTCTTCGAAGTTCCAAGATTAGTTGTTATAAAAGTATTGTAAATGTTTGTCAGCTAATTGTAAGTAGCATCTTAAAATAACAGTATGGTCTGGCATGTTTCCATGAACCTGTACAAGACAATATAAATATAAGAAAAAGAAGACCGAAATCTGCATCAAGCTAATCCTTTCAACAATAAGAATGTAAGATTTCTTGACATCAGTGAGCCCCACCCAACCCTCTAAAAGAACCGAGTATGTTCTGTGGTGATTTATTTCCAATCTTTTCAGACTTAAAGTACTGTGGATTCATTTATTTTCGTGTGTACCAATTTTTCGTGGATTCAGAAAACCTTACATATGCGTGGATATTCAATTTCATGATTTTATAAAAATTTGCATACATGCTAATAGAAAACTTAATGAATCCACAGTATACTAAGGTATCTGTTACCTTTATCGATGGTAATCCCTGAGAAAGCATAAATGTCCTGAATTGAACACAGATATACATTTTTACTGCAGTAGACGACTTCTTCCACTCCTATACTAATTCTATGCTGGCAATAAGTATACGAGTTCGAGGAAGAATGACTATTCCACTGACATGTTAACAATTTTTTGACATGAATTCTGGACTGAACTTACTTTTTCACCTAGAATCATCAAATTCAAAAAGTATCATAAGTAAACATGTTAAGATTACGAAGATTCAATTATCTATAAAACCAATTTAGTATTGACAAGGTGTTTGGTTTGCTTTCTAGATCTTTGACCTTGTTAATCTATAAAGTCATCCTCATTTAGTTGACACTTTGTCATTCAAACGCTCAACTTTGCTGAATCGCAGGTTCAACGTTTAGAACTATGCCTACTTCTTCGTCTTTATCTTGGAAGCTATAACCTTGAAAAATTAAGGTCAGGGTGCATATTAAAAAAATGTACTGTTAATGTTTTACATGTTTGCTTTGTTCTGTATTATTACTGTATTTTCTTCGTTATATGTTATTATTGGAAATATTGAAATTATTTGATGTATTCCTTTTATATGTTAAACGTCAACCAGGTGACATTTGATTGTAAACGGGTATCTGTGTGTAAAAACCTTTCATTTTTTTTACTTCAAGTTCCGTGTATCTTCCAAAATATTAAGCTTACAGCCAGATGCTCCGCAGGGCGCAGCTATATACGACCGCAGAGGTTGAACCCTGAATAGTTGGGGCAAGTATGGACACAACATTTAAGCTGGATTCAGCTCTAAATTTGGATTGTGATTAAATAGTTGACACAGCATAGGTTTCTGACACAGAATGAATGTGGTCTAATGAACTTAAAATATTTTTTTTGCCTTTGAGCAATTCACTATGCTGTTGAATATTAATCCTCTCAAAAAAATGTTTTATTTATGAAATCTCAAATGAGAAAAATTTAACCCCAAACCCCCCCACCCCTATTTTTTTCACATCCCCCTTTCCCTTTTTCCAAAACTGATCTCAATTCAAATTCCTAATGGAGTTTGCAACAATAACTACTCATTTAAATACATCATAAAATATTAAAATGTAAAATAAAGTGCTTGTTATCACTGAATGGTAAAGATTGTTTTAATTTATCAGTTGGTAGTAAAAGTGAATATACATTGTATATTGTATAAAACAATGATTTAAGTTGATTCAACTACTATTCTGGACAAAGAAAGATAACTCCAATTGAAAATTTCTTGCTATTGCACAATATTGTGCAATTAGATATTACTTGCTATTGCACAATACTGTGCAATTAAAGATTTCTTGCTATTGCACAATACTTAATATAATAATTTTGGATCCTGACTAGAACCAACTTGTAAACTGGGCCCATAATCAAAAATCTAAGTATATGTTTAGATTCAGCATATCAAAAAAGCCCAAGAATTCAATTTTTGTTAAAATCAAACTTAGTTTAATTTTGGACCCTTTGGACTTTAATGTAGACCAATTTGAAAACGGGACCAAAAATTAAGAATCTACATACACAGTTAGATTTGGCATATCAAAGAGCCCCAATTATTCAATTTTTGATGAAATCAAACAGAGTTTAATTTTGGACCCCGATTTGACCCAACTTGAAAACTGGGCCAATAATAAAAAATCTAAGTACATTTTTAGATTCAGCATATCAAAGAACCCCAAGGATTCAATTTTTGTTAAAATCAAACTAAGTTTAATTTTGGACCCTTTGGACCTTAATGTAGACCAATTTGAAAACGGGACCTAACATTAAGAATCTACATACACAGTTAGATTCGGGATATCAAAGAACCCCAACTATTCAATTTTTGATGAAATCAAACAAAGTTCAATTTTGGCCCCTTTTGGCCCCTTATTCCTAAACTGTTGGGACCAAACCTCCCAAAATCAAACCCAACCTTCCTTTTATGGTCATAAACCTTTAGTTTAAATTTCATAGATTTCTATTTACTAATGCTAAAGTTATGGTGCGAAAACCAAGAATAATGCATATTTGGACCCCTTTTTGGCCCCTAATTCCTAAACTGTTGGGACCAAAACTCCCAAAATCAATCCCAACCTTCCTTTTGTGTTCATAAACCTTGTGTTTAAATTTCATTGATTTCTATTTACTTATACTAAAGTTATTGTACGAAAACCAAGAATAATGCTTATTTGGGCCCTTTTTTGGCCCCTAATTCTTAAACTGTTGGAACCAAAACTCCCAAAATCAATCCCAACCTGCCTTTTGTGGTCATAAACCTTGTGTTAAAATTTCATAGATTTCTATTTACTTTTATTAAAGTTAGAGTGCGAAAACTAAAAGTATTCGGACGACGACGACGCAAGACGACGCAAGACGACACAAGACGACGACGACGACGCCAACGTGATAGCAATATACGACGAAAAATTAAAATTTTTGCGGTCGTATAAAAAATAATGCCCCTATAGTTATGCCAGAACTTTTACAAATTTTTACAATGACTGAAGATGAGCGACAATACCATCGTTTAAAATATGAAAAATGTTAAGTACAAAAAATATTAACTATTAGCAGTTTCATTTATTTCAAAGTAAGAATTATAATATTTATTGCTCAAAAACGGCCATCTATTGATACCATGACATTTATGCACGCACACAAAGCACTATGATTTTGTACACAGAAATAATTCTTTTCTTCATGGAAAAAGGTTGGAATATCAATCCGGATGCTAAGTAAAGATTAAAACCTCACCAATTATGCTTAGAATAAGTTTGTTCGTAAACAAATATTGTTTATATATTTTTTTATTGGCCAGTTTAGTTTACGGTATCCTGCATTAAAGCAACTGTTCAAAAGTCATTAATCGATTGAGAAAAAACATTTTTTTCTGCTTACAAACCAAAACCAAAATCGAGGGAAACGCAATAAGAAGAAAACAACTAAGTACAACAGGAAGATTGAACTGAAACAAACAAAACCGTTAACATGCATACAAACAAACATTTTGATAAAATCTTCCATATTCCTGACTTGGTACGGGACATTTTATGGTGGGTTGAAATCGGTCCAAGGCTGAATGTCAGCTTGAGTCAATCATGTTTCTCTATTGTTACTGCAATTAATGATTTAGTACTCTGCAGCAAGCCAAATTCTCGCAACCTTGATTGTGATCAACCTTCAGACATATAATTGTGTATTCACGAGAGCATTTCCGCGCATTCATATAACACATGCACTTACACAAAATATTTAAACTATACCGATTTGAATTTAACTGCATACTCTACAAACTCCCAGTATAAATTGAATTATTATCATTATGGTCATACTTATACATCAACTGATTATAAAACATTCAGATTTTCAAAATACTAAGTAGTTTTCACCCACAGGAACGGCTTATCTTTTTTGCAAAACCGTTTGAAAGTTTGGGTCATCTATACTCTTCCACTTCGTAATTTGTTTTTTTGCCTTTTCAACTTTTATGACTCGCGCGTCTGGCATACAAATTTATAATCCTCATGTCTAGTATGAGTTTATTCTCAAGTCCCTTTGTTGATTTTGTTTGAAATCAAAGTTTATTCGAATATATATTCATAGAGCCTTACAATCGTTCGCCCTACTCATTTGAAAAGAAAGAGTTGATGTATAAATCATTCTCTGTATTTGTAGTGGATAGTGAAATTAGCATAACATCATTCCTTGTATATATGTAACGAATATTGAAGTTTGAAGTACAGTCACGAGAATGTTTCGTGTCGTGAAATGTAGTCATGCCATCTTAAAAGATTAATTGATAAGACTTTACATGTAACATAAAAACAAAAAATGATATGCAAGTCATATTTCAGATTTATTTGTCTGAAGAACATTTTACGTCTTAGATAATGTAATATAATGAGACTATAAGGTTTTACTTAAGATGACAAATATTTCTGTCATTTAAATACAGCTTTTAGTGTCTGTAGATCAAAAGTCCTCTTGGTGTACATTTTCTGTCTATATTTGTACATCTTAATGAGAATGAGTGTCCATGATCACAAAATAGACAGAAACAGACATAAAACAATGAAAAAGATACTTTTGTAAAGGAAAGTATTTCAAATTTGGTTGAAGATGAACACCATTTTATCATATATTATCCGAAATACCTTGATGATAGATTTTACAACCAGAGAAATAATATTTTTCAAATCTTTTTAAATCACTAAAATGAAGAAAAATTTATATGATTATGTACTAAAGAAAATGTGTCCGTCCTTAGATTAAAGGTAGTAATGTATATTATCAAATTTCGTAATGTTAGACGAAATGTGAATAAATATCGGTATAACTGGTGTAATGTTTTCAAAAAAATTATATGTTATTTATATGAGATAAAGAAATATATTTATGATTATGTTTATTTTATGAACTGATATCTATTTAATATATCATTTCAATGTGAAAAATTGTTACGAAATCAAATTGTTATGTTTATGTATGTAAATGTAATGCTGTCCTTAAATGTCCTCAAATTGGAACTTTATATTCTTTTTATTCTAATTCTATACTGTTGATACGGGTGAACGACTGTTCTATTACATGACAACAATATTCTAACCTTGATTTTGGACAACACTTGGAATTTACACAAATAACCTCGAAAATCGATATGTATCATCATTTAAAAGACTAAGGATACAGACTAACTTATCTTTAAATCCTATATTTTGATCTGAAAATTTATACTTTTAAAATTTGACCTTGTAACTTTTATAAGACATAACGTCTACAAAAGATTAATCAAAGTTTAAAAAATCTTTAAATCTTTAAGTATTCCTTCCCTCAGCTTGCATCTTGCTTCCTAACTTTGTAAAAAAGTAAATTACAAAAATACTGAACTCCAAGAAAATTCAAAATTAAAAGTCCCTTAAAAGTCTTAAAAGTTCAAACACATCAATCGAATGGATAACAACTGTCATATTCCTAACTTGGTACAGGCAAAGTCTATTATTTGCCCTTTTATTACGTATTGTGGCATTACAGGTTTTTTTTCAGAACATGTGATTTAGAAATTATTACCAAACAATAAAACTATTTACATTCCTCTATGTTCTATGTTGATAAAATGTGTCTACGGATAGCTGCAACATTTTTAAACTATTAGACGTTGAGCAGTTGACATTATATTATTCATATGATTGGACAAGAGAGGCGAGAGATACCAAAGAGACATTTAACTTCAATGAAATATTTAGTTGCGGTTGTGTTTACTCATTTTATAACTGTGGTTTTATGTGTTGAACATAATTGTCTTGCATCATGATTTCCTCAAATGATAAACGGTACAGTAATACCAGAACTTTTAAAATGTTTTGTGTGGCTTAAGATGAAAGACAACGGAATTTTAAGGAAAAGAAAATGTATTATAAGTAGGAGAAATGATAAAACACTGTTCAAAATATTTTCGTCATGGTTCAGGGGGTAAAAGGTTTGTAAAATGTCAGTTTTAGTTATATGGGGTTAAACAGACTATTACGTTATGGGTTTTTTCACTATGTAATAGTAACCAAGTATAGAACAGGGTACACACCGTAAATAAACCTCTTAAAATAAATGGTGTTCCTTCTGTAAAAATGTGATTGAAGATGAATTTAATTTTACTTTATTATGTCAAATGTTAAAAGAACGTAGGCCATATTTCTTTCAGGGAGTTTAAATTGTGGACACTTTGGACTTTAATGTAGACCAATTTGAAAACGGGACCAAAAATTAAGAATCTAAATACACGGTTAGATTCGGCATATCAAAGAACCCCCATAGTTCAATTTTTGATGATATCAAACAAAGTTTAATTTTGGACCCTTTTGGCCCCTAATTCCTAAACTGTTGGATCCAAAACTCCCAAAATAAATCCCAACCTTCCTTTTGTGGTCATAAACCTTGCGTTAAAAATTCATAGATTTCTATTAACTTTTACTAAAGTTATAGTGCGAACACCAAATGTCTTCGGACGACGACGACCACCACGACGACGACGACCACGATGACGACGCCAACGTCATACCAATATAAAAATACGGTGAAGTGTTATGATTGTAAAAGAGACAATTATCCACTAAAGTTCAAATAAAGTGGATGCTACTCCATCGAACTTCAAATTCAGGATACGACAGAACCTTAAATATTCACATTCGTTTATAAATTGACAACGATCGGTTTAAAGCTTTAACAACAAACTCTTGAATTTAGCTTCCTTGTTGTGAACTTTCAATTCATATGCAGAAATATTCCAGCGGCACCTGCATCTTCAGTATACTACTCTGAAATGATACAATATTCCAGAGCTAGCATTTCCATCATTACCTCATTGATAGAGGCTTTTAAGCCAAGAGTTCCTAATGGTTTACATTGAATCATTCCTTCGAAAGTTTGCTGTCTATCATTGATGTTAGATGTTCGTTGTTGTTCTGCGGTTTCCATGTTGTGTCGACTATTATATTATCTGTTTGTGCTTTTCTCTGTGATGAGTGTTCATCCATGTGTATTTGCTGTATTTCTGTCATGGAGTGTTTTCATTTTATCTATTTTTTTATACATTGCCATAAAAGCAGTAGGTTTGGCTCCCCATTAAACCAGGTTCAACCCACTCTCTTTTAGTAATATGGCAATTGTTATCAAATAGCTCGTTTCTATGTATTTAGACGGGGTTTTTTTTGTTGCACGTCAGTGTTTCTGTTGTTCCTTTACTTTCCTCTTATTGTCGATATTTCCTTCGATATTATTACTTTTGAACAGCGGTATACTCATCTTGCCTTTTTTTCACGGCACCATTACACGCTGATTAACAGTTATGGAATATCTGTTTCGCAGATTACGACGGATATGTTCTAATTCTTGTAACCTCATTCCCTTGATGTAAGTTATCGATTGAAACTTATCATTGCGTTTTAATTTACATTTGAAATGCGACGGGTACTACATGTGGAGCAGGATCTGCTTGCCCATCTGGAGCACTTGAGATAACCCTCCGATTTTTTGTGTGGTTCGTTTAGATGATTGTTTAGTTTTTATGTTGTGTCTGGTGTTATTTTTTTATCTTTTAGACGTTTTTAGTTATTTGGCATAAAAGTGTCAGTTGAATTGTTTTCAACTTACGAATTTGAATATCTCTTTTTTACTTTTCGCCTTTCCTTTATTGAAAAGGGTCAAATATAGTACAGAGTTGAAGATAATTGAGGACTAATCAACCATACATTGGATATGTTTGCTTCTTAAGTTTTGACTTTCCTGTATACTTAACCATTAAAATATTAAGCCAATATAGCAACCCATTTTTTTTTACAATATCAAAAGCATCTATTGCTCAAGTAAATGTAATGAAATACTATATCAAAATTGTAGTCGTTTCTAACAAATTTTTCGTAAAAACATTACATTTTACTCAGTTCTTACATCTCTCTTATTTCGAAGTCGAAAGAATCTTATTTTTACATTGACGGATAAAGTCTTTACCTGCATATGTAGTAGGTTGTGAAGTTTGTTTAAAGTTATTCCCTATATATGCAGTGGGTGGTTAAATGTGTATGAAATCATTCAATGTACACGCAGTGGATGATGATATTTGAAGTAAGAGTTCCAGAAAATCATCACCCATTCAGATCACGTAAATGTTTCCTGTCGTGAATGTAGCCATGACATTTAACAGGATTAATTGACGTAAACTTGGGCTTTTTATCAAACCTAACAACAAAGAAACTGATCAAAGTATGTTACATGCATGTCATAACTCAGATTAATTTATCGGTAGTACATGTTTCTGTATTAACCCTCTGAAAGGGGTTCTGTGGTGGATTTAGAACAAATTTTTTCCTTATTTTTGAAAGCAAATATGAGCAAGAAGAGACCACCATTTTCTACATTTGAAAATGCATGACAGTTGTCCATTCGTTAGATGTGTTTTATCCTTGATTTTGCGATTTTATTAGGGAATTTCCGTTTTGATATTTTTGTGATTTTACTTTTTGGTAAGGTCCTCGAATAAAGTCTAAATATTTCTCATATTTTTCTATTTTTGCTATTTTTGCTATTTTGAGTAAAAATGTATTGGTTGTTTGAATTTGATCCTGACATCTATTATGAGTTCTTTCATTCAATTCCTGCTGCTAAATTGCAGGCAACAACGTGCATACATTTTGAGCAGACATTTTTTACATCTAAGTTCAGATGGATCACTTTATTTGGTTAAGACAGCCAGTCCTGGTATTGGTAATTTTTTCAAAGTTGCAAAATATTGTTAAAATAAAAAAATACTAAACTGATATTAGGACCCACTGTATGGTGTCAGAAAATATTAAAATACTTTCACATAATGAACTTTTAGAACGTATAATACCATTTCCATTTTTATGAAATTGTTGTTATTGGATATTCGAAAGAGCCTGGACATTATGATAGAAAGTGGTTTTTTAAGTTTCACAATATAAAAAATGAATTTGAAGAAAAGGTTATAAAAAAATATTATTTTTGGAATAAATTAAAGTAGTGACTTTTAATTCCCCAAATTAGTTTGTGAAAAAATAGTTATGAATAGTTATTACTTTATGACTGTTATATAAACCAGAAATTTGTTTTACAAAATTTCCATTTTAAGATTGTTCAACGGATCCATCATGTAATTCTAATTGTTATTATTTTGTTTTATTAAATTTAAAAGAAACAGAACTAAGTAATTTCCCCAATATGTAAAAATTAATATTTCACTTTTCGGTAATCACGATAGACTTGCTGAGAAATAAGGACATTTTCTCGTCTTTTATAATCGCCACAAAAGATTGTTTGGTATATCTGAGGTTAGAGAATAAAGATAGAGTATTTAAACTTTTGGATTAATGTAGAAAAAATACTCTGTGTATTCCTTAATCCACAGAAAAAAACAGTTACAATTAATCAGAAGTGACCAAATTAATTGTAATATCTTCTCAAATATGTTTCAGTTAAATCGATTAATGACTATTGACCAGCGGTATACTACTGTTGATTTTATTTATCATTAGATCAATTGTATATTATTTTAATTTTATTAATATGAGATAAAGAAACTGTATTAAAGGGGCACTAGCTGTCAAATTCATGGTCACCGATTTGACTCAAATTCTCATAGTTGATTTATAACAATGTAAAACATTTATCTAAACTATCAAAAGTCTAAAATAAATAGTTTACAGAGCATGGGGTAGATAACATATAGGTTCGTTTCGTGTGTATTTTAGTCCAGACGCCATCTAATTAACTATCGATTTGACCTCAGATGACCATATAAGCGATGTAAACATAAATAAAAATATGAAGAGATTAACTAACACGTGCAATTGGATTTTTATAGGTCTGTTTGATTTTATTTTATAGATTAAAAGTAGATGTTTCTCATTGTTTTTAACCGTATAAGAATGATTTTATGTGCATCGAATTAGTAATCAAATGATTTACCGTAGTTTTACTTTCATTGTTGACATTCTGTTTTCTTTAAATAACCAGTACACGTACAATGCATCCATGCATTGTCAATCTCTAGCTAGGGGTTAAATTGAAGTTCATATGAATACGGATTTAAAGAGGTCGACTCAATCACTTGCAAGTGAATAACTAATTATTAATGTTTCTTAGCGTAATTTGACAAAATTGAACCTTTTTGGCTGCAAAAAGCGAATTGTTATTTCACTATTTCACTTTCATTATTGGTTGAACAAAACAAAATCAAACTTTAGATTTTTATATATGTAGTAGCTAGTGCCCCTTTAAATATAACTAACCCTGTTTTATTTTTAGTTGCTATGAATAAAATTTTTCATCTAAATAATCATGTATTTACAGTCAGCGAACATTAGACATTTGTCTAGATAAATATAAACGAATAATAAAAATAGACGGAGCATAAATTATAAACGTAATAACGATGAAAATTTTAAGGATTTTATTGTTTTGGTCTTGCCTGGAACAAAATGAACATGATTTAAGATGAGGAAATATGTGTAGCTTTATATCTATATGAGCATTTCAATAAATCATTTGAATGTGAAAAAATTTATTTGTTGGATGTGGGGGGGGGGGGGGGGGTCAGAAGTAAGCGTATTGTTTTGATTGTATAAATGTCATGCTCTCTTTCAAGGTCCCATAGTTGGAAAAACACTATTCTTATATTGCATGTCTTCAATAAACTCTTATATTCTTCTTTTTCTTAAATAAGACTTGTTACGTCTTTGTCACATGTTTTCACTTCTTTCTAACAAATGTTATCGATACTCTAATTTTGTGTTCTGGAGAAAATTGAAAATTGAAAAAGAGGGAGGGTCATTGATAGTACAAAAAATAAAGCAAAATTATAGAATATTAATATTCACAAAGAAAAGAGGAAATAAAATCTTCTTATAACTATCTAACCACATGAACTAGTAAATAACTTGTCAGTTTCATAAATAGCTATTGTACATTATGCAGGTAAACTCTCAAGTTCGGGTCATGCGAAGGACAGAGGCGAATATTGACCAGAACTTGAGAAAAAGATGATAAATAAATAAATACATCAGATTTCGGTATTTAAAACAGGATATCAGAATAAAATGATGAAATATGCCAGATTTTTTTTTTTTTTATTACACTTTATTTATAACAACAGAAGCCTTTGTTGTTCCAGTTCTGCAGACGGAAATATTAAACAGCTGTAGAACTAAAGCATAACCGGTAGTAACCAGGTGATCGATGTTAATGCATACAAATATGTTTATTATTTTAATTAGATAAACTATCAACTTACCAAAAGTGAATTATACAATAGTTCGTGCTTAATCGTATTCGAATTTTTAACTTCTTTCTTCCAGAATATACCGCAACACTGAAACAGCAGTTTGTTTACACTGTTCTGCGCATGCTACAAACGGCTAACCCATGCGGATGGAAACATAGATAATTGGATTCATATATTTTAATGATAATAAAAAAGCCATTTTGATTAAAAAATTGTTTCAAATTTATATATGATTACAGGTAGATATAAAGAGTCAAGACTTTTACCTGTCTCTTTGTTTATTAAACGTTATTCTATTTTTAAATGTAAACTCTCCCCTATATGGAAGTGTAATGGTCTAAAATTTTAAATATAATCGTTGCAAGGGGAATCTAGCTAAAACCAGTTCTAGCCACCAATTTCGAGTTAGCTGAGAATACAGAAAAGTATAGAACGTAGCAAATACACAACAAAGCAAAAGGTTAGGCACAGGATATGTTACTAAATTTAATCGGATAACTGTGTAATGCTTACTTTGTGTGTGTATTCGCCGTATCGATTAAAAACAAGATCAATACACGCAAACTACACAATATTACAGTAGGAACGGAAATTACATGTGTTATTGTCAATAAATACTGAAACTGTGAAAGTATTTATTATTAATGAGAGTATATTTGATTATAGAAATGGTGTGTTGGCCCCCTGAACTATAATTATCACGCTAAAGCAGTGATACAAATATAGTTTAGCGTAAAATATGAAAATTGCGTAATCTATTATACTGATGCAGTTTGTTCTATTTTCTTCGAGGTGTTATAAAATTATATTCACATACACCCGTGTCCTTTTAAAGTCACATAGATATATTTTGTCTCCCATCATTGGAACATTCTTATTAATTATTGGGAAAATACTTTTTTCTCATTGTATTTTTTTATGTGCTTGAAGACGACCTTTTTCTCATTGTATTTTTAAGTGCTTGGAGACGACCGTTTAAACTTAAAAAGGGGGGGGGGTATAAATGAATATCCTTGTTGCGTAAGAACTGAAAGAATTGATAGTAGACGGAATGGAAATGAAGATTCTGCACCAAAAACAACACAAGAAGAAATTGCGTAACAAAAAGTGAAAATATATCTATAAGCAGGACTAGCAGCTATTGAAAATGTATATTAAAATAAAAAGCTCTTGCCATCTCCACCTTTTGCTGAGAAAGGTTAAGGGAATCATCTTCTTGTATATGATTGAGAAAATAGCTTGTTGTAATTAGTTTTGAAAAGCATGAAATGTTTGCCACTAAACGATAATCAAACCACAAGCAATCAATCCTTTTTTAAGGGTATTCATATTTTGAGTAATGCAATGACGAACTCAGACGAAACTGTCTGTAAAAAAAATTAGTCTGTTCTATTTTGGCTATATCGATTTATGACCGTGCTGTTAAAAAATTCTCACTGTTCAGTTACCGATATTTGAATGACATGATTTAGTTTCATCGTTCAGTTACCGATATTTGAGTGACATGATTTAGTATCATCGTTCAGTTACCGATATTTGAGTCACATGATTTAATATTTCCGTTCAGTTAACGATATTTGAGTGACAAGATTTAATATCACCGTTCAGTAACCTATATTTGAGTCAAATGATTTATTATTATCGTTCAGTTAACGATATTTGAGTGACATGATTAAGTATCAATGTTCAGTTACCGATATTTGAGTGACAAAATTTTATATCACAGTTCAGTTAACAATATTTGAGTGACATGATTTAGTATCATCGTTCAGTAACCGATATTTGAGTGACATGATTTAGTATCATTTATCGTCCAGTTACCGATATTTGAGTGACATGATTAAGTATCTTGTTCAGTTACCGATATTTGAGTGACATGATTTTATATCATCGTTCAGTAACCTATATTTGAGTGGAATGATTTGATATTACCTGAATAAATATATCTGGATTGCGTTTTGAAACTATGAGTATTCGTTGATACATTATAATAATACTAGCAATAGTAGAAGGACTCATTGGATTAATACATTGATTGTTATTTTTTGTAACTCTATACTCGTAATACTATTCCATAGAACCTGATATCAACCCCAGATTTTAGTAGAGTTCGTGTTGCTTAGTCTTTAGTTTTTCTATGTTGTGTTTTGTTTTGTTTGTTAGTTGGTGTTTTCTTTTTTAGCCATGGCGTTGTCAGCTTATTTTCGAGTGATGAGTTTGAATGTCCATCTGCTATCCTTCGCATCTCTTTTTCGATTAGTCGTGTGTCCCGGGTTTGTAGCGGACAGAAATGAAAGAGTTAATGAAAAGTTTTTTTTATTTAAATTATTTTGCTTTAAAATAAAATCAATACTTTGTTATAAAAACATTTTCATTTCTAATAAAAAGGGGCTTATACAACATTCGTTCTGTGTGGAATTTTTACGATTTCGGACTTCGAGTATCAATATCGTGCTTGTGGATAAATGGATATGACTTTTTGAATTCGATTGATGATTGTTTTTGTAATATTTGATCTGCCAGTCTTTTTGATGAATTCGTTTCTATATATATTAAAAATTACTAAATGCAATGAAAAAGAATGCGAATTTCACAATATCACATAAAACTCTATATTATATAGTGTGTTATTGTAAAATATCATTGCTATTCCTGTAGATCAATGTCTTATAAACATGTATTTCAGTATTATAGAGTAAAGTGTTATACCTATACTGATTGCCTTTATCTACGTTTTCTTATTACTCTGTTTGAGATATGAGAGGGTTGAAGTTTATAACTAAACCCGTTCCAAGTCCGGAACTGCGTGATGTGTTGTCATGTGTTATATCATTGCTTTTAGTCATTGATGGAATTTTGAATTGGTGACTAATCTCGACAAATGTATGCACACATTTGATAGATGATTTTAAAAGAACTTGAAGTATTCGAAAGAAAACAGTCCAAAGTTGAAACTGTACTTTGACGTTTAGTTTGGTACTTGACACTGAAATGGCATATACTGGTACTCCTTATGCCCTCTCCAAAACTGACAAATAGTTATTGTAGAGGCTATTGGAAGAATTATTTTGGATTCTTCTTTGATATTTTTAACTTTGTGACTGACTGTTGGATGAAACGACGAATAAAAAGCAGACGCCAAACGTTCAAGTCATATGTTAAGCTGTTAATAGTTCCAACACCTTCGATCAATATTACATCGATCCGGCTTGACGATACGTACATACAAATTAAATAAAAGTGAACAAAGCTTTATCCTTGAATGTCAGGGAATATGACCACGAATCAATAAAGTACGAAGTATTTACCAAATCCATGTAAACAAATATCAGAATTATGTAAATCTTGCTTTTTTTCAATATATATATATAGAGAGATCTATTTTTATTTCCAATGGAAGATCCATAATTTGCAAAATTAGAACAATGATCATTAATAATAGAGGTATTACAAAACAGAAAAACAGCTTAATAATTTAACCATTTAAACAAATATTGGAGATAAAAAGAATTTAATTATTTAAAATGGTCATTTATAGTTTGAGTATTCAATAAAACCAATGAGTTTATATTACCTCCTTGATAAAACCAACCAGCATACAAAAGGATTGCAATTTTATCCATTTTTTGTATAATTCACGGAAGGTGGAAATTTGATGAAAATTCTTTAAACTTAATCTTCAAATAAAGATATTAAACAGTTAAGTATAATACTTAAGTATAAACATTTTGACAAATATCCATAAAAATACTTGTTAAACGCCGTAAGGTGACCTATGGTTGCTAACATCTTACGTCATTTAGTCTCTGCAGGAGAGTTGTTTCCTTGGCAACTCAGGTTGGCAATTAGACCACATTTTTTTATTTTTATATTATCTAGTCTAACAAATGGCGTTAAAGTAATTTTTTTTATAAGTAATTCTTTCAACCACTTTATGACGATGATTTTCAGATTAAATAAATGCGTATATGTACTTATATGATAATATATAGCTTCCGTTTAAATGATGATTTTTTTTTTTGGGGGGGGGAGGTGGGGGGGGGGTTTCAGTTTGAAATGTGAATTTCCTTAATCAATTTTGGAAATAAATACACGAAATGTGCCTATCAAAACGTATGCAACTAGAATTGTAATGCTGTGATTTTTTATCAAGCTTCAAAAACTTTTAAAAGATAAGCCTGCTTTGAAATTAATAGAAAGGAAATTAGTCTTTAACCTTAAATCAAATGCGAGTATGCTAATGAACTTCTATTGGAGTTGTAGACGATATGCACTGAAAAATACGTGTTAACATGACAGATGTTGAGAACATTGTAAATATACGTGTAAAAAACGTGAATTATTATGTACACGATTTATATAATAGATGATGAAATATATGTAGGTTGGTTTATAATATAATGAACATTAGATATTTCTTTTCAATTAAAAAAAAATGGTCTTGAACTGGAACAATAAATAATCTTGATCTTACGTTTAAGAAAAACGTTTATTTGAGTATCAAATCATGCCTTGTTTGTGGATGTCATAGTCTGTTTAACAATTGTACAATGAAAACTTCAGAAGTTCAAGAGTTCGATGTGTACTTGCGTACATATAAACATTATCCTTGAAAAGGAAGTATATAGTGATTTGAACTTAAACAATGGACTTAAATTCATAGTCCAATTATAACTTACAATACAGTCGAGCCACTGTGTAGGAATTATACCTAGTGTATAAAATTATAAATTGTTCTTTAGTACTTTGTCCTAAATATGTACGAAACATTTGAAACTAGAGTTTATCTCATTGTCATCAAATCATTACATGACGGCTATAAAACCCAGTACGTTTCTGCAAGTACCAATTTTCGTTCGCCGCTTTCCATATTTTTTCAAAAGTGTTGGTTATTTCAGGACTTGTGTTTTTTTTAATAATAATATTGTATATGGTAACATGCTGGCATGTCAGTTAACTGCTAGTAGTCTGTTGTTATTTATGTATTATTGTCATTTTGTTTATTTTCTTTGGTTACATCTTCTGACATCAGACTCGGACTTCTCTTGGACTGAATTTTAATGTGCGTATTGTTATGCGTTTACTTTTCTACATTGGCTAGAGGTATAGGGGGAGGGTTGAGATCTCACAAACATGTTTAACCCCGCCGCATTTTTGCGCCTGTCCCAAGTCAGGAGCCTCTGGCCTTTGTTAGTCTTGTATTATTTTAATTTAAGTTTGTTGTGTACAATTTGGATATTAGTATGGCGTTCATTATCACTGAACTAGTATATATTTGTTTAGGGGCCAGCTCAAGGACGCCTCCGGGTGCGGGAATTTCTCGCTACATTGAAGACCTGTTGGTGACCTTCTGCTGTTGTTTTTTTTTTTCTACGGTCGGGTTGTTGTCTCTTTGGCACATTCCCCATTTCCATTCTCAATTTTATTTCGATTGTTCCGTTTGATATCTATGATGCTATGTTGACATCTACCTTCGTTGTTATAAGTTAAAGTACAGCATGAAAAAGAATATGTTACTAGCTATGATATATAAATGTATTTTGTTTACTTCTATAAAACTAGATCTGTGATCAGGCATACTGAAGATACTCTCAGTCCCCCAATAATAGCAAGATTATCCATTTGTCAAATGATGAACGCTCGGGGGGGGGGGTGCACTCGAATACTTAATTAAAAGAGGGTGCTGCTGGGTTTCTGCTACCCAACCCTTTTCATATAATTTAGATTTCAAAAATGTATACCTTTTCACAAATTGATGTGACGTGGAGGGTTGTCTCAATGACCAATCCAATTAAAATATAGATCTCTGGTTACCGTAACGTATGATCTGCAGTATAACGTAATCAGAGATCTATATTTTAATTGACCATCATATCACATCTTCTTATTTCTCATATTATTGATAATAAAGAATTTTAGTACTAATCCATGTATTTGGTTTTCTTTTTCATTGTTGAAGGCCGTACGATGACCTATGATTGCGTATATCCACGTCTTTAAAAATCTTTTTGCTTGTTGTTTGGCAATCATACCATGTCTACGTATAATTATAAGGTACCACCACCCTCATGCAAGTTGATTAAGTTCGATAAATTTAGCGCTCCTTTTACTTTTAAGTCCCCTGTAGTAACATAGTTCATGCAAAATATTTCAATTTCTTTTGTTTTATACATGCCTGATGAAACGTTATTCCATAAAAGGGTCATCGGCTGCACGTAATTCATAATGTGGTATTTTTATTAAGTACTTATCTGTTAACGAAGACATTAACTGTTAAAAGTATACTAAAAGATTTACTGAGACTAATAGTTTACCCAGCTAAAAACCAGTTCAGACAGTTTAAAAAAATAAGAATGGTTGCGTAGCTGAGATATGAAAATATGTTTACCCAGCTAAAAACCAGTTCAGACAGTTAAAAAAACAAGAATGGTTGCGTAGCTGAGATATGAAAATATGTTAATTCGGAATGTACATTATCCTAAAGTAGAAACTGTTCTGAAGGGATATCACCTAGTGGTAAAAACTAAACCGATAAAACATATATTATACTGCATTGATCTCTCGTTAACGGTTTTATTAAATATGCTTATGACTGGACTTTTCTTCTAAGGTATTATTGTTATTCTACACTCGTCACCACAGTTGACCTTTGCTGAATTAAGCGGTTTTTTTTTTAAATAAATAAGTCATATAGATCATTACGTATTTTTATACGTGTTTATTAATCTCCTGCTTTCAAATTTTAAGGTTTGAGCGTTCTTATAAAGTAAAATCTAGAAAAGCTCATCGTACGCGCGAAATTTATAAATGGTAATTTCATTCGCTTTACGGTAATGAAAGACGGGCGAAAAATACCAGAGAGACATTCAAACTCATAGATAATAAAATAAATGACAACGCCATGGCTAAAAAAGAAAAAGAAAACAGAAAACAATAGTACATAAGCCACAACATAGAAAACTAAAGACTAAGCAACACGAACCCCACCAAAAATGGGGTTGATCTCAGGTGCTCCGGAAGGGTAAGCAGATCCGGCTCCACATGTGGCACCCGTCGTGTTGCTCATGTTATAACAAATCCGTGAAAAAGAATAATTCGGTAGGTCACGGTCAACCAACTCCTGATGGGAATATCGTATCAACTGGGAGATATAGACTCCGTATGCAGGTGCTACTGGAATGTTGCTTTATAGAAATGAAAAGTTTGCAATTGGGAAGCTGACATCATCTCTTTCGTCGTAAAGGTTTGTTTTCAACCGACCCTGAATGTGAATTTCTAGATGTCAGTCAAGAAACGATGCTGACTTTACTCTATCTGTTGTATCATTTATCTCTAGTTCGATTCGATCTGAAGATGATTTCAACATAGTCATGCACCAAATTTTGAATTATTAAGTGAGGGAACCTCATCTAAATAGAGGAAAGTAAAGTGAATGGACACTTTTTTTCTTTCTTACTAAGAAGTTTTTCTATGAAGTCAGCTTCATAAGAACAAAGGAACAAGTCGGTAGGAAGAGGGACACAGTTGGTACCCATGGAATGCTAATTGTTTGTCGAAAAATATGTCCTCCAAACGTAAGAAATATGTTGTCAATCAAGAAATCGAGCCTCTTGATAATGTCAGTTTCAGTTTTGTTTTGAGTCAGAGTGATTTCTTACAAAGTAGGATTTATCCCTCCCGAAGACAAGATATGTGTATCTTCGTTGGCCATTCTTTTTTACGAAACAAAGCAATACCAACTCTTTCAATTTGTCTTTAAGTTTGAAATGGGGAATACTTATGTAAAGTGGGGGAAAGCAAAATGTTTCAATACTATTGCAAGATGAAAGAGTCTTATATTGTATGTACTCTAAAAGAACTTTGGATTATTTAAGTATCCACATCTGATTCACGCTACCTCTAGAATATAGTTTCACAATAACTTTGAATCCCGGCTTTGATTGCTGATAAAATCGATGTTAAAAAATTGGAAAGAGATCTAACCAATTTTGGAAGCCGTAGAGTACCTTATAGTTGTTTGAATTCTCATCCTTTTGGCACTGGTAGACAGTATTATCATAAGCTAGAATATCCCAAAACCATATTGATTTTAGATAGATGTTTCCAGGTAGCCAATCAACAGCTTTATTCATATTATCACATTTCCTGTAAGTATGTTTAGTTTTGTTACCCTTTTTTCTTACATAAGATGGTTTTATACTAGTACAAAAAATCCAATCAGACTTTTCGAATGCCAATTCGGTTAAATATGATCACTTCTATTGTAGCTGTACAAATTTAGCATGACATATATTTGAATTTTGTATGCATTACTTATATTTGTAGAAAACGATATGAAAACGCTCTGCTCATTAACTCAAATTTAAATTAGATGTGCAACGTGTTTACTTTTTTCTGAAATTGACTATTATATCACAAGAGCGGTAACTGGGAATGTTGTAAATGTATGAAAATTATGTTATGGATTATCTCTCTTGCTGTTGTTTTATAAAATCAAATCATGTAAAAATTAAGACAGATATTTTTATTTACATAAACGCTAACAATTTTTCTGCATATTTCGACAATTTACGTAAAGCAATTTCAAACGAGAAAACTAATTGCGAAAAACAATGAATAAAAATGATGTGACGTTAAGCACGATATTAGTGTCTCTTTGAAAAAGGAACAACAAACGACATTTGATGTAAAGACCGCGTCATCAAAGTAAAATCACAAAAATACTGAATTCCAAGGAAAATTCAAAACGGAAAGTCCCTAATCTAATGGCAAAATCAAAAGCTCAAACACATCAAACGAGCGGATTACAACTGTCTCTATCCCTGACATAAAAATATGACCTTCTACAATGTCAAGTCTCTTTCTGCACTTTCCTCAATATAGATATTGTCGAATAACATAGAGGACACTTTTTTTTTCTCAGCTGAATTATCTTGCTCTAAAATATAAAGCAAATAGACCAAGCTGCTTAACAGCTACATCTTTTTCTATAGTATCCGTGATTTCGGATGACTTCAATATCTGAGATGAAAATTAAACACATTGTAAGGAAATTTGACGCTTTTTATGTCCCAATTATGGGCATTTTGTTTTTCTGGTCTGTGCGTCAGTTCGTTCGTCTCTCCGTCTTTTTGACCGTTTTTTTTTAATTTTTAAGGTAGCAATACACAGTTAGGATTGTTAGTTTCGCATTTTGGCCCCTCTGGATTTTTTTTATAAAAGACAAACCCAAGTTAAAAGTATATAAAAATTAAGAATAATGAAAACTGTTGATATGAAAGTGGTTTTAATGGAAAGGTATGATTCCAGAGAAGAGATTGAACCCTTTTTTGTTCTTAGAAAGTGTAAATTTCGGGTTCATATTCATGTCCATTCTAGTAGTGACTCTAAAATTATATCAGCATTTGTTGACTGTTTTGCAACGTTGGGAAATTAGCACGAACTTTTGAAAGGTAATTTGCGGAAAAATGAGATGAAAGACACCCACTTTTGTTTCCATTTTTTGGGAAGGCTATATATTAGTGTTGAAACAATGTATGTCTGATATTCATTGAAATTCTAGTTCAAACATATTTTTAAGCCTGTTTGGGGGGGTCTCACTGTCATTTTTGAAGAATAAAGAAGAAAACTAACACTGTATGTTTCCATGGCTACTGAACTTATTTTATTTAGTTTTAACTTTTTTTTGAGTGATTTGGAATCTGCTAAGAAATAGGATTCTAAATATGTATACATGTTTGGGTATTAATGTTAAAATGGCAGTATCAATCTCAAACTGCCTGTCCATGTTCCTGCACTTAGAGACCCAATTTCAGCTTCCAATGCTAACTGTTTATTGCTAAATTAGAGTTTTATCCCATTTTCACGGTCCACTGAATATAGAAAAAGATAGCGCAGATGGGGCATCCGTGTACTGTGGACACATGCTTGTGTCCGGATTAGTCTTAACAGAAACGCTCAAACATCAAAACATGAACTCTAGGATTTATAAATACTTTTAAATGAGAGCTCTATGGTCCAAAAAATTGCTAAATCCATCTCAGTGATTTTCTTTGTGTAGTAGGAACCTTCTTCGAAATATCCAAATTTATATATGAATAATTTTAGAGAGATTGTTTCATTAATTTGAGCCTTTTCTACAAAAATGGGAGTTGTACGGTAAATACAAATTACTAGTTTCAGGTCACAAGAAGGTCACTTTGTGAAAGAACTGTACGGATTCTTATAACAAATGCAACAAACTGGACTTCTTGATCGACAACATATTCATAAATATAAGAAGATGTGATATGTGTGTCAATGAGAATACTCTCCATCAAAGTCACAACTTGTAAAAGTAAACTAATATAGGTCAAAGTACTGCATTCAACACGGAGCCCTGCCCCACACCAAACAGCAAGCTAAAAAGGACCCCATAAATGACAACCACAAAACCTCCGGTTACTGACTTAGGACAGGTGCAAACAAATGCAGCAATGTCTATCATCTCTTCGAGGTAAGTATGTTGTTCCTGTACATACTAAGGTTCAAATAATATTGTCTTTGTATGGAAATCGTATTTCTACGAGTGTCTTCTACATGAATTAGGAATAAATAAGCACTCGTGTATTCCTATATACGTAAACATATAAAAAAAATATCATTTGACCGAGATGAGATTTTGGTAAATCATAAGTCCTTCATGGCTTCAATGAACATTGCATTGGACAACAAATCGGAGGACTTACCTTTTTTTGTATTGGATATCAAAGCGTCACACAATTCAATTTAGCTGTGCTCGGGTATTTTGGTAGATTCCCTTTATATTTGTGAGTTGTATTATCGATGTTGAAATATTGCTTTGAAAAAATTAATACAAAAGCCGGTTTACTGTATGATGCCATATGTGTAACACAAACATGTTTAATGATAATATTGAATGGTGGTATGCATCAATACATTACATTTTTAAAATGATGAATACAGTATATACATTGTATTTATTTTTAAAGTGATTAAACCATGTTGTACCCCTATTTGTGACATGTTTACCTTTTGTATCGGTTTGTTTTGTTCACACATCGTTGTAAATATAATAATGTGATGGGGCTGTCGTACAATTGAGACGTTTAGTTAGATCGCTTTAAAACCAGGTTATATCCACCATTTTCTGCAAAAGAAAATGGCTGTACCAAGTCAAGAAAATAACAGTTGTTTTCCATTCGTTTGATGTGTTTAAACTTTAAACATTTGGTTGGTAAACTGAAGGGAAAATTAAAAAAATAATTAAAAAAATATCGAACTCTTCTGAAATTTTAGAAGGAAATTCCCTAATCAGATTGGAAAATCAAAAGCATTTCCGATTTGGATTTTCTAAGGTGTTCGTTTTTTTTTTTTTTTTTTTTTTTTTTTTGTTGTTGTTGTTGTTATTTTACTTTTTATACGATTTATTTGTGTTTTAACGTAAAAGTAACATGTTTTCGCAGTGTTATAACATATCTACCAGAGTAGTCGTCTGATCTATACTTTTAACAATTATGTCTTATTCACGAGTGTATCATTTTGACCCAGTACATAGATTAGGATTGAAGGTGTTGCATACATAGTATGCCCCTTCATCTCTAGACGCATACGTCTTCGTTCTTTTGTGAGGTCATGCTATTCACTCAGCTGGTGTCAGGAACCTTGATTTGTCATCTCAATCGATTGATGAGATTTGAACATCGATAAACTACTGTTGAATATATTTATCAACCAAGTGGTTGATTTTTGACTAGTTAATATTAGACAGTGATAATAGACAACTTTCGAGTTCGATGCATTTCCGTCAAAAACTCTGGTTTTAGTGAACGTCATTTGTGCGTTTAGGGGCGTCGTCACTTCCGTTCCAATGTTGAGCGAGTGGTTGGAAAACTATAATTCTATATATATATTGTACGAATTATTCAGCAAATTGAATTATCAAAATTGACAATCAGCACTGCTGTCACTAGGGAATTGTCATTAAGTGCCTACAAAACAACCATTATTTCTAGTTATCCTGCACAATGACAATCACTAAGACGCTTAATGAACGTTAATAGTGCAGGGATACAGGCGATCCCCTCTATCTGGTAAACGACGTCATAAAGGCGCGTATAGTTGACGAGTTTTTTCCGGTGACGGATGAACTCGAAAGTGGTCTATTGCAGGGTGTTATAAGAGCAACAACTATTAAATATTTTGTATATAAAAACATATGTCACGGAGTATCTTGTTTGGTGTTAATTTAATTCATCATCGGAAGATAGGAGACAATTCAACTGATATGTAAATTTACTGATAATGTCCTAGTTCCAATTGTAACATTTGAACAAGCCCCTGTTTTTTGTTTTTAGGGTTCTATAGTCTTTATGTGTTTATAGTGTGTTGTGAATAATGGTGTTTGTTTAATGATCGTTTTTTTTTTTTTGCATTATTGGTTTGTTTTCGAATTGTGTGAGTTTGAATATCCCTTTGGTATATTTCGCCGTAGTGTTGGTAAATATGAAGAATTATGCATGAATGACTGAAGATGCTTGCCCTACCTTTGCAACCGGTTGGGTAGTTTTGAGGCGTTCGTACGATTCTTGTCGTTTTTTTAGTAACATTTAGTTCTCTTCTCAGTCAGATCATATGACTCGAATATCGGTAAATCATTAACCAATGGGTTGATGTTATTCGAGTAAACACAAGACGGAACAGTTATCATTATTTTTAGTATTATTTTTTCTTTAATTAGAATCTTATTAAACACGCTCATATAATTCGGAGGTAGTAGTCACATTATCAAAAAATGTAAAATAACTTATATTGAAAATGTATTTCAAATTACTACATAATAAATTTAATTTTGTTTTTATTTTTCATCTTTACATCGCGATGGCCGTGAGGGCATTCCGATGTATTGTTGCCACAGATATTTGACTTTTGTTTTTACTGGTAACCGATCGTATAACATACGCGGACATTTTTAAGTACAAAATAACATTCCACATTGCTAATTATAAATCATTTTCTTCAATGAGTACTCCTAAAAATATTATTTTTAGAATATAAATTAATAATATGAAAATGTTTTGTCGCTAGAAATGTAAAGTAAAATGTAGTTAATATCTATGCACACTTACAGAAAAGTGTGTTAACGCACGCGGAAGAATATCCCAAGAACATTTTGTGGGAAAGCATCCAGAAGAATATCCCAAGAACGTTTTGCGGGAAATATGATCGCCTACTCAAATCTAATCTATTAGAAAAATCGAATTATTACAGAAGAGTGTCCACAATACACTTGTACTTGCAATTCTTAGAATAGTAGAATAGAATGATATACAAATGGGTGAAAATTATATATACATGTTACTGTTATATACCAATATTAATATAATATACAAAAACAAACCAGAGTATACTGATTTGTATCACCACAAATTAATAATTATAACGGTGAGGTTGAATTCCCTGTCATCTGTTCATAATCCACGCACGAACTTGTCTCAGTAAAAAGTATATCTCTTTAGATTGTCCTCACTTTCAGGTATAGAGATGTGATATTTGTTTTCTGAAACAAGTGTATCCGCAAGAACTTGTGGTCATCCGATGTTCAGAACTTCAATACTTTAAATGCCTGAAGCATTGAAGAATGTCAGCATTTTGTGTACATTCAGGTCAATTTTGCGGGAAAACGATCGATAATTATCTGTTCTTTACGTCAAATAAATCTGACCTATAAAATAAAAGGAATCATATACTAAACCAACGCGGCAATTATAAACCAAACAACGAAAAAAGACAACGCCATTTCAAATTTGAAAATAAATGTTGGAAAACCGCTTTGATCATGCAAAGAGCGGTAACTGTTAATGTTAAATGTGTGAAAAAGTATCTCATGGGTTATCTTTCTTCTTATAAGAATAAGAATATTTATTATTCCAATCAAGGGCCCTTGATGGGCAGCATAACATGTACGCATAAAACAATACATCATGATTTGTAACAGAAAAAAACATTTTTATAAACTAAAATGAAACATTAAAAAAAAGTTCAGACAGATGTTATTATCTTCATGCTATAAAAATCATATACATTTAATCCCAGGCAGGATCAGAGCCATAAAATCATTACAATTATCATTGTTATTACATACATTAATTAACATTTCGTCTAACATCTAGACATGTAATAATATAGCTCCCTAAATATTTAAGTACAGACAAATTTTCAATAGTAAATAACCAAACAAATTTTGCCTCATTTGAAAGATGTATAAAATTAGGACAAATACAGTTTATCTCCTTGAAAAATATCTCCCTATCATTTTTGTATGCTGGACAACTAGTTATAAAATGTTGTTCATCTTCAACCAGAGTACATTTCTTACAAAGCCTTTAGTCTCTTTCTATATATAATGTTTTATACCTGTCTCTTTCTATTTTGAGATCATGTGCACTGATTCTAATTGTACGTATGGCACTTCTCAATTGAAAATTGTTTAAAGATAGATACATTTCTTTCGAAAAACAAGTTTTAAGTTTGAAATAAGTATCTAATTTACTACTCTGTGTATCTGTTCTTTTTGTGTTCCAAAATTTTACAAAACTATTACAAAGTTTTTGCTTAACTGACTTGATAAAAAAAAGTTGAGCGTCACCTCAAAATTATGAATATTTAGCTTTTTAAAAATGAAATGTATGGATGAATAACAGCATTCAAAGTTATAATTAAACATGTTTTTGTTACACATATAGGTATCATACAGTAAACCATCTTTCATATTCTTTATTCTAAACCAATATTTTAGCATTGATTATACAACTGAAAAATATAAAGGGAATCTACCAAGCTCTCCTAGCACAGCTAGGTTAGAAGACTTTTTGTTTACACCTAATATATGCTTCATATATCTTAAATTGGATTTATCTAAAAAATCATTCATATAAATGTGTTGTAATAAATATTCACTTTCTTTCTTATATTAATCATCAAAAGTGGAGATATTTTTACGCGGATTTGTTTTATTTAATTTGAAGCGGTATACTACTATTGCCTTTTTTGGTATTTCTGAACTTTAGTATATTAATCAGGAACCTTATTATTTATCCTTGTATTTCAATAAAATAGTTAACATGATAAAAAGGTGGATTTTTACTCCCTAATAATTTAATTTTGGATGTAACGCGTCTTCTGATTGGCTGACGTTATTTTGTTATGAGACCATAGACATAATTTAGTCATGTGACCGTGACGTCATCGACGTTTTTTCATGGTTTTCTACGGTTTAAAATGGAATTTAGAATTAAATTATAAGAAATGACTGTAATCTTTTTTCTGTCTATTCGAAATAACATAAAAAGATGTGGTGCACACTGTTAAATAACCCGCTTCGCACTTTATTCAGTGTCCACCAAAATTTTTATGTTATTTCTTCATAGACAGAAAAAATATTACAGTCTTTCCTTAATTAAATTATATTGCTTGCTCATTCTTGTAGTTCCATTTTATGGTTCATAAGAGTGTTATTAAAGATTCATGGCCAAAATATAAGAGGGAAATACTGTTTTGAGTATTGATTTGGTATTTTTTTTTTTACTCGAACAATCGTCCACAATATACATTTCATAATCACAACAAAAAACATAGAATTTGAATTTTTATTGACCAATATTTAAACTATAAATTTGAACACCTTTACATAATTTATTTTTCTCAGTACAATAGCCCATGTAAAGATTTATAAAATGTCATGTCTGTATCCGGTGGCTTGGATCTTATTCCATATGACAACTCTTTTCAATCATGAAGCTTAATATCAAAAGTTAAGATTGACAGGAACGATTATATAATACTTACAAGCAAGACCATAGAATGTTTTTTAAAGAACCTTTTTTTCATACCAGTAAAGACAATACAAATAAGAGCAATAGACGTATAAAATAAAATTTAATTGAATAGTAGTATCTATTGATATACTAAAAATCTATTATCACATAGTTATAAAGAATTATGTCCGTCTATAACACTTCAATCAAAATTGTCTGGTCAAACTTTCAATAATGCATCTTCAAATTATTTGCAATATAAAGGAAAATTGAAAAGGTACATCATTTCGCTTCGGCTTTTGATTTAGAATATAAAATATTGATGGATGTCGCGAGTGCGAACAATAGTTAAAAACAATAGCTAGATGCATCTAAAGTCAACTTTGCCATTTTTTGATAATTTATGTGTTGATTTGAGTTATCATTGATATGTTCATAATTATGAATTATATGTTTACACAACTATGAATTTTTTAAATACCATTAAGGCTTTTATAACTCGGGAAAAGATTACATTAGTTGTATTTGGTAAACAAATTTTAGTCTGCATTGCTCTTCAACTTCGAACTTTATTTGGTATTTTTTTATTCGAGCGTAATAAAAGAGACGCATCATTGACGCTCAAATAATAACAATAAAAAATGGAGTTAAAAAATATTGAGGACCAAAAAGGTTTTGCAAGATATTTTATTCCTTGGCTAGAAAAGTATAATAACTAGTATTTAAAAATATTCAAAGTTTTGTAAACAGTTAATTAAGAATTAAGACCATATCAATTTTAGTTCATTTCGATATAAGTATAGCTACTATACTGACGTAATGATGCACTCGGGGAGGATTTCTCCACTACAAGTGGCCATCGTCCCAGTGGATGTAAACAAACTCATTCTAGATACCAAGCATATGTATTTTAAATACTTATTTTGTCTGATATAATTTTAAAAAGAAATGGGGATATTGAGTAGTAATATCATAACCAAATATTAATCGACAGACATGGAGTGGAATGATATGAAGGCAGTTTACCAAAAATATTTGAGACATAACAAGTCTATTGTTAAAATTATGAGATGTTTATAAAATCTACATCAATTTTTTTTTACAAAGAAACGAAAGACAAGAGTATAAGCAAGTTAAACAAAAATACCAAACTCAAAGATAAATTCAAAAAGAGGGAGTCCTACGGAAGCCGATAAGGGTCATTCAAAAAAAATAAATTATGTCGTAATGTCCATATAAACTGGCAAAATGATACGTTAGCAATCAACAGAACCGTCATATATTCATGGCTTTGTACAGGCATTTTCCAAAGACAACATAGTTTAATGGTTAACCTAAACCACCCACGCGTATGAAAGTTGTTCTAGTTCGTTATTTTGGCAAAATGGGGAGATCATCCCAATGTTTATAAGAGTATTTCTATATATTCTGCATCTCGATACAACTTCAACTTATTAAAACAAAAAACTATGTACGTAATAACAATACATATAAAGTGGGATAGTAGGTTGGAATGTTGAGAAATCTACCGTGTTGATATTATTACAAAATCTGCGACAGGGATTGGAAAATTTTGAGTAAATATTTATGATCATTAAGAATCTATCAATCTGAGCCTGTAAGTATATAGTTCTTGACAGAATCTTTCTAAAAGGAAATTTGGAAACAAATTGCTTACTCTAAATTATACAATAATTGTTTGTTAAATGTTTCAAATTTATTTCTCAATTTGTGTTTAAAAAAAATTACATTTATTTTATATTTAACAACAGAAACAAAACACAACGAAAGAAACAAAACGTAAATGAGCATTTGTACATTTTCTGGATTTCAACACACCTTCAATTTTTTCTTTAACCGTATAGTATACTTATAGGAGGCACCAGTGTGTATAAAGTAAAATCACAAAAATACTGAACTCCGAGGAAAACTCAAAACGGAAATTCCCTAATCAAATGGCAAAATCAAAAGCTTTAACATACCATACGAATGGATAACAACTGTCATATTCTTCACTTATTAGAGGCATTTTCTTATGTAGAAAAAGGTGGACTGAACCTGGTTTTATAGCTAGCTAAACATTTCACATGCATGACAGTCTCATTAAATTCAATTGTATTGACAACGATATGTGAACAAAACAAACAGACATAATAAGTAAAAATGTCAAAGACAGGAGCACAGCAGTCAACACTGTGTTACGATTTCAATCACTATATGTTTTCTCTGCCAACACGGTAATAAAGTTTATTTATGTATGAAACATGAGGTCAGTGACTTTTTGACTATTTTATGTCTTTCAAACTGAAATTTATATAGCAATCTCAGGTTTTATATATTTTCCAGTTGATTCTTTATGTCAGGGCTTGTATTTCCTATCATGATTTCCATGATGGAGAGTTACTGCTCATAAAGTAGCTTTCATCCAAGGGTTGCAAGTGGTACAGTTGAAATTATTCATTCGGAAGATTTTACGGACGCTATCACTAGTTGGTTGACCGTTTCCGAATATCTATCGCAGATAATGACGAATTTTTGCAATAGTCGTAATCTATATCCATTCCTCTTTTCCTCGTATGTGACCTACCGAATTAGAATTTAAACTTACGCTACCAACACGACCCTTCCGGAGCACCTGAGATCATCCCCGGGTTTTAATGGGGTCCGTGTTCCTAAGTCTCTTTATTTTTCTATATGATGTGCGTTTTATTTTTATTTTTGTCTTTTACGTTTCGTTTTGTTTTTTGTTTGTCTGTTTGTTTTGTTTCGTTTTTGTTTTTTTGTTTTTTTTTTTGTTGTGGTTTTGAATGTCTCGTTTGTATCTTTTGCTCATCTTTTATAATCTTGATGTAAACATTAACATGAATTGATCATGGATTGATTTTGTACATTGGATAACTTTGGAAATGACATAGGAGAATACCGTATATTATGGGTTTTTTTTTTTTTGTGCACTAATCACATCAACAAACGACAACCACTTAACAATAGGTTCCTCACGTAGGACTGACTATAAAGTATGATATCGGTTCTAACATTTGACTTACTATCTACACTGTGTTTTCAAGAAACTATTTAATATCCGGGTTATTAATGTGTTAAGGTGAACTTTGTAATGTCCTTAGAGTAGACTGGGGTATAAAAATATGGTAACCTTTCCTGAACGGGTTTCACCAGCCCAGTAGTCAGCACTTCTACTAAGGCTTTTCTACCCCAGAAAAAGATTACCTTGGCTGTATTTGTCAAAACTTTAAAGAATTGTTGGTCCTGAATACTCTTCAGCTTCGTACTTTATTTTGCCTTTTTAACTTTTTTATTCGAGCGTCACTGATGAGTCTTTTGTATACGAAACGCGCAAATACAAAATTTCACTTCTGGTGTCTATGATGGGTTTATGTATACATTTGTATGTATAATAATAATTTGAAACGCAACTCGGCACCATAAATAGCAAAAAAGATGTGAGCATACAATATAGTCAACGATGGATCAGGCCTTTAAACAATATGCAAAATTCGAAATCGTGTTTCTATAGTCTAACAAAAATTACAAGTCTTGTATCAAAATGAATTCTCTAAATTTCACAAACAGAAGTTTGATTTGTGAAATGTTCTGGCCATATCGGTGCTGTTGTCCTTAATTACGAACTACGTGCAAATATTGTCGTAGAATCAACCTCATCTCCAGAATTGAGCACACACCATTTTGAAGTCATCATGAACATTCGTCAGAAATATTAAGACATTTGGGTTGTTAATCATTTAAAGTCTATCATTGCTATACTAAAGGTCAGACAACTATAAGATATGAACAGACCAGAATCTATCAGAAGATGATTTTGACATACGGAATATGTTTTAAGAATTACAAGACTATCGTGACCTCTACGTTAGATTGACATTGATTATATTTTAAAAGACAGCATTTTTTTCTGATTGAAGCTTGTACATGAAAAATGAAACTTGTGTATACATTCATTATATAAATGCCAATAGAAACTTGGTTTTCAGGATTGGTGAAGCCTAATTTTTACCAATATATCGCATCAGAAGAAATTTTCAGCACATTCGATCATTTCAATGAGTGAATTTTGTGTAAAAACTATGAATCATTTTTATGCAAAATGAGGTAACGTAAATGTTAGAAAAACTCTGAAAACATAATGACTTACGGAAATTAAATACAAATTTATTGAGATGTCTCACTTGTGATAATTAGCCCGATAAATTAAATTATAAAGCAAGTATTCAAAGAGTCTAGTTTAGACAGAGACATATATACACAAAGCCATTTGATAATATGTCTCTAGTTTAGATTTAATATGCTAGGTACTTTCATTTAAATGAAGGATTTTTTTTTTTTTGGGGGGGGGGGGGGACTTTAAAAACTTTTTTTGTCGATTAACGTTCAATACGCATTTCTTGGTAACCATTTACCAGGGGCGCACTAAAATAAAACGTTAAGGCCAAAAGTAAAATCAAAGAAATAATGAACTTTGAGGAAAATTCAAAAAAATTAAATGGCGAAATCAAAAGCTCAATCACATTAAACGAATGGATTACAACTGTCATATTTCTGACTTGGTACAGGCATTTTCTTATGTACAAAATGGTGGATTAAACCTGGTTTTATAGTTAGCTAAAATGGATGACTAAAAGTCTTCTCTTAATTATAATATCTATAATCTAACAAAATGTACAAGTATGCATATGCAACTAGTAGAATAAAAATGAAAACAACGCAATATTAATTTCATGCGTTCGAAGCGCTTTTTTGAATTTATCTTCTACAGAAACGCTTAAAGCCGGACTGTAAAATACCTAGATGAACAAAAACCGACACAGTTGAAGAGCTATACAACCAAAAAAGACCTAAAAATAGCCTGATATATCTTGATTCAACTTTGCCTGATGGATAAAACACATTATAAAATACGGTTTATAACCAAAAAGTACCTAATTTCTGTTTTATTTGGTCCTTTGGGGAGAGTTATCCTAAAATGGCAATAATACTGACGTTACGCTCGATGTTGGTGACGTTTTCTGACACATGTATCATGTACCTCTGACCAATAATCGGCTTAAAATAAGAAAAATACCGGGAAGATCAAATGTTTCTTGAATCAAAATCTTCGGAGCACTTAAAACATTATTTTTTACGGTGGCTTATTAGTTTTTATTCACTTTTGTTAATAAGCTTTTCAAAAACAAACGAGACAAATCATATGTTTTTGCGTGTAGACGGCTAATATTGTTTTTGAGGTTTCCTCCTTATATCGGATACCCGCAAATAAATAAAATATAAAAATTGTATACCATGTGGAAGAGGAACATGAGGGCTTTGTGATGTCATATTTGTATGACTTAATCGACGCTATTTTCGGATCGAGTAGACCTTGAAAGAAGCCATTTCAGCTTGTTGACACTGAAGGAAAAATATAAGCCTTTTACAGCATAACAGGTGAGAATCCATCGATAGCGAGATTATTTGTCATCAAAGTCTTTAAATCAAATATCATTCTGTAAAAAAAAATTGGAAAATGCTACAAAATCATTGATTCCCAATTTAAAAGAACGAATTCAATGAGAACTTCGACATCATAATCAAAATCAAAGCCCCGAAAAACAATGTCACAACAACGTTTAAAAAAACATGCTCTACTTGAAATTAGTAATACCGAGTAAAAATATGTAAAGCATGCTCTCTAGTCAGAAAATATTACATGTCGGTAATCTGGAACATCTGAACGGCATTTATTCATATAGCAGTCTCTTTTTTAGTATTACATAAAATTATATTATGTGTACGAGTACCCACAGGGCTCCCGTCACAAAACTTTAAACTAACGTTTAACGTTAGTAATTTCGATGATTTTTAAAGAAAACGATAAAAAAAAAAAGGATTGTGCATTTTAGAACGGAGAAATGAAGCCAATATGATAAATTCCTAATAAAAGAGAAACGGTAGTATGCATTCGTTTATATTTTTGTCAATTTATTTCGATTACTGATGCGTTGGAAGGGTGTCTACCAAAATGTCACAAAAATGGCATAATTTTTTTCTAAAATACTAAAAACTTTAGAAATAAGTTAAAACTGTATAATTAATAAGAAAATTTAAGCGATAATCGGAAATTCTCAAACCGAAGGAACATTTCAATATAAATAGGATAAAGATTAATGTACAAATTATCAAAATAGATTGGTCACATGGTGGTCTACTAAAATGTCAAAGCGTCGCTTATTTGACGTTTTTGACGTTCACAATTACATGTAACCGTTTATTGCGTTATGGCGTTTCTGAAACGTATTTATTTTTTATTTTGTTACAAACACATCTTGTTACAAACACATCTAAAACTTGAATTCAGAATATACTATTTCTTTCAAATGCTTTTTCTTTCAAGCCATTTTTTGTTAAAGGGGCACTAGTTACGAAAAATATAAAAAAAAAAATCTAAAATAGGATATGTTTTGTTCAATCATTAATGAAAGTGAAATAGTGAAATAATAATTCGCTTTTATCAGGAAGTATGGTTCTATTTTGGCACAATAAACTAAGAAACATCGAAGATTATGTATTCACTTCATTGAATCCGTATTCATGTGAACTTCAATTTAACCCCTGAGCTTGAGATAGATAACACATGAATTGTGCGTGAGCAGTCTTTCAAGGCCGTAACTACCCTTGAGGCAAGTGAGGCAATTGCTTCACTAAAATTTCGACACTGATTTTTTTTTTTTTATATACATATATATAAATTTAATAGTCATTTGTTGTTCTGTCTCAACCTTGATTGCTATAACTTGTCATCATTCCTTTTAAACTATTCTTCCTGGATATAACTCAGCATCTCAGCGGGTGATGTTTCTCGATTACATTAACCTAGTAACGATAATCATTATGGATCTTTAGTTAAAAACAGGCTCTTGTAGAAAAAGGAAAAGCGACACTGAAGGTAAAGAAGGAAAAATTCTAGTAAACTAGTTTTTTTTTTAAACAGAGTCTGAGTATTGCATATAACTTCATTAGAACAATCCAAAAACGATAAGTAGACTGACAAATCAAGTACTTGTCTTCGGAAGGGACAGTCCTGTCTGCGTATTCATTTCTCCGTTTCACCAACTTTTGACAAATCAAGTACTGGGCATCACAAGGGGCAGTCCTATCTGCGTATTCATTTCACGAACTTTAATCTTTCTCTTTACAGATAAATAAAATATAAATAATATGAAACATGAATGCATGGATTAGTTTTTATCCATGTTTTTTTAACCTTAAAAGTTGAAAGAATATCCCAGATTCCAATTTGATATTATTGCGAAATGGTAAAACCTTTAACACAGTATTTTGTCTTTACTTATTCGGGACTACTGAATTTCGTTTCTTTATATTCGGGGTTTCGGAATCGGACACCCCAAACTCCTAACCCCTAAATTTATAGATTCTGAAACTAAAAAACCACCAACTATTTCCAGAAATAATTTGAAATTACGGTACTACATGTAAACGTCCAAAACTCCATTCCAATTTTCCTGTACCCATATCATATATACTTACTCTATAGATAGAATCATATCACATGACATTGTATGTTATCTCATTCTATCCCTAGCTTGTCTACTCTTTGTCAGCATAAAAGCGAGTTTAATATTTTGTAACTGCGACTGTATGATGGTGCTTACAGGAAAGCTTAATTCCCTTTGCAAACAAAAGCTGCTACCGAATTGCTGATGGAGAAGGAATGGAAGAAGACATTGATCATTGTGTTGATGATAATGTGCTACCTTTAGAAACACAGACTGCTCTGAAACGACTGAAAACTTGGAAAAGAGCATGCATGAGTGGCGAGAAATTGTGTGGTCTTGCCATGCTCCATGTTCATCGCGATAAGGATATCAGCAGACCAAATTATGATTCTGAAACGATTTGACTGAACCGGCCATAGAAAAATTTGGCAAACTCTTCTGAATCGATGTTTGTTCTATGTTCTGGCAACAGACTCAAATCAGTGATATTTGAATGATTGTCTTACATATAAATGTAAATAAAGTTGTTAAAAATTTGGTGTTAGTAAAAGTCTTAAAATATGAAAAATTTATATAAAAAGTGTCCAAATTCAAAACATTATCAAACTCTCTAAAAATGCCTAGAATGCAGGATTTTGCACCGTTCATTTCATACCCTTAAAAAAAAAATCAATTATTTTGCCTCACTAAAATAAGATGCCTAGTTACGGCCTTGTCTTTTAAAAGAAAATAACGTCAGCATTGAAAGTGAATCTAAGGTAAATCATTTGATTAATTCGATCGACTAAAAATCATTCTTTTAAAGGTAAAAACAAGGATGAAAATATATTTTTAATCTTTTAATATGAAATCAAATAAACATCGAAAAATCCAATTGCACGATTTTGCTTAATGTATTTATATCTGTATTTATGTGTATATACCTTATATGGTCATCGGAGGTTTTACGAGGTCAACTCGATATTTAATTATATGGCGTCTAGACAAAAAACCTACGAAACGAAGCTTCATATTATCGTTCCCATGCTCTATAAATTGTTAATTTTAGACTTTTAATAATTTGGATAAATGTTTTACATGGTTATACATCAAATATTAGAATTTGAGTCAAATCGGTGAGTATGAATTTGACAACTAGTGCCCCTTTAAGCTTATGAAACAGAAACTCAACAACAAAAAAATCTATACATGTATATACAAAATTAATATCTTCAGTGGATGTGCGAGGCTGTGCCGAGCGATTTCCCCGTTTCGGGCCGAATCCTTATATCGTTGATATGTCAAGTCAATGCACTATTATTGTCTTTATACTGCAATCTAAAAGAGTACTTTTACAATTATTGTTTAGTGTGTATGTTATTATTTGATTTAAATATTTGGAAACTTCCCCCTTTTATAAAAAGGCCTCATATCATGCAGGCGGAGAAATGTACAGCACAATGAAATGTACATCTACCAGTTGAAACCTGCAATCGATGATGAACAAGTTTGTTTGAGAATGAACTAAAATATCAACAATAAGCATAAAGCATAATGATATATAGTTCGCAAGCCAGAAATATTAACAAGTGAAATATGTTTTTTTCTAGAAATTGCAAAAGAAATAAGTTTGAGGCATTTTGACTGCTCAAATAGAACGAGTAAGGTATAAATGCATGTATATACATATACATATATATATACATAGTCAGCTATGAAAGGCCCCGATATATATATATATATATATATATATATATATATATATATATATATAGAGTCTATAAGAATCTACCAACCAGTAAACTTAATAGGTATTGGATCATCAAAATTGACAATACTACACAAACAGGAAAACTTATATGAGTATTGTTACACAATCTTTCAGACTCACATATATATATATATATATATATATATATATGTATGTATGTTACAGTAAATAGGTGAAATTAGGAATTACATGTAATTACTAAACATTTCAGTAAATACCTGTAATCACTAGTCAATTTAGTAATTACATGTATTTACTAGTTGTTTCAGTGATTACAGGTATTTACTGATTTTTTTTGTCATTTTTACAGCTATTTACTAACTTGTTTGTAATTTTTGTTTAAAAAATAAAGACATGTAATTCAAGATATCAAATAAGAAAGTAAGGGGTAGGGATTTTTAGGGCTTACTTAAGGATCAATGATTATAAGGCACATTAAAAGTGCATACTCTTCAGTGTTTGTGAATTGAAACTGGAAAATGGTTGTTTTATAAGTTTTGAAACTCCCTAAAAATCATTTTGAGCATGCAAGATAATGATATCAATCCAAAATTGAGAAAAACATTTTTGAGAAATTTATAGGCAACTTGGCCAGCTATTTTTTGAGATAGACATTACATTATGGCAAACTTGGTTAAATGATCTTGATAATTCTTAAAATCTCATAATTTTGTTATATTAAAATCTCCATCAGGCATACTCTGCATATTAACTTGGCCAATAACATGAGTTAAATTCCTTTTACAAAATAGGTTTTACTACGACTTCTTTTGTCAGACATTTGCGATGAAGCTGACATTCTTCACAAACAAATTTATACAAATTGATGGCGTTAAGAGTCACATTTTCATATTTCCGTGTTTTTATGAGTTCTTCAAGACCTCCAAACTTAAGCTTATATACCTCCAATAAAATTTTATCGTCGTTTCTTCCTGTATAAGAATGATCTTTTTGTGGATTGAAAAAGTCAACTAAATGGTCCATCCCTTTTGTTTTACTTTCAATGTTGACATTCTTTTCCTTTTCGTCGAGCCTGCGTTTTTGTCGCAAAAGCGAGACATAGCGAACAAACCTAATAATTCCGTCGCCAGCGGCGTCCACAAATATTCGCTCTGTGGTTATTTTTTTTAAATTTTGATTAGTTTCTCAAATTTTCCCGGATTTCTACCAAACATGAACAGAAGCTTCAGTTGTTTATGATCAAAAGATAAATTTCAAGAAGTAAATTTTGTAAAAATAAAATTAAGTTTTTCCGTATTTTACTTATAAAGGGACTTAGTTTGTATGCCAGTTAACATTACATTCACACTGTGGTTAAAATTTTTTAAATTTTAATTACCTTCTCAAAATATCCTGGATTTCTACCAAAATTGGACAGAAGCTTGTTTATGATCATAATATAATATGTAGAAATAAAGTTTGTAAAAAAAACTATACTTTTTCGTATATTACTTATTTAAACGGACTAATTTTTCCAGTTAACATAACATACACCCTGCAGTTTAAAGTTTAGATTTCATAAACCATCCTGAATTTTTAACAAATTTTGATAGAAGATTCTTATAGAACTAGTCAAAAGATAGTATCTAGAGGAAAATTATAAATACTTTTTTCCCTATTTTTGTTGGGCCTGCGACTCACAGCAAAAGTAGGCGAGACACTGGGTTCTGCAAAACCCTTAAAATTTTGATAGCTGAATACTCACTGATTTTCTAATTAGTATTACCATAACTTTTGATCAGTTAACCATATTACAACATTGTTTTAACAGTTAGTAAATAGGTGTAAAAATTCATTTTAAAATCAGTAATTACTGGTAATTACTGGACAGTTTTAGGAATTACTTGTATTTACTAAGTGCATCGGGAATTACATGTAATTCCTAAATTATAGTAATTACATGTAATTCCTAATTTCATCTATTTACTGTAACATATATATACGAATACGTACACACGGACACATATCGATATGTAAACAATAAAATACGGAGATATTTTATACGTACAGCTAATTGGATATTAATATTTCCAAACATAGGTTGACATTTTGTCGTTTTATGATTAATATTTTAAAAGTATATATGTATCAAATAATAATCATGGATACTCTATGTTGCCTTTATTTTTTTATACAAATAAGGCCGTTAGTTTTCTCGTTTGAATTGTTTTACATTGTCATATCGGGGCCTTTCATAGCTGACTATGTGGTATGGGCTTTGCTTATTGTTGAAGGCCGTACGGTGACCTATGGTTGTTAATGTCGTGTCATTTTGTTCTCTTATGAACAGTTGTCTCATTGGCAATCTGTAAATAATGGACATTATTTCATAAAAAAAAAAAAAAATCACGTTTTACAGTACTTACAGTCTTTTGAAAAATCAAAAAATCAATTGTTCCAAGCACTTCCGTGTTGTATGTATGCCAAGACAGTAATTTGAAAAGAAATACGCTCGTTTTAAACGAAGAAGAGAATAATAATATTTTGGAATGTGTTAATTTATGTGAACTGATTCATTGATTTTCATTTGAAATTCATATTGTGTCACGGCTTCATAATGTGTCACGATACAGGATATATAAGAGCACTGTATGGAACTTTCTCAATTGTCCAAAGCAATAATATCTATTATATTAAAGAAGTTTTTTATTAGTATTTTATTTCTCGAATTGATATTAAAAGAAGTGATTTAGAAATGTATGATGCGTAATTTATCTATTTTCTCGCGTTAGCTAAATCTTGCATTATGCAATGAGTATTTTGTTTGTGATATTTTAAAGAAAAGCAAAATTAAAAAAATTAACTCGGGAGAAAATCACATGATATTGTACATCTTTACTTAAATTGTATTCTAAGGAACAGAAAATCATTTCGTTGAGAAATAAAGAATGCGCCAAATAAGAACAATTAGATAAGATACCATCAACGACAAAAACATATAAATGAGAGAAAGGAAAAATAACAGCAAAACATATACAGAACAAAGTACAACATAAAATATAAAATTGAGAATGGAAACGGGGAATATGTCAACATGGTCAAAGAGACAACAACCCGACTAAAAGAGCAGACAACAGCTGAATACCACCAATGCAGCGAGAAATTCCTGCACTCGGAGGAGAGCCTTTTACAACCATCCCATTCCCCAAAAAATCAAACTTGACAATCAAATATTGTCATCATAGAATTTGACCTGATTAACAATTTTTCACATGTCAGATTTGCTCTTTAAATGCTTTGGCTTTTGAGATATATGCCAAAAACTGCATTTTACCCCTATGTTCTATTTTTAGCCTTGTCGGCCATCGTGGTTGGTTGGCCAGGTCACCAGACACATTTTTTAAACTAGATACCCCAATGATGCGAATGGCCAAGTTTAGTTTAATTTGGCCCAGTAGTTTCAGAGAAGATTTTTGTAAAAGTTAACGACGGACGACGGACGCCAAGTGATGAGAAAAGCTCACTTCACCCTTTGAGCCAGGTGAGCCAAAAAGAAGATGTGGTATGATTGTCTATGAGACAACTGTCCACAAGAGACCAAAATGACACAGAAATTAACAACTATAGGTCACCGTACGGTCTTCAACAATGAGCAAAGCCCATACCGAATAGTCAGCTATAAAAGGCCCCTAAATGACAATGTAAAACAATTCAAACAAGAAAACTAAAGGCCTTATTTTAAGTACAAAAAATGAACGAAGAACAATTATGTAACACATATACAAACGATAGCCACTGAATTACAGGGTCCTGACTTGGGACAGGCACATACATACATAATGTGGCGGGGTTAAACATGTGAGCGGGATCCCAACCCTCCCCTTAACCTGGGACCGTGGTATAACAGTACAACCAAGAAGGAACTATAAAAATCAGTTGAAAAAGGCTTAACTCATCAGATGGACATAAAAACAAGTGGACGGGGCCGGGTACTTGTACATCCCAACAACAAAACAACAAACAGACACTAGGAACAGATCTGAGAGTACTCGCAGTTATCTGATAGCTAGTTCAAAGCCACTAACAACTAATTAAAGATTCATGCAGTTAAGACTAAAATATCAATCCGTACACATCCAACATCCAATGGATTTAGTGTAAATACGTCATTAAGTCAACTTTGCCTAATGGAGCAGATTCTTTGTAATTTCAGAATTTATAAACCAACAATTTTCTAATTTATAAAAAAGAAGATGTGGTATGATTGCCAATGGGACAACTCTCCACAAGAGACCAAATGACACAGAAATTAAAGTTTTGTTATAATTATACATTTGTAATGTAGCAACCATAATGGGTTTTTTCTTCTGTATAAACGAAGACAAAATGATAATGGTATTGTCCTGAGTCTTAAGACATGGGTTTTGGTTTGCAAACTTTACGAAACATATCAAAAACGTCACCTAGCACTAAAAAAAAATCACAAATATCTTAGGACTAAAACGTGTTTTCAGAAAAATGAAAATGTTATAGATGTACGCTGCAATTATTACAAGAAGTATTGATTTGCTATAATAGTCTAAACGAGATACGTATACAGATTGTTGATTTCTATAACAAGTTTCCATAAGAAATATGTTAGGGTCAGAACAAAGGTGAGTGGCACGAGAGTTAATCTAAATATTTATATTTAGAATGAATATTCTCTTCCGCCTGCCCACAATTTGATGACGTCAGAAAGAAAATGTCCGAGTGTTTCCGATATGACAGAAAACAGAAAACAGATGTCATTTCGGCACAAAGAACATGTGCCACGCGAACCAATAACGCACTTCAAACTGTGTATTGATTTAACCAATTAAAGAATGAAGATAATTGAAAAATCATTTTGTTTCAGCAATCGTATGGAATTTGGGTGGTCGGAACTCGTTTTATTGATTTTTTTTTTTAAATAGCCTTCTATTTGTCCCGAAAGTGTTGGTTCTTTTACATGCAGGAGAATTAAACTTTCATTTATCCCATTTGTCTTATATATCTGACAAGTGACATAAACTTCTACGTGTTGAATGCGGTCACTAAAAAGAAGAAGTATCTGGACTTGACAATGCATAGATGATCATTTGGCGATATAAAATGTTACAACATTATAATATTTTAATCATGAAAATATATTTTTATTATAATATTTTCATATATTTCTCTCATTAGTGTTTTGTGTATCTTGTACCGGTGGAAGAATTCAAACATTCATTTTTGAATTCCTTTTTTGATTAGTTTTTAAAGCGAGCTTTATATTATATCTAGCCTTATGTTTCCTTATACAATATATTTAAAATAGTTTAAGTATATGTATTTGTTATCTGATGGTCTAAATTCTGAGAAGAAATTTGAACAATTTGTTTCAGCAATCGTTTGGAATTTGGGTGGTCGGAACTCCATTTATTGATATTTTTTTTTTAAATAGCCTTCCATTTGTCCCGAAAGTGTGGGTTCTTTTACATGCAGGAGAATTAAACTTTCATTTATCCCATTTGTCGTATATATCTGACAATTGAAATTAGACTTTTACATTCTTGCTAATTGTAATGCTTAACTGACTATTTATGATAGAAGTACACGCATTTTAAGGAGAAAGTGTGTATCTGCGAATTTTGCAAGCTTTATTTTTTAACATTATGTGCTTACAATTTATAAATTAAAATTGATAATGCAAATGGGGAATATGTCAAAGAGACAACAACCCGATCATAGAGATCTATAAATATATATATAGATATAAGGTGTCGCGTATTGATTTTAAAATAAATCGTTTGGTGTCTAGTTCTATTGGTTGAAGTTTGCCTCACATCCAGCGGCAAATATTTCATTCATTTTCAAGACAAGAAAAAAACAAGATATCAAATAGGTAGGTCGTCCGGTTAAAATAAATTAGAAGTTTTACTGCATTTGAAAAATTATATCTCTTACAGGAACAGTAATTTTGTCTTCAACACGTCATTTCTCACAAAAATTCTTTTGCAAAGGTTCTTTAATGTGTGTGGAGTGTGATTACCTCCACACATGTAACCTTCCCATAACGAACGGACGTAACAGTGTATGTGTTTATCCCTCACAGCCATACAAACAAAATGATAGACTATATATGCACTGCATCACTGCATAGAAACAAATGAAAAAATTTTGCACTAAACTTTATAGATAAATAGCTTTGATGAAAGCGTTATATTTTTTTTTAATTTATAACATATTTTTTTCTGTATTTCTTTTTTTTTTCTTTTTTGTATGACTACATCAAAAAGAGAAAGTTTGCTGAATAAATTCAAAATTACAACATTTTTAAAGTCTTTTGCGAAAGATAATGTTTGATACGTCATGATAAGCATGTGTATTTGCATTTTGATATACAAGAATGTCGAAAAAATGGCGGGGAAAAGATAAGTTTTTTTCTAATTTGAAATATATAAGAAAAAACGAGTACTTGAATGTAAATGGAAACAATGCATTGCACTAAGGAATAAACCAGAGGGTTCATAAATGTTTAAAGAAAGATGAAAAATTTATAACAACCCCAATTATGATTGATTGGCAAAACAGTTAAGGCCGAATGTACTAATATGAATTGTTGTTTTTTTTTTGTTTAGTACATTGTCATATACAGGATTGGTATTGTATTTATAAATTATTACTGGAAGATAGAGAATTTGGAAGGAGATAACCTTTTTTTTTTAAATTTAAGGTATATGATAAATTGTAAATACAAACTAATTATATATCTGGAGATATGGGTCCTGCTTTGATCTATATACTATAAGCTACCCAAACTTTTAAAAGTATACAAATTTGTGGTCTGGTTTTGGTTAATATGCATTTATATTTGCTCACAGCAGAAGCCTTGTTTGCAGTTAAATGCTCACGCTTCATTTCTATTTTTTTTTAATCATCCTTTTAGTGCCGATTGAGAAATGTCTTTATTTATAATTATAAAATTTTCATCACGATTTTTACATATATTCTTATTGTTTTAGTGCTTATTCTATATTTATAGTAGATACGTAACAATGTTATCTTACTTCAAGTTTGTTAAAACGTGTTAAACCAAGTCTTTCAAGTGTAAATGCCAAAGTGGGTGTATGTCGTTTTAATATTATTTGTAGGTTGTCTATGTTTTTATATTCGGTCAAAATTCAGTTATGGTGCTTGTGTTGCATAATTTTATAAATGACGAATCCAAATAAAATATTCTTATTGAAGCTGCCATAGTAAACTTTAATACAATTCTGCCCAGCTTTATAATGCCATCTCTTCGCAGATAATATTTTGTCTATAAACATAAAGTTTTTCTTACATGATGGCAATATTTTCATTATAATTCCCTTGAATATCATCTTTAAAGATATTCACATATTTTACCAACGAAACATCTTGAATTGTGAAATTAGTTAACTTCCACAATTGTATGATAGAGTTATAATTATATATTAATTTTGATTAATAAATCTAGCTTTGTCATTAGACAGCATGGGAATGCATTACTTTTGACAGGAGTAAATACAACAATATTTATATACATTTAATGGCATTTTAATTCTGAAAAACATTTTCAGTAACCAACCCTTTTTATAACATCTTTTGCCATACTATTTATTTGAAAGTAAAAAGTTTTATTTTTAAAACTAAATATTGTACATCAAGTTTGTGGATTATTACATTTTCCAACGCTTAACTAAAACCGAAATTCAAAATACTTTCACAAAAACTAAAATAATATATAAATATATATATACAGGTATCAATAAATAGATTTGATAAATCTTTGCTAAGAAAATAAACACTAAATAAGCTGAAGCACGCCTCCGGGTGCGATTTTTTCTAGCTGTACTGAAACCCTATTGGTGACTTTCGACTGTTTTGTACTCTTCCCCATTTTCATTCTAAATTTTACCAAACAATTTGTGGTATTGTAAAAAGTTAATTCTGTACGGTTTCCACTTTTATAGCATGTAAATGCTACATGAAATAATTTGAATTCAACTTGATCAGCTTGTCAAGATAACATGTGTGACTTTTATTTACTAATAATAATAAAATATATTTATTGCTGCTTCATTTTCAAAATATCATCTGTCAAAAAGTGTAATTTAAAAATTCATTTTTGAACTTCTCGAATGACGCTTTTCAGCAATGATTATATGAGGTGTTTATTAGAACTTAATTTCATTCATTTGAATTAAGTATACAAAAACGTTGAAATATATTTTATAAGGACTCTGTTAAAAGACGGAAGAAATAAAATTCCAAAACGTAAAAAAATGCTCCTTTCATCGAAGTTTCAAAAATGAGATTTTGAGAAAAAACAAATTAAGAAGTTCCTCCACTTAGTTACTGGATTAATTCTATTAAATTGATTTGCAGGTGGTCTTTGAAAACTAGTAGAGAAATCCCATCAAGTAAAATGGTATAAATGCCAGCTGGCACAGAAATGTGAATGGCCATATTTCTTGTAATTTTGTTGAAAGATGAAAATTATCTTTCAAATCAACAAAAAATCAGACCGAAATCTGACAAATTACTGGTCATCTCATATATCACTACATGTGAACACTTTTTCGATGATTTTTTTACTGTAATTTATGTAAAGATGTTTTCCAACGGATATATTTTTTCAACTGTTTTAGATATACTAAATTTTATTTGCTATTAAAAATATTAAAGGTTTGACCGTTATACATGTACATTTTTTTAATTATGCGGCACAAATTTAGATATTCTGAATGGATTTTCTTTTTTACTGCCAAATATATCCTTTATGTTTTCATTTATCTCTTCTTTAATTTAAATATCGGCTGATTATGGAGGGATATGGGGTCGCGTTGTCAATGTTTGTTAAACGCGTTGACTTTTTACAAGTATTACTCCATTCGTTAGCTTGCTAGCCCCGTCCCTCTCTTTTAAAATTCTGGATCCGCACTGAATTTCCTTACAGTCATAATTTTGGTCTTGGGATGGATGGTCGTCTCATTTGCAATAACACAACATCTATTTATTTTCAACTTAAAGTAAATATAAAAAATCCATAAACGAAGAACAATCTTTACCGAAATCAAGATCATATCGGAAATGAAGATAAGTGCATTGTCTTTCAATCCCATTTAATTCATTTTGGTTATCTATTAATGCAAAATTTTCCAAATGATTTTACATTTTCCATATTGTGAGAAAATTGATTTCAACAGCCATTATAGCGCTGAACAACATTGTATTTTATGAACATGTGTTAAACTGTTGAGTGATCTTTCAGAGACATTTGAAGTAAATCAGTTTTCAAAGTTCCCTGAGTGTCATCAACATCAACTTTCGGATTTTGACCCCATGAGTGGGCATGTCTCTTTGTATTATGAAACAAAATCAAAATGACTGCAGATTTTTTTTTTTTTTTTAATTCACTATGACGTCGCGCAAGATACTGGTGACAATTTGAAGGTGATTCGAGAAAAATCGGCGAAAAGGCTAACTGTCCGTTTAGGACGCAACAATTTGCAGAATCGCTAAATAATTTTCGTTACCCAATCTAATGGCAACAAAATATCTGTTTTTCATGATATTTTTTTCACGAATAGGTTTCGATTTGAAGCGCTAAATTTTATGAAATAGGCAATTTTGCCGTGTAATGCGTAACATTGAACATTGAGATCTCCAAACATTTTTGAGAATGAAATATGGATTGAGTAGCCAAAGGTAGTTCTCATTTGGAAGGAATTAAGAACCATATGTAAAGTTTTGAATTACATAATTTTACTTACATATATGACGTCATACATGTAGAAAAATGACGTCATAGCAACTTTTTGATCTTGTAATGGTGACAAATAATCTAGACTCCAACTGCAAACTTTGAAGATCAAATTCATATACTGAAGGTAATTTTAAAAGGATATCGTTTATATTTATAATTTATAAATTACAAACATTTCTGTTTAAATTGGTACCAAACTTTTTGAGTTTACTTGTTTTAAAAAAAAACTATTGAAAAAATTTAAAATCAGAAAAAATGTCCCGTATCATCTGAAATCCAAACAAATATTCCATTTTGACGATTTCGGGATCTACGATGTATCGCGATTAAATCAGAAGAAAAATACTGATACAGATTTCAAAAATTACAACAAATACTGAACATGATAATATAAATACTGGCTGTTTTTATATTTTATCCTTTTCGCAAATAAAGAAAAGAAAAATCAGAAAAAATGTCCAATGAGACAAAAAACGTCGAAAAATAATGAAACGTCATATTTCACACAGAGTCAATACGCAAAAGAAATTATAAGAAGAACTTGTAAAGAATCGATCTCCAAACATGAAACGATATGGGCATGTTTTTGCCTTAGGGAGCTTCCATTTGATTTTTAAGGGGGGGGGGGGGGGGGGGCTAGAATGAAATTTGAAAAAGAGGGAGGACAGGGGTTTTGAGTGTAAAAAAAGGCAGACAGGAGTTTCGAGTAAAAAAATAATGAATAAGAATGGAAACGGGGAATATGTCAAAGAGATAACAACCCGACCAAAACGTAGAAAACAGCTCAAGGCCACCAATGGGTCTTCAACATGCGAGAAATCCCGCACCCAGGGGAGGTCTTGAGTAGGCCCCGAAATCCTAATGTATACTAGATCTAGAAAATGGACGCCACTCTTCACTTCGAAACACAGAGATGAACTAAAAGTAAAAAAATATAAAAGACTAACAAAAGCTATAGGTACCTGACTTAGGACAGGCGCGAACTGCGGTGGGGTTAAAAGGGCAGGATGAGCAGTTGGCAAACAAACCCAGGATAAACTTGTAAAAAAAGGCAGGACCAAATATAGTGAAAATAAAAAGGCAGGACCGAGATAACAACTAAAAAAAATGCCGGACAAAATTTTTCATCCTAGCACCCCCCCCCCCCCCCCCCCCCCCCATTAAAATCAAATGGTTGCTCCCTTAATGAAATAAAAATATTATTCTATATTAAAATTCGTAAAAAATGATTTGACTTTAGGAAGTTCTGGAACAATCTAAAAGAAGAGTTACCATATTAGATAATTTTCGTAGACAAAACAAGAGGCACCAATCCCTTCAAACAACCGAAATGATCTCTGGTGTTTCAGGAGAATGATTAGTACCAAAAAAATAAAACACGAGACAAAAAAGACTCATATTTAATTATTGAATGTATTTATAAACCAACAATCAATTAAAATAATCGGACTTAAAAAAATCAGACCAAAATTTTGTGTACATTCAAATATAAATATGCTTTCAGAAATATGAATAACAGAAAAAAAAGTAAACTTTCGGCTAAGGAAATACTTATTAGGAACAGAGAACGAAAAAGGCTTCAGAAAAATGAAACGAGTAGAAAATCTTATGGAAAGTTGTACAAGAATAAAGAGAGCGAGACAAAAACATATAGTCAAACGATTAATGCAAGAAAAAAGAGAGAACAAAGGGAGAAATCTAAGAAAATAAATGAAAGAAAACTGAAAAATAAAATGAATGTCCGTAAACACAGAGGTAAAAAAAATGTAGAACTTTCATCAATGTCACTTGTTGTACCAGAAGGTTCAAATGTTTTCAAAAACAGAATGGAAAAGGCCAGAGCCCTAAGAAAATTTAAAGAAGGTTTACCAAAATCTCCATCTAAACGATGCGCAGTTATATCGACTTATTTGGCCCGCAGATCCCCTCGATCGCCAACAATAGCTAATCTGAAACATTCAGTTTCGCCAGTTGAAATGGCCGTCGTTGCAGATATTCAAGAAATAATAAAATCTACAAAATTAAAGCGATCTAAGAATGCACGTTCGGTAATGAATTCTGTTACTGCATCAATCAGCGGGGAAAATTTAGCAAACTCGAGAGGTAAAATTAAACTGTGTAAAAATTTAGGTTTGCCAGCAAGAAGGGTTGCTGGAGGCCAGCGTATTAGGTCTAGAATTCTTAAAAGTGAATCGTCTGCATGGGCTCTTACGCAACAGAAAACAAGAAAAGATTCCATTTCAGAAGAAACAAAGAAAACAGTTTATAACTTTTGGCTCTCTGATGGCATATCACACCCGACCGGCAACAAATCCGATATCAAAAGAGAACGATTGGGACCAAACTTATATACTTCGCATATGACACACGTGCTGGAAAAAACACAAACTGATGCGTATTTAGATTTTGTCACCAAATATCCGGAAATTAAAATTGGACAAAGAGCATTTGAGAAACTTCGACCGTTTTTCGTAAGACCTGCATCTGAAAAAGATAGAAATACATGCTGTTGTAGATATCACGTGGAAGCAAACCTTGTTTTCAAAGCATGTATGAAGTTCAGAAAATCGTGTGACAGGGAAACCGATTCGCAAGAAAGTGACTATCCCGTATTTGAGAAAATGTCAGACCTTATACATATTACGCTATGTCCAAAAGTAAATGGATTTTATAGAAAAAATTGTCTTGACCGAAAATGTAGCCTTTGCGGAGTTGGTAATTTCAAACTTTCACCCAACGAATCACAGTCGTCTTCAACTGTTGAATGGCAAAAATATGAATATATAACTGAAAAATCGAAGGGTAAAAATGTAAGGCGCCGACTGACCCTGATAAAAAAGAAAACTAGCGTAAACGAAATGTTTCTCAATTTAAAAAAGCTTCTCGAAACTTTCCCCGCTCACCAGCACCGATCAAACTGGCAAAGCAATCAACTTAAAAGTCTTGTTCAGAACTTGCCAGTCAATCATTGCATATGCATCCACGATTATTCGGAAAATTATCGCTGTGTCGAGAAAGAAGAAATCCAATCCAATTACTTCCAAAGAACTGAATGCAGCATTCATGTAACCGTCATGCACCGACACGCCATTTTAGAATACGATGGTGTAGACAGTACAGAAGAATTTCCGGAAATAATTACGGAACATTTTTTCGTAATTTCCCCGGACCTGCAACATGATAATGATTTTACAAAATATGTCCAAAAGAAAGTTAAGGAATATTTAGATTCAATATCATACACAGTTGATCATATGCATGAATTCACAGACGGTTGTTCTAGCCAATATAAATCGCGGCACTGTTTAGGAAGTTTATCTACTGCCATCCCTGATTTCGGATATAAAACATTCCATAGAAATTTCTTTGAAACAAGCCATGCAAAAGGGCCTCAAGATGCCGCGGGGGGATTTATAAAAAGACAGGCGGACATATCTGTTCTACGTGGCAATACAGTGATTCAGAATGCGAAGGATTTATTTACGTTCTGCGAAAGTAGCCTTAAAAAGCCAAGAAGTGCATTATTTAAAAGAAGGGTATTTCGATATGTGGACTCAATTGATAGACACAATTCCAAAATATTTAAGCCGATCCAGCAAAATAGACAAATACATCATGTTTTTACTAGTACATGTAATGAAATCATTGTTTCCGATCTCTCTTGTTACACGTGCGATCAATGCATTTTGGGGAATTATCTTAACTGTTTAAATGTAGAAAATACCGGGGTAAAGAAAACTATTAAGCCACGCGAAATAACACAAACTTCTAACGAAGAAGAAGTAGCACAAGACACTGACATTCTTTCAGAAGACATATCAGATTTGGTATCCATAAACTCTGTTGTGGCTGTCAAAACCGACGATGATAACTTTGACTATTATTTAAGGAAAATTTCCAAAGGTTCACACGTATTGAATTCAGCAGAGAGTGACAGCTGGGGTGCTACATATCCCCCTGGATTCGAGGTTTTCCGGGGTCATTATTATGACAAAATCAGTGACAATGATCCGTTAAAATATAAACTTTTAAAGACAAAGACTGCTTTGGTACCGACGAAATCTCTGCTATACATACTTGCTGATGTAGATGCCTCTTATCGTATAACTATTTCAGAGGACACCCATCTAGACATTCTTTCTGTATTGGACAATTTGGATTGAAATAAGAATTAAATTATAAAACATCATGCACTGTTGTTTAGCCACTCATAAAATATTTTAGTAAACCTTTCCGATTCAAATGAAATGATTCAACGTGGCTCTGCTTATAATTAAAAAATATAAAATATATATGTATATATATATATATAAGTACGTCTGAGTCAGTGACAACCCTACAACGGATCGCCATCAATGATAGTGATACATGGCTGTGTACATAATGTATATACAACTCGTCTAAACATAATGTTTAGACGAGTTGTATATATATATATATATATATATATATACATTTTTCGTTAAATAAAATATACATGAATATCTTTACTGAAAAAAAATATTCCCATGAAAAAAAACCTGAATGAATCAATGCTTACACATTAGAAATCACATTAGAAAAACGTTACGTAAAAAACAAGAAAATAAGACGGCTTTTTGCTATATTTCCGACGTTACGTTATTATCACCAGTATTTTGCGCGACGTCTTTGTATTTTCTACTTTTGTCCCGGACATTATTTCTTTTTCAAACTTTTTTTCTAAAGGTTGTTTGTTGAATTGCGTCTACACAACACCACCTACATAGACACCAACTCAACAATATGCTTCAATATATATGCATAAGTTTGCATTTCAACTAAAAAGTATGTTCAGTAAAATGTATTTTGATATAAAAAGAAAACTGAACTATAGCTTTCATGGATTTTGATTACTATATTAAAGAGACCTGTTACATGCCTTTTTGTAGTTTGGCTTCCGTATTTTTGTTAATTTTTGCTTTTTATTGATCTGACTCTTTTGAACTGTTTGACCACGTGGTTTGACAGTGTTTCTCATTTTTTTCATGTGATCGAGACCTTTGATATCATACAAAAAGATATAGTTTTTTTGCGCATAGTTGATACGCCAGATATATTCGGTGACTTATAGTTGTCTAAAACCTATATATATACTATATAGTAAGTTGATTCTGGTGAATTTTGTTTCATTGGCAAATCTTACCAACTCTCATTTCGAACAAAATGGTAAACAAGTGACACTACATCAATAAAATACCAAATAATATAGACTTTAGCTTTGAACTGAGACAACCTTTAGCATAGTCCGTAATCGTTTAAACCACTGACGCTACTTTTATCTTTTAAATCAAATATAGTTAGCAATAGATAAAAGTTATATAAGTTGTCATTGTTAACATGGTTTATTTTAAGTTAATTTTGTTTTGTGACACCAAATCGTTAGCATAACAGAGGGGTACATGTACCTGTATATATGTGCGATGTTCGAAGAGCACGTATACATATAGATACCAATTAGTGGGAGCAATACACACATTATTCGAATAAGATAAGATAAGATAAGAATTTTATTAATCTAATCAAGAATCCATAAAGGGCATCATTTTACAACACAATATGATTGGAAAAAGCAAAACAGAAATCTAATACCATACTATAACATTATGGACAGGATCAGAGCCTAACACAACATGTGTTTTATATAACTATTATATTAAATGTTATAACAATGAAATATTATATTATTTCATATATTTTGTTTACATCTGGATCTTATTTCTAAACCTTTAATAATGTAATTTCCTAGGCACATGAGAGTTGGTAAATGCTCATTTGTGAACAGCCAGAAATATTTCTTATCATTAGGTAGTTCTTTAAAATTAGTACAAAAAGTGATAACTTTATCAAAATGGACAATTTACTGTAAAATGGGTCTCATCTTCAATAGAATTTGATCCATGTGATAAGCAGTGATAACATAGACGTTGAGTTCTCTCTATATATTTTTTACTATATCTATCTTTCTCAATTCTAAGATCATGAGCACTTATTCTCATTTTACATATAGCTCTTCTTATACTAAAATCTTTAATTGATAAATAAGCCTCCTTTACAAAGTCAGTCTTGAGGTTGAAATAATTTTCTAATTTACTATTACCTTGTGATAAGATTTCAGACCTTTTGACCAACCAAAATGTTTTAAAACTATTTATTGAGCTTTGTATCTAAATTTTGTATATCAAGTGATTGAAGTACATATTTCATAGATGAATACCAACAATTAATGTTTTCTGCATCTAAAATTTAAAAACACACCATGTATAAAAAAAAAAAAAAACTGCCTGCGAAATGTAAAACAATATTCAGCACAACAGAACAGCGACACGCAACAGAGGGAGTGGACTATACGGTGTCGACACGCAACAGAGGGAGTGGACTATAAGGTGTCATGAAGGTTAGGCAGTGTGTGCTTCAAAAGTATCATACGCATAGTGTTCATACGCGTAGAGTTGAAACGCATAGTGTTGATACGGTTTATTTACAACCACTGGGTCGATGCCACTGCTAGTGGAGATTTAGATTTCTATTTCCCCGAGGGTATCACCAGCCCAGTAGTCAGCACTTTTTGTGCTGACATAAATTATCATTGATATGGTTATATTTATAAATTAACTGTTTACCAAATTTAGAATTTTTGAAATACTAAGGCTTTTCTACCTCAGGCATAGATTACCATAGCTGGATTTGGCAAAACTTTTGGGAATTTTGGTCCTCAATGCTCTTCAACTTCGTACTTTATTTGGCCTTTTTAACTTTTTTGGATTCGAGCGTCACTGATGAGTCTTTTGTAGACGAAACGCGCGTTTGGCGTATATACAAAATTTAGTCCTGGTATCTATGATGAGTTTATTTAGTTTTGTTCTGCTATTTGTCTAACTCGGTTATGTCACAGTCTAGGAAAAGAGGACATAATTTACAGGATATCGGCAACGACAAGTGGAACATATACGTGATCATCTGTCACACATGCTGATATTCTTAAAACAACAAACGAAATCATGATCCATTGCGTATATTAAACTTTCGACGGAATGACTTCTAGTTTGTTAATTGCAACCCTTGTTTCAAAAGCTTCATTGTATAGTACGCATGAAATCGTCACCATTGAAATCATCAGGACATATTAACTTAATAATTGTTATTATACAAGTATGGCCTTCATGAAAAGTTAATATTATTAACCTAAGGAAAGGTTATTTTCCTCGAGGTTCGTAGTGCTGGAATGTTTCAACATCGAACCGGAAGGCTCACAATGTGGAAATTAAAACTCAAATAAAAAGTCATATGAAGATTTCGACCACCACAGCTATTTTGTAGATCTTTTCTTGCTAATCCTTTTTGTATCCAAAACTTTTATCCATCTATTATGGTTTTCAAGATAAAAGGCAAAATGGAAAATGGGGGAAATTGCCATTGAAGGGATTCTACTTCGAAAAGGAGTCGACCATTAATTTCCAAGTATACTGAAAAGAGGAGCTAAAGATACCAGAGGGACAGTCAAACTCATAGACCGAAAATAAACTGACAACGCCATAGCTAAAATAGAGAAAAGGACAAACAGAAAAACAATAGTACACAAGACACAACAAAGAAAACTTATGACTAAGCAACACAAACCCCACCAAAAACTAGGGTTGATCTCAGGTGCTGTGGAAGGGTCATGTACTTTTGTCCATCTGATGAGTTAAGCCTTTTTCAAGTGATTTTTATAGTTCGTTCTTATGTTGTACTGTTATACCACTGTCCAGGTTAGGGGGAGGGTTGGGATCCCGCTAACATGTTTAACCCCGCCACATTATGTATGTATGTGCCTGTTCCAAGTCAGGAACCTGTAATTCAGTGGTTGTCGTTTGTTTATGCGTTATATTTTTGTTTTTCGTTCATTTCTTTATATAAATAAGACCGTTAGTTTTCTCGTTTGAATTGTTGAAACATTGTCATTTCGGGACCTTTTAGAATGAAATTCAAAACAGTGTGGCTGTGGCCATTGATTGACACATTAAATTCATCCATTGACTGGGACAATTTACGTGAACGTTTGTCTGTAACGACCACTGTTCACGACGTACCTACGATAGACATTTAAACTGTGGGGTCACCAAAGGGTTTCTTAACGCCTTTAATTATAAAATAATTCGAAAAATTAATCAGGAATAACCTTTATGTTTTGATTTATATAATTGATATAAATCAAAACATCGTGTTATTTCTGATTAATTTTTCGAATTACTTCATTAAGGTGTTGAGAACCTTTGGTGACCCCATAGTTTAAGTGTCTTTAAAAAGTACATAGTGAGCAGTGGTCGTTACATACAAACGTTCACCTAAATTGTCCCAGTCAATGGATGAATTTAATGTGTCAATCAATGGCCACAGCCACACTGTTTTGAATTTCATTCTATAGCTGACTATGCGGTATGGGCTTTGCTCATTGTTGAAGGCCGTACTGTGACCTATAGTTGTTAATTTCTGTGTCATTTTGGTCTCTTGTGGACAGTTGTCTCATTGCCAATCATACCACATCTTCTTTTTTTATATCTTATGACTTATTCGTAGATCTTGTCCTGCTGATCATATTTGCTATTAAAACTTCTATCTATTATAATTTTTAAGATGATAAGCAAAACGCCAAAATATGGGGAAAATCACCATAAAAGGGCAATAATTTCAATATGGCGTCGCCAAACAATTTCAGTCATGTTTGCATTATGTGTAGACTTTGTCTTGCTGATCTTTTTGTTATTAAAAATTTCTTGCTTTCTATTATAATTTTCAAGATAAAGAGTAAACATGAAAATATGGAATAATTGGCAATAACTCCAATAGATCAAAAGTCATCTGACAGTTTTTATGTCAATAAACATAAGGTTTATTACCATTATTCCGAATATTTTCGTCCTGTCAGATTTTCTCTACATCTTTAACGGCTTTTCAGATAATAGCCAAACATTGCATTTTACCCGAAGTTCTATGTTTAGCAATGTCAACCATGTTGGTTGTCAGTTGTGATATATGTAAGGCGAACAGATGCCGACAGAGGACGACGACGCCGGATAACGGACGACGGATGTCAACGTGATGAGAAAAAAGAATCTGCAAATAAAGATAGCCTTTCGATTTAACAAACCTTAATTCTAATTTATTTGGGTTTTGAAAATAAATTGAAAACAAAGTTCATGTCATAAAATTCTTTTTTGAAATTCGTAGAATAAATAGGAGATACATAGGTTTTTTGTATAGTTTATTGTCCGTCTTTTCTTTGACTGATATACCATCCACACATTTAATTTTTTTTTTGTAATCGCAATTGACTGATCAAAAACAGTTCAAAGAAATTCTTAAGATCTAACATAGAACAATTCGACATCATACCATCAAAAAAAGTGTAAGGGAGTTTCTGATAATCTTCATAACTAGAGATTTATGTATGCCAGAACAAGTTGAAAAGCATTTAATTACCACGTGGAAATATAAGTAATTGGTTTTAACTTGAAATTACACATTAGTCGCCTACCACTGGTACTACCACATGTTTGAAGTACTTAGCGTAGAACACCGGGGATATGTTATATTTCTCTTGACATGATAATTATCAGAAATGTACGAGGGAAATTAACGAGAATGTTCATTTCAAAGCAGGAATTGAAAATCTGATAAATTGGACAAATAATCTGACACTTATCAAATTATTTAAGATAATTGCAGTTTCTGATGAATAGTTTTCAATAAGGTCTTACATTTTAAATAATGTACGAAGAAATCGACAAGACTGAACTATATGTACGATTGCGGCAGAGAAAAAATAAGTATACCTATAGAGTATTTTCAGGAGTCGAACAAAAAGAAATATACTATAACTTAAGTAGGCCAAACGAGACAAAGAGATGTATATTAAAAGAACATGCAAATATATGGGGGAAAAATATTGCACAAAATAATGATTTCCTCCGACTATTTATGTCGTCATGACACTAAATCTGTTGGATGTGTAATGGTTGATGATTTTTGTTTAAGTTGTTATTGGCTTCAAACTACCTCAGATTACTCTCAGATCTCAGATTTTTGTTATTGGGATGTACAAGTACCCGGCCACGTCCACTCTGTGTAATTGTTAGATGTATTTCTATTTGTATCCATGCATCTGATGAGTTAAGCCTTTTTCAACTGATGTTTATAGTTCGTACTTATGTTGTACTGTTACACCATATACTTTCCCATGTTGTGGGCCCGCTTACATGTTTAACGGTGACAAAAACTACGCACATTTTGTATGTTTGTATGTGCATGTACCTATAGTCAGGAGCATGAGTTTGGTATCTTTCGCAATTTTTCTTGTACAGAAATGTTTATGACTTTTCCTCTCATCTTTTTGGTGGAATTGATCGCTGCTGCATTTGGCTTAACTCAAAAGATCAGTAGTGGGCATAAAAATCATTAACATGAAACAATATGTACACAAAGCACCGAAATAAGAGAACTCGCGTTGGTAAATACATGTACGACGATATAAAAACACGAATGTTCTCCCAGACTAAAATATTAATTAGTACACATCTATATAACTGATTTAGTTTAGAGACGTTATAAACAGTATTAGAACCCATGACCTTATGCAATATGATTCTAGAAAACAGACTCGACAGGATAAAAAATCATCACTTGGCATATCTGTAGACGTACAAATGTTTATTTTTTCAAAATCAAAATCAATGTTGGTACCGATAAAAAAAATGTTTAAAAAAAAGATACGCTCGAGCCAGCCGACAATTTGTTTTGAAAAAGTAAATATAAAAGGTTTGAGAGTATCAAAACCATAAAAAATTGGCATAAATGTTTAAAGTGAAATCCTATATATTGTTGAATTGAGAGCTCTCCTCTGCATGGACTTACTATAATATTGTCTTGCATTTTCTCTCATGATTTTTTTTTTTACATTTTCCCCAAAAATGCACGAGGAAATTTGTGTACCAAAATATCTTCCTGTTGCCGTCTCTGTGAAGATCAGTTGATTTTATAATGTATTTATCAAGGGAGTTAATTTTAAGAAAAAAACGAAAACAGCAGTCTATAAATTACAGGCGTCCAAAACACTTCTCTGGATTTATCTTCATCATAATCGCTCAAAACCGAATATTCGAAAGTCTATGATGTATATATTAAAAGAACCAAAACAGTTGAAGAGCTATAAGGACTTAGAATCAATATGGCAAAATCTTTCTAAAGTCAACTTTGCCTGAGGGAGTAGAACCTTATAGTTTCTTAATAAATTATAAATTTATAAACGGACAATGTAAAAAAGGTACGTCATAAATCTTTGTAACTACCGAAGAACTGGCTACTGATTTGACAATACCTTCAGAGACTGATAGTCCACTTGCAGCGGTATCGACCCAGTGTTGTTTAAAATGAAAACAACGGTATAAATGTCATGTCTCCGAAGAGCTTTATACTTTTTACTTTAACCATGTAATTACTTCCATGCTACTTCTATGCTTTAACCTATATATATATATATATATATTTGTATTTGTATTTATTTCCACAATTTTAACGGTGTGCTTCTTGTGCAGTTTTCTATTAGTTCTGGAAAGTAAAATGTATATTTTGGCCTTTTGCTGTTGTGTGCTCTTTGGTCGGGTTGTTGTCTCTTTGACACATTCCCCATTTCCATTCTCAATTTTAATTTTATTTGAAAATTGTCCCCAATCTACATTATGATGTAAAAGAGCAAAGTCTTTTTAAAAGAAATTCACTGACCAATCTTCTTTAACTTATTATTGAAATAGCTGGGTATTTACTTGTGTTGTGTTGTAAAGTGTTTCAATATTCATATTTGTGTGTATTGGCTTGAGTGTCCTTTACCCACATGCCCTTGGTGACTACATGTTGCATATGGACAAAAATACTATTTGCTCATAAAAGCTGTTTATAAAATAGATGTGATGCTACTTCTGGTGTATGGTCAATAAACACCAGACATCATGCTTTAGTTATGCACATAATGGGTCCTCTATTGAAATAGAATATACCCTATCGACCGAAAAAATTATCGAGAAAATTGTAGATGCAATTGCATGCAAAGTCGTTATATTATTTGATATTAGAAATTCAGACGGACAAACTAGCCTCAATAACAGAAAAGAGAGGAAAACTGATGATAATAGGCTGTTGAAAATCTATTGGTTATCTGAGTGAAACGTCATTCTCAAAGATAACAATCTGCACTGTAAAACATCATGGTAGAAAAATATTCTTTGAACAAAAAAGAAATATAGTTTTTTATGCATGACGAACGTGTACTCAGTTTGAAAGTTAATTACTTAATATATATGTATTTTCATGATTGCCCTTGACATTTGTGGGAGTTTTTCATACTGATAACTCTTGTAAAATTAGGAAAAAAAGTTTTGAAAAAAAAGAATCAAAGCATCATTAAAAATACGTCATTACGAAACAGAAGAAGACTTCAGCGTGTGTGGTATCAGTAAGTAATTGAAGCCTGTATTTCATATGTGTCATTTTCCATACGATTTAATAAGTTTTTGACGATATCACGCCGAGGAAACTAGATAACCCCTGACCAATATATGATCATCTGATTGGTTGATTATGGAAACTTATGAGATAGGTGTGACCAATTTGTCGAAAAATGATTTCCTATGATAATCACCGAGAAATGCGCGTGTTATATACCGTCTGCTGACTGAAGATGGACATGATAATTCTGACATGACATAGCACCATTACGGTCATATCAGGCTGCCATCTTGTCCACAATGGCTATTTGGTAATAATATATTCAATTTCTTGGGACAACATTGCTTGATTTTTTTTTAATATTCTGACACTAGATGATGAGGATATCATGATGATGGCGAGGAAAAACAAGAACTCATAAAATGAAAGTAGAATCTTTAAAATAGCCTTTAGAGAGATCATGTGCTGTTATTAGAAAATTAAATGAAATTTGCGACCCAACATATCCGACCTTACATTTAAAGTCTAAATGAAATTGTATAGAGTAAGATGTTCTTCCATTTCCTTCAATTCTTATATCACCAAAAGTATGTCATTAGAATGGTTAACTTAAAAACTGTTTTCATGCACAAATACAATTATTTTTTAATGTTAAATTAATCTTAAAAACTTAAAAATTTTGTAAACGTGTGAAATATATATGTATATTATTTTATTTATTATTAGAATTTTTATGTATCTATTCAGTTCAGTATTTTTGTGATTATACTTTTTTCATATATTGTATCAGTCAAACAAATATCAAACGTATGCATAGTGAAAAAAATGTATAAATTATCCTTACCTCCATGTTCTACATAATTTAACAGTGAATTAAATAGGCTGTAATTGCATTATTAATACTCAATTTGTTTATTTTTGTTTAAATAAAATGTTTTGGTATTCATTTCATGTATTTATACTTCGCTTCTCGTTTTTCACAGCAAAATCACGTTAGAATCAAATAGTTTATTTTGTCAGAAGAAACTTCTTAGTTGGTTTTGTTAACGCCGAAACTATCAAAATATTTGGAACAAATTTAAATAAAAAAGTATAAACTTTATTTTTCATTGATATAAATGTGTATTAAAACTGTTTACTACGGAAATTAAACTCATTATCTATATATCTAAATAGTACCCTCCCAGCATCACGTCTGCTGACCAATCATATCGCGTGCAGAGTGCTTCATCGGCATCGCTTACGATGTTAATTTCTGTGCCAAATTATGCATAAAACTGAGATCAATGTCAGTATTATCTTAATCGTAGAAAACCATGTCTAACAAGTCATCATCTTATTGATAAGAATGCTTGATTTCGGAAAAGATTGATTTTCACATTTTCCAGTTTTACTTTTGATTGATTCTTCAAACTGTTTAAAATTTCTCGGATTTTATTGATACTGAAATCGACTTTTGAAGTGAACAGATTAGCCGGTGTTTATATAACTACTGTTTATAACTGTTTACAAATTGTGCAAGAATAATAATAAACAATGGCAGTATCGTGTGCTAACGAGATCACAGAACTTAGGCAAATGCAACTTCTGCCGCCAACTGACAATAAATTTGTTCCGAAGATCGAACCAGAGGGGTCAGACGATGAAAATGACTCGGAAGTTAGCTCGGAAGAGATTTCCACAACAACAAATTGTTCGCTTAGTCCAGATTCTCAATCTGTGGATCAAAAAGGAACGAAGAAATCAGGAGTTGGAGTTCGCCGACAAGAAAAACCACCATATTCTTACATTGCTTTGATAGTAATGGCAATTCAAGCTTCACCAAATAAAAGATGTACATTGAGTGAAATATACCAGTTTTTACAGCAACGGTTCCCATTCTTCAGAGGAGCATACCAAGGATGGAAAAATTCAGTTCGACATAATCTTTCTCTGAACGAATGCTTCATAAAGTTACCAAAAGGTCTGGGCCGTCCAGGAAAGGGACATTATTGGACGGTTGATCCAGGAGCAGAATTCATGTTTGAGGAGGGATCCTTCAGAAGACGACCGAGGGGTTTCAGACGAAAATGTCAAGCCTTAAAACCTTTCGGAATGCTAGGGATGAATGGAGCACCGAATATGATGGGACCACATTATGATCTTTTTCACCAGACTAGTAATATGAATGCAATGAATATGCCATGCACTGGAGGTGTTCCACAGTCTTACGACACCAACAACCATATAATGCCGTCTGCTAATTCTACTTTACCTCACTGTAACTATACACCTATGGGACAACAAAGTCCGAACGTCAACGTAAATTGTAGTTTTAATATGACAGTAAATGGTCGTTATGGCTCTTCCGGCTGTGGTATGCCTGGTTTAGAAAATGACTATATGACAAATTCTAATAATTTGACACCTTCAATGTATGAAAGAGACCATAATACAATGCAAAACATTTCTAATTCATGGAACGCACAAAGAGCTTATTTAAAGCAACAACAGATGAGTCCATCCGGAAGCACTGGTTCCCTCCACAGTATGTCGCCTTCTAGTTCCGGTGACCATTCTCCATACGGACCAAATCCACCAAGTTCTTCAGAAGCCATGGATTTAGCATTAGCCGGTAAATATTTTTAGCTATTTTTTTTATACTTTTTACAATACAAAGTTGGAACCAAATAAGCATGAATGATAGGACAAAAACATTTGTATATAAGCATTTGTTGCCTTGAAATGTATGAAATGTTCGGGCGAATATTTTTGTAAATTCTGATATCACAGACGTTTGTACATCAAAATTTTGACTAAAACCGACCAAGACTACAGAAAAAAATGTATTAAAATCTCTGACGGCGGAAATTTTGAACTGGACTTCCGTATTTATAAAAAAAAAAATCATAGTTTGAAAATTATTTTTTGGTGTAATGAACCCGCTTTGTAATATCCGACATAACTATTGAATACGGTTTGACGATTTGTTCTTTATTTTTTCTAATTTATTTACATACAAAAATTAAATCTTATACAAATAGTTTGAGAGTTTTCTTAAATATTAACATCCTAAAAGAAACTAAAATAATTTCTTTCGCCAATATATTTTAACAAAGCAGTCAAAACATGTGGTAAAATCGGGAAATACATTAATTACAAATATCTACTTGGTATATGACACTATCTTTTTTACTCATGTCTGAAAAAGCCAAATAGTTTTTGATAAGATACATTGACAAATTTTAAACTTACAGAAAAATTCTGTTCCAAAAGATAAGGTTTGAAAAATGGTTCTTTCGTTATATTCCCAAGGAATCTGAAAGAGCTTTAGAGTTTTGCGGTTTGCGGTTTGTTCTGCTTTTTTCGAAATTGTAAATTCGTCCCTTTAAGTAAAATTATCATACCTATATATAAAAAAAGAAGCAATATTTCTTGAAAACTCTTATAATATTTGGTGGAAACTCCATTCATCTTCTCGGTGAAATATAACATCTGTAATTTTTTTATTGAGAAAACAATCATTTGATCAGAATTTGTCAAAATTAGTTAGAATATATATTGGCGGGGAATTCTAATAAATCTCTTCACTGCGGGAGTACGACATGGCACGAGATTTACCCTTTTAGCGTCAGTGTCGTATCATCATTGTCACAGTAGGCGGTTCTACAGATTTTAACAGAAGATACGTTAATCCTGCAGTTAATAAATTAATGAAGGGTTATAATCATTATTATTTTTGCATAATCCATTTATCTTCTGTGTGATTACAACCATAATGATGATTTTTAAACAAATAATGTTTATGCACTTAATATATGTAAGTTTTGAAATGTGGGTCCTCTAAACGTTATAAGAAAATGTTTCTGTTCAAAATCATTATTGTATTTCATATTAAAAAAAATGAAGAAGATGTGGTATAATCGACATTGAGACAACTATCCACAGAGGCAAGGGCCCAGTTTCAAGAAGATGTCTTAGGACTAAGACATGTCTTAGATGACAAAAAAGGTAGCAACTATAGGTTTTTAAATAAAACTGTTACTGTTTTTCTTCAATACCGATTTCACGAGTTTTTTCATATACTGCATTATCTTTTATATACAAACTGAAGTTTTTTATGTTATTTTCCTTTGAAGAGTTTTATATAAATTAATTTGGTCGAATTTCAAAAGGCTATTATAAAACTATTTATGAAAAATGCAAAAACTATTGCAAATCTATGTAAAAAAAAAATCCACATTATGGTCTTTTATGAGAAATAAAATTATTAGTATTTTTTGTTAGTGTATTTGTTAAAAGATAAGGGGTTATTTAGAATCAAACCAAGGATTTCTCTCACTATACACATCCTTGGTCAAACCAATTATTTAAATCGTTCATTTTATCGCTATCAAACTTGTATCAAAAATATGTTAATTTGAAGAAAAAAAATATCATTTAATATTTTACATCCTTGGCTTTTGAGTATTTGACTTTTAGTGTTCCAGAAAAAAAAGCGCCTAGGACGCATGAAATTGATAAAGCGTTGTTTTCATTTTTAAGATATCAGAAAATTGAGATATATCTTTTGAATTTTAACATTCAACTCTTTTACATCTTTGGCTTTTGAATATTTGGCTTTTAGCGTTCCTAGTGAAGGTAAATTCAGAAAAGGCGCATCGAACGCATGAAATTTATAAAGCATTGTTTTCTATTTTTAAATGTTAAAAAATCATGTTTTACAAACTGTTCTTTAACCTTATAATTTCATACGAGTCAAAAGTTTTCTTTTATATAAATGAAAATTGCTGGTTCTATATACTCACTTAGCTGATAACATTCTTATAAAAACAATAAGTTTTATTGGAATTTAATGAAGTTTACTATAGAAACAAAACACTCGCTCTCTGAAAGTCTTTAATCTTTTCCCAGCAGAGTGAAAGCTAATCGTATCCATCACTACTTTGTTGTAAAATTATTATCCTCTAATTTATCTCTGCCATGTTCTATTATCACCTCAAATAGATTTTTGGAGGTTGTTTGTTTATACAGGGAATTGGTCGGAGTCTTTGTACCTCCGATACCGTTGTGAAGTAACCACGGATAGTACTTCCCTTGGCGTATTGGTATCTAGTTAGACCGCGGTCATATTTCGTGATATTATGGAAAGTAAATAAATAAATAAAATTCTGGAAATATTTATCCTGTGATGGTCACGATTGTTCTAGTATTTTAAAACATCTGTTGTTCGTGTGTATTGTAGAGTATTTCTCAAACTAACAATAGTGTTGATATTTTAAGAAGAGGTTTTATTATTTCATAAAATACCAACCATTCGAGATGAGGTTTTTTACTTGAAGCCGGTTTGTGGTAAAAACAAAAATGTCAAATTATTCCCTGAATAGCATAAAAAAATTGTATGCATTTAGAACTCCTAAATCTGAATATAAAAATATATATGTAGCATTGGAGTTATGTTTGGGGAAATCAAACGGTAAAAATCGGCGAGGAACTTGTATTTTTTTTTACTAAATATTGCCGTTTCTCTAAAATCCATAAACATACCATTTGTTCTAAATGATATTTCGTTGCTGTAAAAAAAAATCGTTTTAACGATATGAAAATATAAGAGGGTCGCCGGATTCCTTTTGCTCCTTTTAACATGTAAGTTTATGTGTTATTTATGGAAAAGAAAAACACGAAAAAATTTCCGATATTTCAATTGGACACTTGTTACACAATGCATATCGACTCGTTCGTTTCTTCTGGGAAGGAAGCCTCTGGTGGCCCCCTAATATTTTCGAATCATTAAAACGAAAAAGTTTACAGCAGTAACGAATCGTCTGTGGACTTATTTTCGAGATATAAATACGTAATTTAAATAGAAAACTAACATTTATGTTTCTTTTTACGTTAATTCTATACATAGTAAAAGTATTTATTTCTATAATTAATTCTATCTTTGAAGTTATAATTGCTACATAATTTTTATATGTTCAGTTGCAGTTTAACGAGTATATATGAATGCATGGAAACTTAGAAACAAAAAGAAATATCGCCCTAGTATGTTTACTTTCCTTAAATAATTCGTTATTTATGAGCATTCTTCAGAAAAATATATTTATTTGGTGACTTAAAAAACCGTTGTTAAATAATTATGCGTATGCTAAGAGTACCCCCTTTCCCCCCTTCCCCCCCCCCTTTTCCCCCCACCCCCGCCCCAAACCTCCATTATCGAATTCCAAATTATTTATGTGTCAAAATCCAATAAAAAGAAATTAGCTACATATATAGCTTTCGCCATATTAACCAATGAAAGATGAAAAAAACATTGTAGTCGGATATTATTTGGCATATTTTAAATTCCATTCTACGTTTCTATGAATTGTTGGACGACCGATCATATTTTGAAACTAAATTGTTTATTCATTCAAATCTGGAAACAGGTTAATTCCAAAAGTCTTTAGGGAATGGCGGTATTTTTTTTATAGCTTCCCCAATTTTTTTTTAGCAATCGAATCCGAAGAACTATGAATCAATATGTAGTTGGCCGAATGAGTTATATTCGTTAAACATGGATTTTTTTAAAACTAGTTCACGAACATTGAAATTTCTTTCGATTTATGAAAATATACTAAAAAAAAGAAATATGTTATGATTGCCAATGAGACAACTGTCCACAATAGACCAAATGATATAGAAAGAAACAACAATAAGTCATCGTGCGGCCTTTAACAATGAGCAAAGCCGATATCGCCTAGTCGAATTGACAAAATAAAACAATACAAACAAGAAAACTTACGGCCTAATTTATGTGCAAAATAAGGAATGGAAAACAAATATGTAGCACAGCAAAAACGGCAACCACTGAATTACAGGCTCCTGATTTGAGACGCATGTGTATGCAGTGTCCACATAAATAAATAAACAAATGCATACATAAACGAATATAATAAATTAATAAATAAATAAATAAATAAATAAATGGATTAATTAATTAAAAAACAGATAAACAAACAAACAAATAAATAAATAAATAGAAAATAGAAAATAAATAAATAAATAAATAAATAAATGGATTAATTAATTAAAAAACAAATAAACAAACAAACAAATAAATAAATGTTTAAATAAAAAAATAAATAAAAAACAAAATAAGATACTGAATAAACAAATAAAAAATAAAATAAAATACTTAACAAATAAATAAAAATAAGCATTTGAATCAGCAAAACTACAACTGTTTTTTTTTTCTTCTTATTGAAATGTAAAATCTGAAATTTTTTCAAGCATTTGCAACATATTGAAACGGTTGAAATATCTGTATTTGTCTATGAGATAAGACTAATGGGGTTCTAATTTTATGCCATTAGTACGCGATAAAGTTTCTACTTCACGCTGACCATGATGTAAACTGACAGAGTTAATGAATCTGACATGGATTACAGCTGGTCAGTGGTATAGCCCATCATCTATATATCATCTCATCACATTAGTAAATCATTACTTGGTCAATTTTGGACATTCTCCAAGGAAAAAATGTATTAATCGGCGGTTAATGAGTGGGCAGTATTATTCATCCATTCGTAAAGATCCCCACCAGTCCTGGAATAAATTCATAAAAAGTTTTTGAAAAGAATGCATTTTTATTTTGGAAAGGCTAAATAGTTATATTACAAGAACTATAAAATTCACCATTTACCTAATATTTAACTAAATGAATTTTTTAATTTAGAATAAACTAAATAAGAACCAGCAATTGGTTTATCGGTTAATATATATATATATATATATAAAGGAAGATGTGGTATGATTGCAACTAGAGACAACTCTCCCCTAAGAGACCAAATGAAACAGACATTAGCAGCAATAGTTCACCGTACGTCCTTCAACAATGAGCAAATCACATACTGCATTATCAGCTAGTAAAGACCACGAAATCTAACTGAAGTCTATGGGAGTAGTATATATGTCAACAGTACTTCTTCTAACGATAATCTGTTTACCAAACATTTTAAGCGAATATTTTTTTCGATATGCTTACAATTAAATGGTATTTTATTTGATATATGATTGAATATCAAATGTAAAAAATAAATAAATTTGCAATTACATCAAACGGAACAAAAACCATTGAAAAATACAACAAAAGATATAAAATATGGGAAAGAATAATGCGTATATTCTATATATTGTTAACTCATACGTTGCTCATAGATCTTTTGCGATAGTTTACATTTTGTATTTCCAAAATATTTTACAAAGAGTGCAAACATTTTAACAATAGGACAGACCATGTTTATTTATTTTTTTTTTCATGGATTTACACTCTGTATATTTATTCATTTATTTATTTTTTATTTTTTAATGTTGCACACAGCTTTAAAAAGATATAGAAAAATTATTAAATAGATTGTATAAGAAAAATAAATTTAGAAAATTAAAAAAAAAAATATATCCATATTACACTTGTTTAAAAAACATCAACTAATATAAACAATACGAGGATTTAGTATGATTGCCAATGACAACTTTCCACCAGACACCAAATGACTCAGAAGTTAACAACTATAGATCAGCGTACAGCATTCAACAATGAGCAAAACCTTTACCGCAAAGTAAGCTATAAAAGGCCCCTCAATGACAAAATTTAAAGCAGTTCAAACAAACAAAAAAACTGATGGCCTGATTTATTTTCAAAAAAATAAACGAAATACATAAATGATATATAAAGAACTTTTTCAGTTTCAGTTTTAAATTAAAAAAAAAATGGAATCGTTAGACTGATTTGCAGTTGTTTTACTCAAGTCTAAAAAAAAAATCATTTTTTTGTTCATTTTTTCTTCTCGTCTTTTTATAGCAAAGATAAATATCAAAAGTTTTAACACAACATGATACAATATCACAACCATAAAACCTTTATAATCCAGATTAATGATAAATCTTTCTTTTGTTTTAATAGGAATATATATCTGATAAGTAAAGTGGATAAGAAAATTTCAAAAGAATATATGTATTAAATATATTGTTTCATCTTTTCTTTTTACAATTAAAATATTTACAAAAAAGTAATTTTTGTATCAAAACGTGGACCACCAAGATGGAATATTGTGGATGACTATAAAATATAATACACAAAGTTAACTTCTGTTTTCATTGCTTTTCTTTCTTTTAAATCGGTTTTACTATCTTATAACTTTGACATTTAGAGCTGTAATGCACTTGCAGAGCGAGTAATATAAATTTAGAGTCTTTGACGGAGAAAATATATTAGACGCAAAACGCACCACGAAAACTGACGGGAGATCCGCCGCAGTATGTAGACCACCAAGAAAAGATCATCTTTTCGTTACTAATCTGACCTCTAGGGTGTTAAAACAACAACTAAATTATCATATGACATCAGTCAGGGTAGTTAATTTCAATTTGGCATCGCTATGATTTACTGCAACAATTTGCTTTACATTGGTCTTTCTTGAACCTAATCGAAATGACAAATAGAAAAAAAAGTCAAGAAATGAGGGAGATGTATATCGTAAACAAAAAACAGAATCTTTGTTCTATCTTTATATTCACATGCAAACTATATTTAAATTAATTGTACATAATACGTTTGACATCTCTTCTTCACAGTTTATATCTTATCATTCATGATAGTAATTATTTTGCACTTAATAACTTTGTTGCGTTTGTTGCTATTTGATTTCAAGGAGCTATAAACCTTCTTTTTTATACACAGTAGATGATTTTTTAGTGTATTACACTTAATGAAAACAATGTATGATATATAATTGACATAGGGAGTGCTCGATTTGTCCCTCCTGGAAGTATTGGAAAGTACTTATACACTCAGTAACCATGTGTCACGTGTATACCATATGCCTCTAACTAAGATAAAAACGGTACAATTTATTCGTCACGTAATGTATCGTGTCTTTTGATAATTTACATGAAAAATGTTTTGTGCCATGGACAAGCAACTGGAACGACAGAAAACTTGATTATATTCATGAGTCCATTGTTCTCTGCATAAAATAGATGATATGGAAGCAAATCGAGTCGGTGTCATATGAGTTATATATATGATTTAGTATGCTAGTCAGATAAACTTTTTGCACTTACCTCTCTTTTCGTTTTCTTTAACAGATGTAACTTGTCATTTAATATTTTTGAGTCACTTTCAACACTTTTTATATACCTTAGGCAGCAACCATTTGATTTTCTGGGGGGGGGGGGGGGGGGGGGGGGCTATGGTTTTTTTTGGAAAAAAAGTTTGTTTCCAGTTTTTGGAGACAAAAATAATTTGTTTTTGATTCTGAGAAAAAAAATTTGTTTGTTTAACCCTCAGCTGCCACTATATGTAATGCTAAAATTGAAAGAAAAAAATTGTTTTCGACTTGTCGCGAAAAAAAAATAGATTGTTTTTCGCCGCAGGCGAAAAAAAAATTTGTCCAGAAAAAAAAACCATAGTCCCCCCCAGAAAATCAAATGGTTGCTGCCTTAGCTAATATTGTGTTAAATAATTCGGCAAACATGATACTACTGTCTTTCCAATTAAATTGTGATCATCGGCGGTTAGTGCCAAGCATTTTATTCGTATCGATATTTCTGCTGTTTCTGTCACACACACTCTCTACCCCACCTACCCCCTTGACTTGGAATGTCCCCATCCCGTTAATAGCAGGTTATACGACTTTCGATATATTCTAGAGTCGACAAAATTATTTAAAGGTATTATTTGGGATCATGTTAATCGAATGCAGCAGAGGTGCATTTAAAAACCCCGTTTATCACTTGGCTGAGGGGGGGGGGGTGTGGTGTCGGCTACGAACAGCTATGTTTCGGCCATCTCAGGATGAAAAACGCTGAAATGCATCATAGGGTTTTCCTCCATTTGTCTGTTACAAACAAATTACATAAAATTGTTAATTGGCTATGCATGCCATGGTTTCAATATTTTTTTTACAATGCAGAATTTTCCACGTGGTAAAAATTTGTGTTATTTCAACGGAAAAAAAATAAATCGTAATTTCTTTAGTATGCAATGATGCCCGAATGTAAATATTTCGAATTCTTCAATAGAAATGTTTCGAGTTTTGAACATAATGGAGTTTTGATATCTTTTATGTACAAGACATGTGTATTTTGTAGTTTTTATAAAAAGTTATCAAAGGTACCAGGATTATAATTTAGTACGCCAGACGCGCGTTTCGTCTACATAAGACTCACCAGTGACGCTCATATCAAAATATTTATAAAGTCAAACGAGTACAAAGTTGAAGAGCATTGAGGATTCAAAATTCCAATATAAAGGGATATTCTAAAATTGTGAAAAAAAGAGATTGAAATAAATAGTTTTTGTACACCACGGCCATTTTCAAACAGTCTTTTAAATCTCCGGGGTATCACAGCTTCATCGAAGTTTCAGGCTTTCCGTAAAGATATATATATATATATATATATGTGAAGTTTTTTTTATTATAAACAATGTGAGCTTTTTAGCCCAAGGAAAGGAGGTGCTGTCGTTGATGCCTCAGCAGTATCAAATCCAAAAGAGTAAAGGATACAAAAATTAATATCTTGGAGAGTGGTATATTGTATTCTTAACAAATGATAAACATTTACCTTACTGAAGTGGAAGATTCGGTCGAATTGGGTTTAAATATTTATATATATATATATATATATATATATATATGTATAACTGACAAGAAAACAACTACAGTAAAGTATCCATAGTCTAAACTCTTTCTTTTATTATCAGGTATGAGACTACAGAACCCAGTTTATAACCAGACCACTACATGTGACCGGAAGCCATATGTCTACTATGGCTCAAACGGAATGTCATCAACACTTCACCCTGCATATTATGAAAAGTGCTCAATGTAACAACCAGATGCTATGTATAGTGACAACTGGCAGCAAGTTTAGAAACCGAAAAAGAACAGTAAAAGAGAATTTTCCTGATTTTTTCAAAGTTGTGTACAGAATTATTATGTTGTAAGATACTGTTGTACTTTGCTATTGTCGACACACATTGTAATTGTTAGACTACAGATATATAAATTATAAAATATATATATATATGTTTACTCAGTTTTGTTACAATAATTGATGTAAGTATATATAAGATACATTCATAACCCGATTTGGTTTATTTGATATAAACCAATGTGTTATCGTTACTGCAAAATGATAGATTTCAATAATTTAGGCCTTGAATTTAGAAAAAAACATGATAAATGCTGAATATCCCATTATATTTATCGACTCTGTGATGTAGTTCAAATATATATTAACTGGAAGAGGAAGTGGGTCGTACAACAATGAGACAGCAACATAACAACTAAAAAAAACCAAAAGACTAGTTGGGGTCAATATATATATACAAACAACACTGTTTCCATAGTACGTGGATGCCCTACTCGCACTATAATTTTCCATGTTCAGAGGACCGTGAAATTGGGGTCAAAACTTTAATTTGGAATTAAAATTAGAAAAATCATATCATAGGGAACATGTGTACTAAGTTTCAAGTAGATGTGACTTTAACTTCATCAAAAACTACCTTGACCAAAAACTTTAACCTGAACTTTTCACTTTCATTTTCTATGTTCAGTGGACCATGAAATTTAGGTCCAATCTATAATTTGGCATAAAAATTAGAAAGATCATATCATGGGGAACATGTGTACTAAGTTTCAAGTGGATTGGACTTCAACTTCATCAAAAACTACATTGACCAAAAACTTTAACCTGAAGTGGGACGAACGGACGCACGGACGGACGAACGGACGAACGAACGGAGGCACAGACCAGTAAACATAATGCCCCTCTACTATCGTAGGTGGGGCATAAAAAATAATTGCAGCAAGCTTACAATATAGATGTGAAGGCAACAATGTACTTACTGAATTATACGTATATGGACAAGAAAGTATATGTGATACGTGATTCTCGATTTGTCATTTCCAGGAACATAAGTTGGTAAAGTTTGGACGAGTATCTAAGCTATAGGATTTTAAGAACATAAATATGATATCCATGCATAGGAAAACATTAGACGAAGATTTACCCGTAACAAATAAAGTTTAATGACAAGCAATCAAAATTATGGTAAAACAAAACTGCTGAATCTTGGAAAGTTCTTTTTTATTGGAGCTTGCATGAAAGCTTGTTTTCCTGCGTAATTTCTCAGTGGCGGATCCAACCATTTTAAAAAAAGGGGGGGTCCCAACCCAGAGTAAAGGAGGGGTTCCAACTATATGCTCCCATTCAAATGCATTGATAGGCCAAAAAAGGGGGTTCAAACCCCCGGACCCCCCCCCCCTTGGATCCGCCACTGTTTCTTGATCAACTACTTGGCATATATTGTTCATAGAAAATTATAACAAGACGGCAATATATATGTTTCTATTTAAAAACTCATAAAAGATCCATGAAAAAAAAGGACAAGTATTTCAAAATATCTTCTTGGACACAGACTTTGACAATTCTTACCACCATAGTGGAAACTTATAGAAATGTAAATAAAAGGAAAAATGTTGACATTGTTACGAACGAGAAGACCAACACTAAACGACTTTTTTGTCATGGATACTTTTTTCATGAAAGACAAGTGGTTTATGGCGCCCATGTTAGGTTTTGATTAGTTGCACGTGGGTCTGCATCTGCAGTCTGGTTGCAAGAAATATTGCATCACATATACTACGTTACATAACTTATATGCATATGTTCATCGTCTGAAAAAGAACACGTTGACTGCAGACATAAATTGGATATTTTAATATTGTAGTAATAGTCTGTAACTTTGAGAATGGAAATTGGGAATATATGCCAAAGTGACAACAACCCGACCAAAGAGCAGACAACAGTTGAAGGCCACCAATGGGTATTCAACGCAGCGAGAAAATCCCGTACCCGGAGGTGGTCCTCAGCTGGCCCCTAAACAAAATGTGAACTAGTTCGATCAGTAAAAATAGTTTACTACCGTTATTATTTGCCCGAGAACCATACACATTATAAAATACAAACTATTTGGATGTTTTTTAAAGACAAATGTTTTGTTTGTATAGAAATTTCAAACAACCACCAAGGATTTTTCTTTCGTGTTGTGTTGAGATCTTTTACATAACCGACTAAACGGTATGGGTTTTTCATCATTGTTGAAGGCCGGACGGTTGCCTACACTTGTTTACGCGTCCACTTCATTCGAACTTTGATGGCTGGTTGTCTCATCACGTCCCCTTACCTTTTTATAAGTGTTAATCTTTTTACTTATGGGCTTTAATTGATGGGATCGGCTTTTACATAGTATTGCTACATGTATAATAGCTATTGGAATACGGGCATCGTAAACTTTGTAAAGATATACAAGTCTCGTTTTTGAGTTCCTTTACATTAATCATTTCACTCCCGGTACTATTTGCATTTACAACTATAAAGTTTGGCAGTACTGGTTGTATTCTTAAATAACAGCATTTGTTTCACTCAGTATGAAACACATAGAAAAAAGAAACATGAAGTCCACAAAATTTAGAATAGCACGAAATAAATCAGTTTTAAGGAGAAGATTACATGATACAGAATAAAAACGACTATTGTAGTTTCTAAACTCGCGTACTCTTCTCGTGCTAACAGACATAAAGTGTGAATAAAAAGTATTTAATCAAGAATATGGGAAATTAAAAAGCACTTGAACCAATTTATATAATTCCCATCCATCTATCAGCTACTGCGAAGTGAAGTAATTATACTAGACCACCCTGAACCGTAGGTGTTTTAATATGAAGTGATATCAGCTTGACTATCAAAATATGAAGCTACTGAATCTGTTCTGTATCAGAGGTACTACCTTATGTTTCGATCTATATCAACCCTTGTCAACTGTAGAACCGATAAAATGTTTCTTCCGATACGATAATCCGATTAGGCTGTCAACGCTCAACTTTAAGAAGGTCTTGGAAATGTGCTCTTGCGTCTTGTTGTCTGCGTGAATCAATTCATCTTTTAAAGTGGATGATTCGTACAGAAGTTATGAAAAAATTAATGTGTGATTGTATATCTATAAATATGAGACAGAAGAAGGTTTACATCACATAACCTGCATTTAAATATATTGTTACAACGACTTTGTCAATTTCATGTTTAATCTCACACTTTTAAAATTAATTACCAAATCTGACATCCCCTTTCAGAACGATTTTGTATGCCCCATTTATGTTTTTTCGGTGTGCACGTCCTTTCGTCCGTTCGTCCGTTCGTCTGTTTGTCCGTCTGGCCCCGCTTCAGGTTCAAGTTGAAAATCAAGGTAGTTTTCGATGAAGTTGAAGTTCAATCAACTTGAAACTTAGTTCACAGGTTCACTTGTATATGATCTTTCTATATTCAATACCAAGTTAGAGTTTTTGGTCCCTATTGCACGGTTCACTGAACATAGAAAATGATTGTGCTAGTGGGGCATCCGTGTATACATGGACAACATTTTTGCTCAAAATAAATAATAGCATAACCAGAATTTACTGCAAGTGGATTCCATGAATCATTATTTGATTGTACAGGTCAGTGTAGCATTGGATTTTATCAGGTCAATCCAACGGTTTTAATGGTGTTCTGGAGTTTATCAGGTCAATCCAACGGTTTTAATGGTGTTCTGGAGTTTTATCAGGTCAATCCAACGGTTTTAATGGTGTTCTGGAGTTCATCAAGGCAATCCAACGGTTTTAATGGTGTTCATGGTATTCTATTTTATTAAAATTCTGTGTTGTTTTTTGGATATATGTATAAAAAAATTTCAAGATGTGACATGATTGTCGATGACACAACTTTCCACCAAAGATCAAATGAAGTAGAAGTAAGCAACTGTTATAGTTCACAGTATGGCCGCCAACAATGAGCAAAAACCATAGGACATATCATGCTATGAAAGCGCTGAAATGACAAATGGTTATAGTTTCATAAGCCACTGGTTTTGTTTACAGAGCCTGCATGCCTCTTCGATATTATACAACTACCTAACATAGTTTCTAATTTTTCCATCGAATAGTTTACAATATTTCTAATTTATCTTTATAAGAAAAACGGTTAGAAATAAACATTATCGAACCTTCTATGCTAATGGATAAATAAGTACAAAAATTTATTCCACTTTAAATATTTCTTAAACGGTAAAACATCTTTTGTAGTTTGAGCTGTAAGTCAATAATTAAAGAGAAACAAATGTTTCCACGATATATATGTATTTCAAAAAAGAAGCGGAAAAATTGATATTCAAACATATAATATATCGATGACAAACTGACAACGCGCATGACAAAAAACGTCCACAGGACAAACAACCGTATGCAATACACAACATATCAAACTAAAAACTGATCAACAAGAACCACACGAAAAACCGGGGGTGCCATGATCTCTAGCTTCTAATTGAACAATTGATAACTTGTTTATCTAGTATACGCGTAGAATGTACATCTGCCGACATTTTTTAATCTGGCAATAAATTGAATTATTTGTCGAGCTAAATTAACGCAATCGCAAGGAACTTAACGTGTAAATTATATGGCAAGGGCTTTGCTGAAAATGTTTAGATTGAAAATAATATAAAAATTATTGACATGTGCATCTCGTAACAGAATCGTTCAATATTGTTTTCTTTTGTCGAAAGGAAAATATTACGGGGAACGTTAAACGTCTCATTTTCTAACTGTGCATTTTTCCTGTTACCCATATTGTAAAAGGTAAACAATGTTGAAGTTCTTATGTTATGATGCCAATCTGTGTAGTGTAACGTATATTAAACCACACAAACTGTGTAAATTAAACGGACAAGCCAACAAAACCAGTACAAACAGTAAAATAACAAAAATACCACTACGAGGAAAATTAGAAACGCAAAGTCCCCTTTTGATAAAGAGAGTCGGAACCTTATTTTGATTCTTATCTTGACTAATTCCAGAATTTATTGACAAAAAATGATTGACTCAAAACCACAAACTCATCAAACGAATGGATAAAAACTGTGATGTTCCTGAATTTGTACAGGTATTTTCCTAGGTAGGAAATCGTGGATTAAACCTGATTTTATAGCTGCTAAACCTCTAACTTGTGTGACAGCCGCATTAAATTCCATTATATTGACAACAATTATATCTGAAAAAAAAACAACAGACATAATAGGTAAATATGTGAAAAATGGGTACATCCAATCAACATTGTGTTATAATCTTAACCAATATGAAAAAAAAAACAAATATGTCAACAAAGAAAAACAAAAAGGCATATAGACACAGCCAATCAACAAACATAAAAGACAAGAACGCAAACATTTAACACAGCACAACACAATGACGGGTTGTAAAAGTACCGAGCCACGTCAAATGAATACCGGTACCACCAAAAGTAGATCAAGCAGTAATAGTTATAAGGTACAGAGACAAATAGAAGAATAGTTAACACATTATAAACAATGTCAGTACTAATAATCTATATGTATACACCTTCGTGTATTATTTGTGAAGTTGAAACGAAATATTTACTAATAGATCTTGTTATCTTCCTATCAACTTTTATTTTGGAAAAAGACGAGACATTCCTCGACATACCACAGGTTCATCAATTAACACTGGTGACGTTTATCAAAGTCTGAGGAAGCTTTTGAATATCGAATGAGTGGGGAACTGTAAATCCCATATCCAAGTGAAGTTGGTATGTTGCTACTAAGTTGGGGGAAATTGATAATTTCAAAAATTAATTCGTCTGGTTTGTCATAGATTCTGGTACTGATGAACGCTTTTGCAAATTAGAGATATACGTCTTAATATAATGCAGAGGAAGTCATGTCTGTTGTTTCATTAATTTCTAGTTCTTGAGGATATATTAATAGAATAAAATTGAGAATGGAAATGGGGAATGTGCCAAAGAGACAACAACCCGACCATAGAGCAGACAACAGCAGAAGGTCACCAACAGGTCTTCAATGCAACGAGAAATTCTCGCACCCGGAGGCGTCCTTCAGCTGGCCCCTAAACAAATATATACTGGTTCAGTGATAATGAACACCACACTAAACTCCAAATTGTACACAAGAAACTAAAAGTTAAAATAATACTAGACTAACAAAGACCAGAGGCTCCTGACTTGGGAAAGGCGCAAAAATGCGGCGGGGTTAAACATGTTTGTGAGATCTCAACCCTCCCCCTATACATCTAGTCAATGCAGAAAAGTAAACGCATAACAATACGCACATTAAAATTCAGTTCAAGAGAAGTCCGAGTCTGATGTCAGAAAATGTAACCAAAGAAAATAAAATAGAAGCCAATCAGAAAAGTTTGATTGGATTGTCAACGGAAAGAACATCATCAAATATCTGACAGTGCTAATTAAATGATCTGGCTTCTTTTATCTTCTTGTTTTTAACAAATGTCTGAAGGAACTCAGGCTCAAAAGAAAATAAGAGGTCGACAAGAAGATGTACACAACTCGTTGTCATGGGAATGACGACAACTTGTTGTAAAAATCTATCTTCAAATTACAAATATGTTGTCAATAAGATACTCCAGCATACTGATCACTTGTTCCTTTGTGTAAGATGTTTTGTTTGGTTCCCTATTAACAAAATATGCCGTATGGTATCCCGAGTAATAAATTTATAGCGTATGCTACCATTTTTTATGGTGAAAAGCATTGTGGATTATTTCTTTTAATCGGGTTTCCAATTTCACGTGACGAATGGTGATATACAGGGTTGAACAATCTATAGTGTTGATAGAACTAATTTCAGAGAAATATCAAGTGTTTTAGAATCCACATATGGTTAATACTACTACACGAGTAAACAATTTCACGGTATTTCTGAAAACCCACTTCACTGCAGACAGAATCTTTGTCGAACATGCCGGTTAGCCAACGTTAAACAAGTTAAGTCCTCCGATTGCGTGTTCAATGTTATGTCAATTAAAGCCACAAAGGACTTGTGATTCGCCAAAATCTAATCCTTGTCAAATGAGATGGTAGACGAAACACGCGTCTGGCGTATTACAATATAAGCCTGGTATCTTTAATAACTATAAGCTTGTCGTAATGTTCTATTTTATTGTTGATTTGTGTGTTTCTCTGTCCTGTATGTTCTTCCATTTATTTGTATTCTAGTCCTGTCATGTAATGTTGTCATTTTAATGTTTAACATCGCCATAAAAGTGGGAGGTTTGGCTGGCCACAAAACCAGGTTCAACCCACCATTTTTTCTTAAAATGTCCTGTACCAAGTCAGGAAAATAGCCATTGTTATATTATAGTTCGTTTCTGTATGTGTTGCATTTTAGTGTTTCTGTTGTGTCGTTGTTCTACTCTAATATTTGATGTGTTTCCCTCAGGTTTAGTTTGTAACCCACAATCGATTTATGAATTTAGAACAGCGGTATACTACTGTTGCCTTTATTTGTATGTGCGAATACTTGATTGCTAATTTAATTCTTATTCTTTTATAAGACAATCGTAGTAGAACGATTTACATTGTCCCTCTGGTATCTTTCGTCCCTCTTTTACATACAAGGACGTTATTATTTGAAGCTTTGTCCGATGGTTCTTGTTGATTTAGACCCTTCAATTTATTTTTCATTCGTTAAGGCACGGCGGAGCTTCGTTCGCCACTGACAAGAGCTATGAAAATAAAAATATTCCGAAGGCATACTGAATATTTTACTTAGGAAACAAACCTAGAATGAAACCCTTTTGCAAAGGCTTTTAGTATCCATGATAATCAAAAGGTGCACTGACACAGGAGCCGGGGGAGGGCAAGAAAATATATATATTTTCCTCATTTAATTAAACTTGACAATGATTAAAAATTAAATGTCCTTCTCTTTGGAAGAGAGAAAGAAATAATGAATATTCCATAGTTGTCAAAGCTACAAGGCTTATAATTTTATACACAAAATCATATAAAAATAGTAAGGTACGAAACAAGTATCAATTTGAAGAACATTGAGGACTTAAAATTCCCCAAAAGTTGTGCCAAATACGGCTAAGGTAATCTATATGCCTTGGTATAAGAAAATCCTTAGTATTTCGAATAATTCATAACCCTGTAAACAGTAAATATATAAAAATGATCATATAATTGATATTCATGTCAACACAGAAATGCTGACTACTGGGATGATGATACCCTCGGGGACGAAACATCGACCAGCAGTGTCATCGATCCACTGTTGAAAATAGTTACCAAAGGTACAAGGCTTATAATTTGATACGTAAGACGCGTTTAACAAAAGCAAGTTTAGAAACCTTTCGACATTGTGTACAAATTACACACTGGTATCATTTGAAATAGACTGCAATGATTATTTTTCACTAATACATTTTTTGACGATTTATACTTTTAAGAACGTGGTAAATTGATTGATTACTTCCCAATATACAGGAAAGTTTACTGAACTTCAATGTGTGAGCAGTTTACTTTCTCCTGTAACGTATTAAGGTCAATTCATGTTTAAACTGTCAAGACATAGATTTAATCTTTTTTCATATTGGAAATTAAAAAAGACGATGTGGTGAAAGGGCCAGTGTCAGGTGACTTGAACTTGCAAAAATAAAATAATATATCAAACGACCTTTCCATCACTAGGTTATCATTGGTAGTCAGATTGTTTGTGTCATGACGTCATGGTCCAAAAGTACCTGTCACTGCAAGTAGTGCGATTAGATCAGTATCAATGTCTAAAAACTACTAAGAAAACATCTACTCTTTACTATTCATGTACACTTTTCATCGTGCACGTCAACGAAGAAACTTATCTATAAATCCGCGAAGGTAAAAACATTGAACTAGAATTTTCATTCAATTGCTGTATTTTCCCACAGAAAAAAGCTCCTATACGTATCAGGCGACCTATTAGTACTCGTCGAAAAGATATTATAATTTAAAAAAAAACATTATTAAAAAATTCATAACAAGTGAAAAAAAAATAATATTCCAAAAAGTATATATAAAAAAAGTCTTTTCAAAAGAAAAAAAATATATAAAGACCGAAATAGGGTAGTTCTGACTGTCCCTCGTAAACCAATAATGTTGTTGATTAGAAACTGAATTTTGATTCTCTAGATGGTAAAAGATTCTCTGCATGTATACAAGGTTTATAGTGCTATGCTTTAATTTCTACTTTTTTTAAACTGCTTACCATTCGTGTGCACCTCAGTCTACCCCTAATTTTAGTTTGGATATATATATTGCGCAATCTTTTGTTTTCTGTTTTGAGATTTACTGACTGCTTTAATATATGATTTCATCGAGGGAGCGTCTCGTTTTTCTTTTGGTGCTATTGTGGTTTGTTTTACTTTAAATGTATGCATTCATTGTCCATTGCATTTTAAACCAAGAACATTGTGGATTATTTCTTTTAGACGTTTTTTCAATTTCACATGGGGGATGGTGGTAAACCTGGTTGAAAAATCAAGTTTTGATAGAACTAATTTAAGAAAAAGATCGAAATTTAAAAAAATAAAATCTAGAAAATTATTGGAATCCACATATGGTTAATACCACTACGCGAGTAAACAGTTTCACGGCATTTCTGACGACCCTTTTTCACTGAGGAAATAATTTTGGCCAATCTTATGGACAATTATTTAGTCGAACATGCAGATGAGCCGGCAGTGTCCAGTTGCTTTTACGGAATTTTTGTGAGGCTTAGGTATCCTATTCAAAAAAAGTAAGTCCTCCGATTTGTTGTTCGATGCAATGTTCATTGAAGTCATGAATGACTTATGATTCGCCAAAAAATGTTCCTTGTCAATGACATGTCTTTGTATGTTGGATAATCTGAGGGCTCATGTATTCCTAATTCTTTTACAAGATACTCGTATAGTAGTATATACGATTTACAAACAAAGACAATAAATGTTCGCCCATCGAATATTTTCCCGGAAAGCTTAAGAAACAGCTGTGAAAAGCTATGACCAAATATGTGAGAAACTACTGAAAAAATAAGTGGCTGTGTATAGGCTTGCGTCAACAAGACACCAACACATCGACTCGAAACACAACATAATATTTGTTTAGGTCAACAAATGGACTTAGAAATATACAAGTGTTTACTAAATGCCATGCTCTAAATCGTTCGACTCAAAACTGATTTTCCAAAATATCAAGGATCAGCCATAACACCAATTTATCTAGTAGACAAAAAACATTAAGATGTAGATACTGATGAAATTCCGCGGGCAACTAGTGTTTAAAAGCAGTCAACTCTATAATATATATACATGTATACATAATGCATTAAGTATAAAACAAAACATGGATGATGACAAATTTTGATATGTTTAATGTAACAGGATAGAAAACGATTTGTTTCTTTGATAATAATGTACAAGATAAGAGGTTAGATATGACTTTCGTATTATAATTTGTTGATTGGTAGGTAACATAAATTGATGAGATTTGTTTCTGAAAACAGTTCGCTTCTTACAGAAAGACTGACTTTCAAGAGAATTTAAAAGTCGTTGCTTGTTATTCTTTTGGAATTATTAAAGATTGATTTACAGACTGTTTATGGAAAAAAATAAAATTATAAACATTCTGAACTCCGTTGGAAATTCAAAACTGAAATTTCCAAATCAAATAGCAAAATCAAAAGCTCAAACACATCAAACGAATGAAAAGCAACATCATATTCCTGACTTGGTACAGGCGTTTTCTTATGTAAAGAATATTGGATTAAACATGGATTTATAGCTAGGTAAGCCTCTCACTTGCATGACGGTCGTATGAAAGTACTATTGACATTTCCTGACAGACTTTTGAAGAAGAAACCATTGATTCCAGCCAAATGTATACAACAGCGAAGTTGTCAAAAAAAACCCAAACAACCAACATTTGTTGAAAAAAATTAAGATGTCTTTAATATCCACGCTGTACGCCAGACTGAAAGGAAGTACATCAAACTATTCTTTTATTTTTTATTTTGTTATTTTCCTTGCCCAATTTGTTTTCATACCGCCATAGTTGTTTATACGAGTAAGTTCGTTTTGCCTTTGGTGAATAATAATCTCAGTCAAATTTTCATTGTACGAAAGTGACATTGCTTATAAATATGCTGACAAATTTGTATGTGTTACCAAAACACAGAGTAACAGAAAAAATAGTTTATTACATTGATGATTTAAGTAAAAAGAATAACATAACGCTCTTTATTATGCAATAATGTAGAAAATTATCAATTCACATGTAATGTTCAAAGTTAAAAGATAATATTCAAAGTTAAAAGATATATCAAAGGAAATTTCAGTCATCAACTTTTAAATTACACATAAAACAAGCTCATAATGCAATAAAGTGACAAAATCAAATGTCAGTGAACATTCACATGCATAATTTTAACAGATAAGTAAAACACTGCACGAGCAATGTTGTCGTATCTATAAAACCGAAACAGTGAAAGTATTTTCAGACATTTTTTTTTATAAATTCAATAGTAAATCGAATACAACCTATCTTGTGTTAACATGAAAATATTCTGATTTATTCAATTTCTACGTGTGTCATAGGGTTGGAGTTTGATATTGTAACAATGATCCTTTCTCGCTAACTTGGATATTGGAAATGGCATATAAAATAGAGAGAATAGATAAGTGGTCGCCGTAAACTATGCCTGCACTTAGAGGTATCGACGGAAAAGTTCAGAATGATAGATATGATATATATATATATAAAATGTCGACAGCTAAATTCAAAGTTTCTGTGGAATTCTCATCTATATTATTAGCAGACATTCAAATTATTTTATTATAGCTCACGTATCAAATACTTTTGTTATAAAGATTAATAAAGCAAACATACCGAACTCCATGGAAAATTCAAAACGGGAAGTCCATTATCAAATTGCAAAATAAAATGCTCAAAAATAAATAAAAAAAAAAAAAAAAAAAGTAATATTAAGATTAATATAATTCAGTCTTTTGTAAATCATTTAAAAAGGTATATACGGAATGCCAGGGTACGAAAACACTGTATGCGTAAGTGCGTAAGTCCCAAACATTAAAATAACCATATGCAAATGTGAGTATATAGAAATGGGACAGACAGACATTTAAACTTGCAACAGACTACCCACCAACTTCATCAAAGTTGTGTTGTTGTTATTAACGTTCAATGTACTATAACATTATTTATTCATGTATTTCTCTGTACTGAGGGTTCTTGCAATTATTGTACTGTATTCCCGTCATGAAATGTTGTCGTTCGTGCGGTATATGTAGCATTGTCATCAAGCGCGAGGTTTGGCTAGCCATAAAATCGGGTTCAATCCAACATATTTTCTTTAAATGTCCTGTACCAATCCGAAATATGGCAGTTGGTATCTTATAGTTCGTTTCTATGTATGTTGCACTTCATTGTTCTGCATGTTGATGTGTTTCCCTCGGTTTTAGCTTGTAACCCGAATTTGTTTTCTCTCAGTCGATATATGACTTCTGAGAGGACGTGGATTTATATATGAACATTCTGCATAGCAAAACGGACGCATTACTTTTGCAAGGATTTTACTGCCGGTCATAAGAAGACAACAAGTGACCATCATTATATTCCCCAGTAACCCTGGGCACTATTCGAAATAACCTAAAGTAATACCCGTAATGTATTTTCTATAACTCTGCTATAGGAAAGGAGTTATTTCATTTATCAAATATAATTTGTATGTTATATCAAAAGTTTATGAAGGCAATGTTTACCATTGAACAAACTCAATTTAATAATAATAAGCAGTACACCAGTTTTTATAATTATGAATGAATTCTGTAGAATCATTTTATAGACAAAAACGCTATAAAAACACTCACGAGGGCACATACTCAAGCAACATAGTTAACAATATTTATAAATAAATGTACAGCCCCTTTTCCCTGCTCTTTGTAATAATCAGTTTTGAATTTTTCTATATCTTTTCATTTTCATTCAGTGCCAGTGTTCTTGCAAAACGGCAGGGTAAAATAACCTGATACAATATATGTTGCTATATATATATATTATGAATAAAAGAAGAATGTCGAGTATATGCCATTGAGGCAGCAACTCAGCGCAGATCTTGCTCCACGTGTTGCACCCGTCATTTTGCTTATGTTAGTACGAGCCCGTTGATAGGTGTTATTTGGTAGGTCCCGTTCGGCGAAAATGGACTGTGGGTACGACCATTAAAACATATATGTCGTCATCTGTGAAACATTATTTTAAATCAGAGTCTTCAATTATTGGAAAGAAGGTTGCTGGATATTAAACAGGGTTCACATTGTAGACATTTTTAGTATTCCTATTACGTTAATAGTTTTATATCTAGAACCATAAACAATATATAATAAAAATATACAACAGAAAAGATGGAGCAGATATATATGCCTTTCTTTTCAGAAGACCTCTATTCAATTGTCATTTTTGATAGGGATAGATTTGCGTTGTCATATAACATTACTTATATAGTCATCTGTCTTGTTCCTTACAAGGTTTAAAATATATTTCCTTTGCTTTAACCTTTTAGTGTGCATTTTTAGTAAACTTCGTCAACCCTAAATCAAAACCCGTAATATAGAAAATGACCGTTTATTTGAGATGAAATATCAAATAAAGTCGAAAGACGACTAGTTATCATAAACTATTAAAAAGATTTAAGATATCGATGGAAAAGTAAAAAAAATGGCTATATATGCTTTATAAAAGTTCGACTTAAAACTACTTTGAATACTTAGAATTCTCATTAATATATTTGATAATAATTCATATAAAAGAAAACATGATTATTTTTTACTTTTGTCTAAATGATTGACAGTCTACTCACTATATCAGCAAACTTTGACTTGTTAAAAGATCTCTGATAATTTTTGTTTTTTTAAATTTTGTAAATAGTCTATTTATTTATTATAAGATTGATCATATAAAGCAAAACGCAAATTAAAGGATGACAATCCTCATTTCATGGCATTTACTCCAATAAGGAGTCGACAGATGATTCCTCGATATGTAATTTGTCATGTAAGGGCAATAGCTCTAAAGGAAGCCGTTTGACAGTTTTGACGCATTTGGTTAATTGGTAGAGCTCAATAATCTGAACATTGAGAGTTTCATGCTGAAGGTGCAAGCTGATAAGATTTCAGGTATTGTAACAACTTTGTTAAAACCTCGATAAATTGCACGACGAAATGCTGGGAAACATCCTACACAGGTAAACAGAGGAAGATTTATAAAATAGGACTCATTTAAAAGAAAAATCATATAGACCTACAAGAATGTATAATTGTCCAGGTTGATCTGACCACTACTGATATAAGAGATTCTAACATCATCGGTAGTAGCAATGTAAAGAAGCATCAAAGATAACTTCGAATGTGGTTTACTATACATTGGGTTATAATCAATCGAATCAGAGTTATAACTACCTTTGTCATCTCTTGTAAAAAGTAAAATCAGAAATATACTGAACTCCGAGGACAATTAAAAAAACGTCCCTAATCAAATGGCAAAACCAAAAGCTCAAACACTTCATACGAATGGATAATAACTATCCTATTCCTGACTTGGTACAGGCATTTTCTTATGTAGAAAATGGCAGATTAAACCTGGTGTTGTAGGTAGCTAAACCTCTCAATTGTATGACAGTCGCAGATGGCACATGCAGAGAAAATATAAAAAAAAAAAAAAACGATACGTATAAGTATAATGATGAGAATTGGTCATAAGAGGTCAACTAGTACAACAAAAACATAGATATTATTGGAAATACTTCTATAGTCAGCCACTGTTTAGACAGCAAAAGAAACAAATATAGGCAACAGTAGTATACCGATGTTCAAAAGTTATAAATCGATTGAGAGAAAACAAATCAGCCTTACAAACGAAAAACCGAGGGCAACACATCAACTATAAGGGAAAACAAATGAACAACAGGAACACTAAAGTACAACAAAAAATGCCCACATACAAACAATTAAAAAAAGTCAGAGGAAAAACAAGTTGTGACATGTTGCACGATGAAGTAATAAATGTTCGATCTAGAAAATAAGTAGAATCAATACTATGTAAATAGAGTTGACTGAAAAATTATGAAAGAGTAGAACGATTCCAACAGCAACAGAACATCCCCAAATTTCCCCGAGGGCTCATTACAGCAATGCAAGACGACAGGACGAAACCTAGCGTTTCCATGTCTAAATAACCTTGCGTTCAGAAGTAGCAGAATGCTATAATACTACAAAAATTGATTATAGTAAGGAAAGAGTAATGTGGAATATTTCAACAAGATGATATTTTGCAATTTAAAGTCAGCTGTGACATTTTAATCACATGCATTTGAACATAAACTGTGATACATAATAGTAATCCAATATATGTTATCAGAAACCATTTGGTTGACAAATTGGCGTGTGTTTACCAATAGAACAGAAAAAAGTAATGTCATAAAGACTAGAGGACTAGTCGTTGATAAAATGATAAATCTGAGTTTCATAATATAATTTTTGATAAGTAACTTTTTAAGATGCGACTTTCTAGGGAAAGTATCACTTCGCCCGGAAAGTGCAAAATAAAAACATTTCAAAGAAATTCCAGTCAACACCCTGTAAATCAAAGTAAACACTTCTGATTATAATCAAAAATAATTTGTCAACGAATTTAGACTTAATAAATATGTTAGTATATAAATGCAATTTTTCATATATCATTTCTTTTAATTGAATACCTTTAAGATTACTATGAATGTGTATACCACATTTACTTCAATAAACCAAGTACATATTTTCAGAAAAATCCAAAAACAAATATATTAATTCACATTTTTGTTCAATTAACAATTACCAATTTTTCAATATTTAAAATAAATATGTCCATTTCACCTCACCTAATTCCCTTCGCCTGTGTTTCAGTGTGCATAATATTTTTATAAGAATTTTATACTTTTTTAGAAATAGCTCTAAAAATTTCTTCATATTAGAGGTTATCTCATATTTGTTGCTGCTGGAGAGAGTGTGTTCAAAATGTTGTTTTTCTGTATTGACTTTTCGGTGCTTGTGTCAAAGGCATGTATATCAGATTGATGAATTATTGACGTCAGCTCCCTTTCGACTTATATAAGTTTTAGATTTTACGTTTCCGAGTTATGGGGTTTTATTCATTTAAAAGGTGGATTTCCAGTTTTCGGAAAATAACTCAAAAATGCTTTCAGCCGTTTTTATGAAACTTTGTTGAATTCTTTATATCGATTGACGTATAAGCTTCGTTTCAATTATTATACAATTTAGATATTATGTTTCAAGGTTATGGGATTTTCTTCCTAAAATGGGGTGATTTTCCAGTTTTCAGCAGTTATCATGAAGTTTTTAATAAATTTCTGATCTGAAATTGAGAAGTTATTGAACTTGGAAAAAGCGGGCGGGCGTATCATGCACTAATGGCACAGCTGTTTATTAGATTATATTTAAGCACTTACAGCACATCTAACATGAGGTACACATGTTTATCAGGTCAATTTCTATTTGCCCTGACATTTTCAGAAGCCTCGGACACCTCGTTGTTGGGTTGCTGCCCCTGAATTGGAAATTTTGCAGTGGTTATTATCTTGAATATCATAATAGATAGGGATAAACTGTAAACAGTAAAAATGTTCAGCAAAATAAGCTCTACAAATATGTTACATGATCAAAATTGTCAATTGAATCCTTCAGGAGTTATTGCCCTTTAAAGTCAATTTTTCTAAAGTTTTTGTAATCCGTTACAAAAATCTTCCCCACTAAATATACTGGGCCAGACTATTATATAATAAGAGGTCTTCGGTCACTATTGTAAGACTACAATGGGATGACCTGCTTTATGGTAAACTACTAGGTCGAATTAAACCAAAGTTGGCTCAATCATTGTTAGTCTATGGTATATATATATATATATATATATATATATATATATAGTACACATGTATAAGTTACCCTTACAACGATTGAGTAGTAGGTATTTATTATGATTTTAACCTTGACTGGACTATTATTTCACCTGATTTGCAAAACCACAATAGATACAGGTGAGCGACACAGGGTCTTAAGAGCCTCTAGTTGAATTTACCTTCGAGTTTTGTATTTTTATTATATTTTTAACAGTTACAGGAAAGAAAGTTGAATCTCTCGATTGTTGTATTATCATAATAGGTGTGTTTTTGAAATTGTTTTTTATTTACCTGTCGGAATACTTTTATATTTGTCTGCAACTCTGTTACTATGATTAAGGTCATTTATGCTCCTCGTAGGTAATGGTTTAGGTATTTGATTTTTCAATACGTTATAGTTATTGACCAAGCAAGTCGGTATATTTTTTAAAACGACATTTTGTTTCATTTTGCAGGGAGATTATGTGAATCAAATTTTATAAAACTGTAAATAGTGCAATGTTTTTAATGTTGATAAATATACAGCAAAAAAAAAATACGTTTTTTTTTCAATTCATGACCATTTGATAAATATGAGTTATTTCTGAATAAAAAAGTGCATAAGTTTTTATGATACTTATAAAATACAGAATTTCCAAATTATTTAACAAAAAACAATTTGTGTTTATCTTTTAAAACAAAAAAGTTATGGTTTTCTTTCGAAAGGGAAAATACGGCCACAAATCCGAATTTTGAGCAAATATACAAAATTTCGACCTCATTTAACTCAAAAAGTAGCACATGAAGGTATATTTTTTTATAACATATTTGATTTAATCAGGCAAAAAATAGCCTATTATATGAAAATTTTCATCAAACTGTAAATACGGGATGAAAACTGTATCGTATGCCCTTGAGATTAATGAGGTGTCTTCCTCCATCTTGGATTTTAAATTACCAGAAAACATCGGTCAGATCTTTGATAGAATGTGCAAATTTTGAGAGTAGTAGGTAATTCATGTGTAAGAATTTTTCATTTCAATATAGAAAATGAGATGTTTTATCATATTTATGGTTGTATTGTACAAAAAAACAGAAACTTTAGTTTTGTTCATTTTTTTCAAACTTTGCTACATGAGGGGAGGTAACTCAAATGTAAGGGCAGATAAAGGTACTTTTACATTAGAATGTGTTAGGAATTTCTCTATTTTATAATGTAACAAGAACACGGGTCCGGTGAGCTCATTTTTTCTTTCTCTTATCTGAAAGCATACTATTAAAGCTATCTTCTTATATTTTATCTCAAAATTCTATGGTGCAGTTTTCGTTTTATGGCAGAAAATTGGGTTTTCCATGCATAATCTATACAAAATTTGTCAATTTTGAACAACCTGTAGCATGAAAATAAGCCCCGTGACCCAATCTTATTATTATTATTTTTTGAAAGCATGATGCAAACTACATTTTGGCAAATAATTAAACAGTTCTGTGGGTTATAATTTAGACAACCCATCTTCCTTAAATAGTCACTGAAAAGGCATGCATATCTACATAGTCGTAAGACATTCCAATAAGCACAAATCTAATTCAAATCAAATTTTATTTGTTTTGATATTCTAAAATACATTTTTAGAAATTACAAAAAAAAAATATTATCTGGTTTGACGGTGAAACACTGATTTGAGATTTACATTATACACAAAATATTACAAAATATTTTGCGTCCCTCCATTAGATTGGAAAACATATCATGCATGTTTTAGCATAAAATCGTCAAAAATTGTTTTAAGTCTCGCTATACTCGGTGATATTTTTGTAATTTCAAAGAATAACACCCCTTTCAAAATACAGGAACCGCCCCTAAAGGTCAAAGTACTGTTGACATGTATATCTGATGTAGTCAATGCACACCTTTGCTGTGCATTATCCAGATTATAGCACAGCACAGAAAGAACAAAGAGATTTTACCGGTGTCATGTGTTTTAATGTTAATAATTGAGAATATATGAGCATATATATATGTAGGTACCAGTTATCATACACTAGATGTGCGTCATATTTGATCACTGTGATTGCTCTAGTCACCAGTTACCATACACTAGATGTGCCTCGTACTTGATCACCATGCTTGCTGTATGTACCAGTTATCATACACTAGATGTGCGTCGAACTTGATCACCATGCTTGCTGTAGGCACCAGTTAACATACACTATATGTGCGTCGTACTTGATCGCCATGCTTGCTGTAGGTACCAGTTATAATACACTAGATGTGCGTCGTACTCGATCACAATGCTTGCTGTAGGTACCAGTTATCATACACTAGATGTGCCTCGTACTTGATCACCATGCTTGCTGTAGGGGCCAGTTATCAAACACTAGATGTGCGTCGTACTCGATCACCATGCTTGCTGTAGGTACCAGTTATCATTAAATTGGAATGTATGTCATCAGTAGATTAATTCATGCTAAAACTGAGATGGATATCTTCTCGTATTTTAGTTTTTGTTTCATCAAGTAAAGATCGTTTAACATGACTTATTAATAAGAAAATTGATGTCTTCGCTTGAATTTCGTGATTTGTGCTTGTTATTCAGATTTCTAGATAAAACATAGACTGCTTTTTGAATTGTAATTCATTGTTCAAATACCAGCTGATCTTTCTCTTGACTCTCATGTCATCCAAGTGCGTGTTTCTTTCTTCAATTACTTTATAGAGTTTGTGTGGTCATTCTAAGCTGTCTCAAAATTTCAAATTTGTTTTGAAGGCAAATTATAACGAGAGAGAGTTTTTTCTGTATTTTGTCTGTGAGATACATTTGAAATATTATAAGACTATTATTTTAATCGTTGTTAACTTTAACTATTGTACGACTGTGGACTTGAAGAAGAAATTAAACGTAAAAGAGAGAAATTCCCAAAGTTGTGTTTAATTTTATTACCTAGTAGGGCATATGTCAATAGTCTACGGACATAATTAAATTGCCTTGATTTATTTACAATTTAACGAAGAAAGTTTAATAAACAAATAACAGTGTGATGATCACAAATTATTTCTTAAATTCTATAAATACTAGTACATAAAACAGTTATGTTGTTCAAACTTCCAAGAAGGTACACAAGTTATTTCTTTAATCCTTTTAAAACATACAAAAATCAAATTCAACGTTTTAAAAATTCAATAATACATCTCGTTTATAGTAAAAAAAAATAATAATCTATAAATCGTATTTATTTGTATTGATCACGTGTGTAAAACTTCGTAGGTCTACACGTGGAGTTGGTATACACAAAGGCTGCAGCAGCTGTCCCCAATGTTTTCATAATCAATAACCACGTGGATAGCTATCTGTTTATAATAGTTTTGGTCATTTCAGTTAATCAAAATGAATTTTCATATTTATTTCAAAATTATTTTAGTGTACTTTTTACAGGTAGTTGAACTGAAAATAATTGAGATATCTGGGTCAAACCTTCTCAGAAAGGTAAGTAGTTTTTTTATATATTTTTGTATGTTAACATTAACTATATCGCTGAGTCGTTACCACTTTGGGTGATAACTGTTTGGCAAGGAGAGCATCATCCGATCCGTATGCTGTAAAATTGGTCATGGTAGATTTATGGATCTTTGTCGATAGATATACTACAAATGTATCAAGTCATAGTTTCCCTTGTTTATGTTAAACCTAGAAGTGCACTTCAATTTCCTCATTTAATATAAAGTAGCCGTTAACAAAGAATCTATGTTGGATCAATGGTCAATAATTGGGATAAATCTTGATTTCTTTGATTGTAAAAATTGTGTATATATAACGGTAGCACGACGGGTGTTACATGTCGAGCACGAATAGTATGCTATTCAGAAGAACACTAGTTCATCCTTTGGTGGGGTTTGTGTTGTTTAGTCATTCAGTTTCTTAAGTGTCTGTAAGCTCATGTGGTCATAGTATTATGTATTTTTTACAACTAATAATTTTTGTCGACACCTTCTTGTCATTTTCCCCTTTTTCTACCTATCATTTTTGTGTCCTTCTTATGTTTAAAACAATGATTATTCAACCAAAATTTACATTTGTTATAATGGAGCCTTTTAAAGCTTACCATGCTGTATTCGTATTGCAAATTGTTGAATGTCGTATGATGACCAATAGTTTTCAACCTCTATTAAAAAAAATAATTACTGGACGTAAAACACGCACAAACCGATCAAACAAACTAAGTCTTTAACCTCATCAGTGACGTTGATTTCCACACAACAATACATTAAATATTTGCCACTGGACGTAAAACAAACAACAATCGATCAATCAAACTAAACCAGGAAACTCGTCGGTGATTGCCTTTGTTGACATCTTTATTTGGTTTATAATTTAGAAGGGACAATTCTCAAATGCTCATCTTTGATATAGTCTCTGTTGAATCGATTCACAGATTATTTTTTCTATATCTGGGTCATAAGAGCTTGACATATGTAAATATATAAAGATACTTTTCTATTGTTAAATTCCGTCTGTTGACAGTCACCTTAGATGTCTAAATGGTTTATGTGTTGTTGGGTTGCCGTCCCATTTACGTTTACTCCAGATCTTATTTTATTAACACAATACATTAACTTTAAAATATGAAGAAATGAGAAATACATTCATTCAGTTGTTCATCTTCTCAAAAATATTCGGATACGTATGAATCTAACTAAAAATACCTGTTTTCGTCTTTGGCAAGTTTTATGGTTTGTTTTATATATTTTGAAAAAAAAGACATTACATCTATTTCTAATTCTTTAGAATATACGATTAAACATCAGTGGCGGATCCAGCCATTTTAAAAAGGGGGGTCCCAACCCAGAGTAAAGGGGGAGGTGGGGGGAGGGGGTTCCAACTATATGCTCCCATTCAAATGCATTGATCGGCTAAAAAAAACACACCCCCCCCCCCCCTGGATCCGCCATTGAACATTGTTATTAAGTATCATAACTTGTTTTGTCAGGTATTTAAACCTTTTCAATCGACTGAAAGTTGTGATATTGCATACTAATAAACGACACAACTTAAGAAAAAAACAATATGCAAGTAAAATTGGTATTCTCCTGATTATTCGAACAATTTTATTTTACAGCTTCAGAATGATGGAAAATTCTTAATTATATATGTAACAAATGGTAAGTTCAATTTGATCTCGTTCTATGATTATGGTTCAAACAGAAACGTCTCTTTCTTATGGGTTTTGCAGGAAATATATTCCGGATAAATCAAATTGGTTAAGATTTTAACTAACATCGGAGGGTAAATACAAAAAAAAAAAAAAACAACACTTGGTGCCTAAAAACAAAAAGTCAGAAATATATAACTTTATGCTTATCGATATTCAATTGATTTATACTGTTAATGAAGACAAAAAGAAATATCATAAACAGACTATTTGGATCTTTAACAATAGAAAAATTTATCTTAAATGCTTTGGCTATCTTTGTGTCATCTTTAATTATATAGTTCTTCAACTGTTTCGGTTCTTATACAGTCTTTGATTTCAAATATTCGGCTTTTCCTTTCATGGTGAAGGTAAATCCAGAAAATCTCTTCGGACGCACAAACTATACATAGATATAAGAAGTTGAGGTACTAGTATGAGTGCCAATGAGACAACTCTCCATTAAAGTAACAATTTGTAAAAGTAAACCATTATATATGTCATAGTCGGGTCTTCAACACGGAGCCTTGGAACATGTTCTTTTTCTTCATTTTTTTCAGGTTGTCATGAATGCAATCTTGCCTATTCAAAGTTTGTCGCTGCTTCTCAGCCATTTGACAGAGAGGAAATAAGGTTTGGGAGAATTGCTCATACTGGACTTGCAGCTACATTAGAAATCGATACATTCCCATCTCTTATCTACTTCAAAGCTAATTCATATCAAGTTAATAGGTTAGTACGTCATATATAGCAGTGCGTATGATCAAAGAAGGATAACTCTAATTATAAATGTAACACTTTATCTGTATTATGCGTTCTTAAACATTACTTTGCTTCAAAGATGTATGACCAAAAAAAATGCAGCCACCTATGTATATCATCATGTAAGTCTTTTAAGCAAATATCATACAGACAAAAAGGTACATATTTACATGTTTAAAATGAACATATTTAGCCATAATATGGTCTATCCAAGGAAGGAATATAAAAACATAGAAACAGAAATTAATAGTCAATACACAGTAAGAATTATTTACAGACAAACAAGAAAAAAATATACGAAGCTCAACACTTATAACCATTAAGTATTGGGCAAGTCTATTGAGTTACAAGTTGACACAATCATGACAATAATACTCTTCACCATGCCTCATTTGGAAGATTAACATTTTAAATGGTAATCGCCGGATAAACCACGATGAAATAATAAAATTCCACCAACAAACTAGGCATGATAGACGAATCAACGTAAAGACAAATTAATTCCCAACATATGTAATCATTTGTTGCCTATATTTTATTTTCCAGGGCAAAAATAGATATAACAGTTGATAGTATTATACAACTTATCAGTGATGTTACAAAGAGAGACTTTATTTATATGGACAAACACTATACTGTAGAAGTAAATAAAGCCAATTTCGATGATACACTAAATACACCTCGACAATGCAAATTATTGCTATTATATACAAATGGTATGCTATAGTTATTTTTATTTTCTTTATACTATTGAAATAACAGTTTTCCGATTATAAAGACCCCATTGGTATACCCGCTCCCATATTTCGATTAAAATGAAAATAAAAGTATAAAGCGTCCGAACATTTTTAAAAAGGTGTTTTTAAAAGCTGAGGAAATAAAAAGTAAAATCACAAAAATACTGAACTCAGAGTAAAATCAATTCGGAAAATCTATAATCACATGGCAAAATCAAATAACAAAACGCATAAAAAACGAATGGACAAGAACTGTCATATTCCTGACTTGGTACAGGCATTTTCAAATGTAGAAAATGGTAAAAGATTGTGCAAAAATACAAAGATATACAAAAACCTTTACACAGAGCTGAAACAAACTAGTGACTCAATAGCACAAAAGAAAAGCTTGTACGAATTTTAAAACGTCGTCACAAGGTATAGCAGGTGTATTCAACCATCTTGAATTAAAATATACCAAATAGTTTGTGTATGATATTTTTTTCATCTTCATCAAAGCCGTATATGGAATGACAGAAAATGTATGCACTTTTATCAATGTAAAAACGCACAGACATTTTCTCAGAGTACTACGTTTCATCCATAAAAAAAATGGCAGCTACAATATAACATAGAGAGTCTGCTAAATGTGGTGTTAAACACAAACAGTCAATCAAAGTTAATGCTTTTAAAATATGTCATACATCATGTCAAAGTTAAACTTGTATGTTTTAGAGAACAAAGACAAGGTAGAGTGGTTTGATGACTTAGCGGAGTTGTTCAAAAATGACGATAAGGTAAGGCCCAAACATATTAAATATAATTATTAAAACAATATTTGTATTCTTTTGAATTATAAGGTTTTAAAAACGAATATCAATTTCTTTGGTATAACTTTATTTTAAAATTAAATAAGTCTTCGGTTATCAAGTTCAATTAAGAATGTTAAAAACTCCTACATGTTACCGTTATCTTTAATTTCAGTTTTTTTTAAATCTCACATATCACCAAAATGGATAAAGATTTATTACCTTAATCTAAATGGAGTTTACTAAATTTAAAAATGCTATTTCAGATAATGTTTGCTCGTTTGAATGTACACAGAGAAGGCGAACTCAAAGACAGGTATAACAGTAGATAAATAAACCATAACGACAGAGTGAAAACCTTCTCTTAGTATGAAAATGATCAGACTTGGTACCATCATTGCCAATAAGATAGACAACTATCCGTATTATAGACCATAGGACAAAAAGGTTAACGAGTTCAGTTCACCGTATAGCCTTTAATAATAAGCAAACCCAATACCATATTCTAGTAGAGAGCTTCGGAATTGAAGTAGAAAAAAATGTAAAAAATACTTTAAAGAAAAAAAACCAACAGATTTATACTACAACAATAAACGCAAAACAATTATGTCCGACAGAAATCTATGACAACCCCTGGATAACAGTAGTATTGCTTGGGACAGATACCTATATTATGTGACGGAGTTAAACATATCTGTGTGAGCTGGCTCAGTCCGCCTCCTTACTTGTGACATATGCTTGGGACAGATACCTATATTATGTGACGTAGTTAAACATATCTGTGTGAGCTGGCTCAGTCAGCCTCCTTACTTGTGACATATGCTTGGGACAGATACCTATATTATGTGACGTAGTTAAACATATCTGTGTGAGCTGGCTCAGTCAGCCTCCTTACTTGGGACAGATACCTATATTATGTGACGGAGTTAAACATATCTGTGTGAGCTGGCTCAGTCAGCCTCCTTACTTGTGACATATGCTTGGGACAGATACCTATATTATGTGACGTAGTTAAACATATCTGTGTGAGCTGGCTCAGTCCGCCTCCTTACTTGTGACATATGCTTGGGACAGATACCTATATTATGTGACGGAGTTAAACATATCTGTGTGAGCTGGCTCAGTCAGCCTCCTTACTTGTGACATATGCTTGGGACAGATACCTATATTATGTGACGGAGTTAAACATATCTGTGTGAGCTGGCTCAGTCCGACTCCTTACTTGTGACAGTGCTGTAACATATACATGTCTTCCTTTAAATCATAATGTATCAAATAGTCACATGTTCGTTTAACAGGAACTGTAAGTAATTTGATTATGAAATATTTGACAGTTCCTAATCAATTAATCTACACCGATTCTACATTCATGACGATAAAGAAAGTGACATATTTGTATAGATACTTACATATTGTTGGAAACAGTTTTCTCGTATACTGAATCAAAACGATATACTATTATGTACATTGTATATATTTGGATCAGGTTTAAAGCGAGGGCGTTCCCAGCTTTATACTGGTACAGCGATGATGAAATTCCTAGAAAGAGTATGTACGGGGGAAGATTTGATAAAATAGAAATAATGGCGTTCATTGCTGATAAAACTGGGATCACAAGACAACAAAACGGGGCTTTACCAGAAGGGGTAAGTCAAATTTAAATGGATAGTTTATGATTCGAAACGACTAGTCACAACGAAGGCAACCTGTCGAATTAATACTCTGTGGAATTACAAACACAAGTGGTTGACAGACTTTCGTTCCTACTTTCAATGATATCACATAAATAGCTTCCTTTAAAGATTAATCCTGCAGTTTGGTACGAAAGACTATTACGTTTCTGAATGTTTTTTGAAATCTGCTGCTGCTTAAAAATGTTTGATTTATAATCCGTTTATTTCAGGTTAAGATGGTATCAAATTTGAATGAATATTTTATGGGTGTCTGTAAGATCGATGATTAAATCAATAGGTATGAAATTGAAAATCACGCTTCAGTAAACCACGTTCATATTATTAAAATGCTTCACTTTTAAGCAGTTTCAAATTAACCAGAGGAACAATTCACATATGGCTGTGAGGGATGTATAAATACGCAGCCGCGTCCAGTAGGAATGATAACATAAAACCCAATGATTCGTGAAGGGAGAATGCCACGCTCTTTGCACATTAAAACCTTGTTGATATCTCTCTGATAGGGGTTGAATCTTATTATTCTCACATTAAACTAAAACCAGCGTAACATTATACTCGTCCCTTGATATCTATATTGGATAGTTATAGCATTCGTACCAGAGCTCCCTATTTGTATTACAAAAGTTCTATGCTTATTCAAATTTACTTACAATTGTTACTATGATACTAACAACAGTTCTATAGTAAGACATTTTGCTGAATCAAAATACTTTACAGCTACTTGTCTGACGAATATTTAATTGCAATAACAGATAAATTGTAGATTTTGTTTTGTAAAATACAAATGTTATTTTAGGCTGGACTTTTAAAAGAAATGGACGAGTTGATCAAAGCTAACAAGAATACTATCGCTAGTGGGAAGAAAATGGTAAGCAGAAAATCTTTATCAAAGTTTTTTTTATGTGTAACTCAGCAAGCTTTATTCTATCCAAAGGAAATTCTCCTTTTAAATGTGTTATTTCAGATATTTGGTTTCAGTTATATAAAGTCATCGTAGAAATCATAAAGATTGTGGAAAGCATTTTAAACATTATGAGAATGCAAAATTATATGTGTATTCTATATCAAACAAACCGTGGCTTCTGGGTCATCTTTAAGCATTGGAAGCAAAAGGTTTCTCACAGACACTTTTCAACCGAAATAAAACGACCAAAGATTAACCCGAAGATACAATTCAAACCAGATTGCAAAAGATTACGAAGACATATGAAAAGGTATTCATTCGAAAAGTAGTAGGAGGCTAAAATGTAATATTAACTTATGTTTTGTTTTCTACAGAAAAAAATTGTACAGAAAGCTAAAGAATTTATGGAATATTACGACGATAAAGATATGCAAGAGTATGTATTGAAATTATTAAAGTATCATAGCAGATTTCATAGTTAGCAAGTCAATGTTTAAATTGATTGCTTGATTTTGTGAATTGTTTGTTTTTATTTTCGAATATTATGCGGAAACAATATCAGTACTTGATCAAAATTTCGTATCCAATCAAAATGGTCTTTTGTACTAGTGTCTCAGCACTCACAGTGAAATTATTTTTATATCATGTATCAGATTGACATTTCATTTATATAATTTCTAGGAAATCAGATGGCTTTTTTCCAGTACTGAACTTAAAATCTGCACATTTATGATTTATTCATATTATTTTCTGGCATTATTTCAGAATAGCAGAATACTATGTTTACTTGCTGGAAGAGGTGGAATACCACGAGGAAACATCAGTAATAGATGATGAGCGGTACTATCTTATCCGAGAATTAGTCGATCGTAAGTGGAAGTTCATGACACATATAAATGTCAACTCATCAAAATATAGTTTAAAATTAGTGCCTGTTTGATGTTATTACTATTACTATAAAAAGGTTTCGATACCTATATGCAGGCGAATTGTCCCCGACTGTATCACAAGTCCAGTTTTTCATTACTTCGGTACAGTCTGGAAAACACATAAATGGTTTTCGGTACTGGCATATTTAATCAGTGCATGCTTTGTTGCTATGTGCCGTTATTCCATTTAGCGATCTTTTTTTAAATTAGAAATGCATCTTTCTTGTGAGCAGCGTCGATTTCTTGTCTTGGTTTAGCTATTTGTTTGGTTATCTAAGCTCTTCCAAGTTTGTACTAGCCAACTATTTCGGCATCCAGCGTTATTGAAGACACTGAAAGTCTAAGGGACGACATCAAAAGTTCAATGAAGGATAAAAAACTTAATTCAAATAGTTTTTTCACTGACCCCCCTACCCCCCTATTAACTTAATTTGGGAAAAATTGATTGACCCATATTGATATATGTAAAAATCAATGTCAGATAACCAAATCTTGCAGCAGTTCAACCCCCCCACCCCCAAACTATTTGAATTAAGTTTTTTATCTTACATTGATCTTTTGATGTCGTCCCTAAATGCGTGCACATCATATGCCGTTACATTGGTTGGTAGTACAAGTTTTAAATCATTGCTGTTTAGTCATACAATCATGACAATGTCATAGAACCAATACCAAAATTATCATAAAGCATTAAATAAAGGCAACAGTAATATACGGCTGTTCAAACTCATAAATCCATGGACAAAAAACAAAATCGGGGTAACAAACTAAAACTGAGGAAAACGTATTAAATATAAGAGGAGAACAACGACACAACACTACACTGTCATAATTAAAGTATCACAGTCATTATATTGTCATTTCAGTTATTTAAAAAATTGTCATCAAGAAGTTCAGTGTCATAAAGTATTACATTGTCATAAACTTTTTCTTGTTGTAAAGTTGAAAGCAATGTTTCATTTTTGTTTCTATGACATTGGCATTCGGGTTATTGGTAATTGAAGACTCAAGTCGAGGAAATGCATGAGTTTGTGACTTTAAAAAGTGTATATGGTCCGTCAGTTGTGTCAATTTATAAATAACGTTATTTTTTTCTTCAGCAAAAGGACCAAGACAGCGTGAGTTATTGTTAAAGAAGCAAAATGTTGTTCGGCAATTCTTTGATATAATGGGAGATAAGCTGCTGAAGAGGAATTCTAAACAGTCACCAATAGTGAAAGCCAAAGAACCGCGTCCACATAATCACCATCATGATAAAATACACAGACATGAAGAATTATAAAAAGTACCCAATGACTTTCACTGAGTATAGACACGTGTCCCTAAGTTCACAGTGTAGAGACATTCCTGTTTTTAATAGTACTTACGACTTCCTCTTGCTCTCAAATTTGTTTTAATTTATAGGTACTTTATTCATTCTTTAATTAGGCATTTTACTTAATTTTGTTTCTCTTCTTAAATTTGTATTAAAAGAATGTTATTTATGTAGTTTTTTTAATTTAACCAAATATTATAAAAATGACCATGATCGCCTATGAGACAACAATCTAATCAGACCAGAGGACAACAACAAGGATGTGAAAATCTGAAGTCACCGTGCATCCCTCAACAATGACGAAACGTGGTGAAAAAAGCAGTCAGTTGGTTTAATCTTTCCTCTGTGTCTTATACGACTTTTTTCATTGAATAGTTTTTTCTCAAATATTCCAATAAAGTACTGAATGAAAAGAAATATATTGGAATTCACACCATAAAGCAGAGTCATTTGTGAAAATGGTAAAAGTAGATGTAACCATAAATAACAGTGAGCCCCTAAACTAAAAGCTTCTCAATATACGACACCAAGATACCATCATTCCTTATCATCAAAGGCCAAACAGTCGAGAATGGTTGACTCCTGATGATAACAATAATCGGTAGTTATTTCGCTGGTCTCCGCCTAGCACTGCCAGCCATCCTTAAATAATGGCTCTCCGTGGACAGATTGAATAAAAAATTTCAAATACAATACTTAGAGAGGGTTTGGTTATACCCTGCGATAAGTGACTAGCTTATTCACTGAGTTCACCTTCCTTTTGGGAAAATGAGATTGATGGATATGAAACTAGTTTACACCAACCCGGATACAATATGAACAAGTGTGAACGTATGAAATTTGTTTATTTACAAAATAAAAAGTATCACAGCAAATAAAAATAGAGTATACAGATATTAATACTGATGTAAAATTTTCTCATATTTACAACAACGATAAACTATGATAATACTGAACAATTTGAGCAAAACATATATTCTTCTAAACGTTATACAAAAATACTAAACATGTAACAATGAATACTGATAGTCAATAACCTACAAAGCACTTGAAATGTGAGCGAACATATAATACTTTTTTTCATACTTTCTGAGCGAATTTCATACTTTTTCATACTTTTATTCGTATGATAACAAATAGAAGGAACTTTTTTCTTCTATATTTAGATCAATATTCATAATTTTATTATGGGGTATGGGAAGATCTCAAATTGTCATTTACTTCAAGGAATGTTTTGTAAGAATTAATTTAAATCCTAGATTTGACTTCCGGTTGTTTATCTCCATGCTTCTGATGAAATACTCCTACTGAATTGTGGGTAGGTGTCTCTGTATCTAGCACTGCAAGAATAAAATATACGTAAATTGGTTATAGGAGGGATGACAAGAAAGTCCAAATAAATTTCTATTGTGATGGTTCCTTTTAATTTGGATCATGAACCATTTAACCTCTGTCGCCAAAAATTTCTCTTATGATCTTTTTTCAGTTTGATGTAAAATATTTGATATTATTCCAGCATTCCAAAACTATTGCTTATATCTCAACCATGCTATGATCATACTACGATGTAAATTAATGTGACGCTTCATTTGTTTGTATATTAAATTTTAGGACTTTGATTTAATCATACTTACTAAATATTAGCAGGTATTGGTTTCTGACCAAATTGATCTAATGTTGGTTCCTGTTGAAGTGTATACTATAAAACAGAAATTGATATAAATTGTTAAAATATACTTTAAAGATAAAATAAGCATGCACCTGCAAGACCACATTTGTATATATCCTTGTCCATTTGTGTTTGGTGGATAGGTTTTTGTCGATTATTCCCTATATCCTTGAAATTCAATACTGATTTAGCATTTCATATTTCGTAGTGTTGTTATCATGTTTTCTTTTCCTTTAAAGCACCTGTTTATAAAGGTTAAAGGTTAATAGAAGGGTTAGGGATAAACTGTCCATATACAGTGGCGGATGCAGGAATTTTCGAAAGGGGGGGGGGTGCTAGCCCAGGGCAAAGGGGGGGTGCAGGGGGGGTGCAAAACATATGTCCCGATTCAAATGCATTGATCGGCCAAAATAAAGGGGGGGTGCGGACCCCCGGAACCCCCCCTCTGGATCCGCCACTGCGTATAGAGCATAGACTTGAAATAGCAAAACAGCGTGATGAAACAGCGACATTTGTTGCCAGAGTCACTCTAAAACTTAATAAATGCAAAAAAAGATCTTTTCTCCAGAATTTGTGTATACAAAGTACTTTTTTTTTTAAATTATGTTGCCAAATCTTTAAATACATGTTACATTAAAAAAAAAAGCAATACAGATCTATGAGAAAAAGAAGCACGTATATTCTAGTTATAACCATATCTAGGGTAGATGGTTCTTTTAAAAATAATCAACATAATCTATATCGACTATCATAATATAAAATTTACGCAAAAGAATTAAAAAAAAGTTTGACTTACTTTCCATGATTTAGTGATATCTGGTCTTAGATATCGGACAGCATATCCTACAAATCTTTGATCTGAAAAAAAGAATCAGAAAATATTAGTCAGCTAGCGCATAAATATAGAGGGAAAATGCTCATAGTGACCGAATGGTATAGATATTACTGCTTATTTAGAGGGGTACGACAAATTTTCTGTTATGAATTTAGACAGAACTATTGTCCAACACAAACATGTGTTTTAGTTACAATAACTTTGACCTTAGACATATTGACAACCATAAGACAAAGGAAGAGTGCAAATATAATGTCGAATGAAAATATAAACAACTATCCACGACACGTGGAAACCAAACATAATTTATGTATATTTTCCGTACTTATAATTCCTCACTGCAGATGACTGGAACAAAAGCGAATATTAAAAAACTAATTTCAAAGTGGGACAAGAAGTATGCATGTAGTTATTTAGATATCAAAAGTTTTTCATATAATTTTGATAATGATGACCTTGACATATCAATACCCTTGACCCTTGACATAAGATCTCCTTTATAATTACATTCACCTTTAGCTTCGGGTAATTCCGGTAATTTGATACTATATCTTTCTGGAGATCTATTCAGGAAATTTGACCATTCATCACGTGTTTTCCTTTAAAAAAAAAAACATTACAGTTAAACTAATTCAATAAACAGTAATTGTTATAAGAATTGGTCGTTCTAAACATGATTAAAATATTTGCCACTGGACGTTAAGCAACCAACAATCAATCAATCCGACATTATAATTGAAAAACAAACTACAATTGATATCATTTTTACGCCATAGTTAGATTTCAGTGAGTTAAAGTCGGCTTTGATTTGAACAAAACTGACATAATGAGACGAATTTTTAACATTGCTAGTTCGCAAGACAACTGTCTGCAGGAAGAGATGGATTCATACCCATACAAATCATTCTTACTCCTGGCGATAAGTCTTTGTTATAACATTTAAAAACCACAAGGAAGCAGCAAATACGAATTTACAAGTCTTTTGTTGACCCAGTCAGGGGGGCAAAACTATGTGTCCCCACCTGCGAATTTACAGTGAAGCAGCAAACAACATTTTTAAAGTCAATCAAGAAAATAAACCTACGACAGGCTGGATTTTCAAAAAAAAGCTATTGTGCAACAAATCACTGCAACAACATATACAATATTACTTACTTTAATTCATCTGGAGTTGTGTAGTGTCTGTGTAACTGTCGACCTGTTTCTGTTATTTCCTTAAATAAGAATTTGATAGAACGTTTTCATATCTTAGTATTTCCACATTAGTTTGATAAAGCTTTTGAAGTCCAAAAAAACCTTCAATCACAGAGAGAACTTAAATGTTAAAGCCGCCGACAGAATATAGGATCACTATGTCTCGCTTTCGAGTAAAATAATTGTTGCAGGCTCAACAAAATGGACCACTGTCCCCAGGTTAGGGGGGAGTTGGGATCCAGCTATTATGTTTAAACCCGCCACATTATGTATGTATGTGCCTGTCCCAAGTCAGGAGCCTGTAATTCAGTGGTTGTCGGTTATATATATATTTGTTTTTCGTTTATTTTTTGTACATAAATTAGGCCGATAGTTTTCTCGTTTGAATTGTTTTACATTGTCATTTCGGGGCCTTTTATAGCTGACTATGCGGTATGGGCTTTGCTCATTGTTGAAGACCGTACGGTGACCTATAGTTGTTAATTTCTGTGTCATTTTGGTCTCTTGTGGAGAGTTATCTAATTGGCAATCCTAGAGATAGTTAACAAAAAAAGAGCAATTTGAATTGACAGAAAAGGACAATAGTATTGCTACATGTAAGTATGTCATCAGTGATTGCATTTTAACATTTCAAATATTTCAGTTACTTTGGAAGCTTTACGACACGCGGTTCTATCCATTGGCGGAAATCAAAGGGTGCTTGTTTTGTTCTAAACCATGCGTTTGTTGTATTATTGGTTTGTAATCCAACGCTATCTCTCTTCTTAATCCTTATTCCTAATACGATGCGGTTTTGAAAATCTCAGTATAATGTTTGCATTACTTTTTACTTTAAAAAGCATATGATAGACAAATCTTTATGACAATGTACTCACCAGACTAGACATGGCGTTGGTGGGTGGGTCAAACAATGTTGATGATGACCTCCTGAAATCCTCTGAAAAAAATAATTTATGCGTTAAAAAATCGACTGATTGATAATCTTAGTTCCTGAGCGGTAGCAGAGACATATACTAAATGTATTTATATGTCTTTAGCGGCAAAAAAAAATTTAAGCAGCAAATTCTCAAAATGATAGTGGTGTGCCGGATCAATGGGGAAATGTTTTGCAAAAAAAAAAAAAAACAATTAGATAACATTAAATGTTTTGATCAAATATGTCTCTACCTTACTACAGATCTCAACACGAGAGGTTTAAATCAAAAGTTTTTTGCTTGCAGAAACTCTACAAACATATACTGAGATTGACCGGAAGCTATGCCTTTTCTGTAAACATCTTATAATTTACACATTTCAGTCCGATAGGGCAAACGAAACAGTAGCAAGGGCAGATAATAACGCATCAAGGCATCAATACTTGACGCGTTGTTTTTGCGACGTTGTCAAGAACAGGCATTTAAAATTCGCGGAAAATACGCTAAATCATCAAATCATTTTCGTATATTAAAAGTAATGGCAAAGGAAAATTGACATGCTATATATGAAAGCAAATTGAATATAATACCGTAAGCATTATGTTTCAGTGATTCTTGTAACAAAAATAGATAAAGTGATTAGTTTATGTGGCGTTGTGGTGTATGGCGGGAATACCTCCACGGCGATGTTGCATTAGCACCGCCAATAATAGGGATTGCATTGCCAGCAGTTAATTAAAAACAGATTTTTGTTTTCAATGATGTCAAAAGGAAAATAAGCACATGGAATCCAATTTTTGGTCTATCGCAATATTTTATGCACGTCTTCAAGAATGATTGTGCCTTGATTGCAAAAGAATATCGACTTTAGATTTATTTTTACAAATTTATACAATTTTAGTTCCAGGAAAATTGTCTACGTTTCAACTAAAGTCATTCAAGTGAATGTCGCAATTTATGTTTGGTTCACATTAAAATGTTCTTAAGATTTAGAAGCGACAGTCTATACATTAACTATAGTATACATGTAGACTGTCCATGGATTTAGGTAATTCAAAAGTGTTTTTAAGATAATATTAAGTAGCTTATTTTTTAATCAATTTGTTTTTAAAATCATGTAATGTAAACGCAGATTTATAGGACCTTTCCGATTCTTGAAACAGGCATGTGAATAAATAGGATTAATTGCTTAATTTAACCTGGGATTGTTGCATGATCTACCTTCAGAAGTCCCAGATCTTAAGTACAACTCGTTTTAAATTGAATATTTGAAAAGGAAGTTTTAAACTCTATTCTATTTTGACAGTTTACTTTAATTGCCTTTTTTGGTTTTATGTGTATGTACAAACACAGTATATCACAATGACGCAATATATGTAATATGTAAAAACTCAATTTATTTAATTCGAATTTCAAAAGCTCAAAAGAAAATAAAAGCCTTTAAATTCGACGGAATTCGCATAGCTACCTACTTGAATTGAATAAATATAAATTTGAGACACGACAATAAGATATTAAATGGCCTTTTAATAGTATTGACAAAGTATTTAAATTATCTGAAATTATAAATCGACGGGGAGGTATCATAAAACTGTCTCAAGTTTAACAAAGAGAACAAGTGGTTTTGGTATTCATGTTTGCTGCAATTTTTGGCAAAGTAACATTCGATGTGTTTAAATTCCAACATTTTTAGACGCATCAAAGCCTACAAATTATGAAAGTCAAACTTGTACGAGTCTCCCTACATCTGGTCCCCTAAATGAATTAATGGGTTTAATTGAACTCTATAACTGACCAAATTTATTTTATCTTTTGACATATACATTTTAGATAATGAACACCGGTCTAGTGGGTATATGTATTGATTGGCATAAAGTAATACAATAAACTATTTAAATATTTAATTCGATATCTTTAAAGAACATGGTATGGAATATCAATAAAACCGTTACCCTGTCATAAATCGTGTATATCTACTCTGCATGTCAATATTGATTTACATATACATATATATTTAAGTAATATTAGACATTTTAGGGGAGGCAAGGATAGCTAAGCTAAAAAGAATTATCTTATTACAAAAGGCTAATAAAATGTTTTCAGTTTTCCTGCAAGTCAGGAATATGACAGTTGTTATCCCTTCGTTTGATGTGTTTGAGCTTTTGGTTTTGCCATTTGATTAGGAGCTTTCCTTTAGGAATTTTTTACCTAGGAGTTCAGTATTTTTGTTAATTTCATTTTTATTGAAATACATATCATTTTGCATTTACATGACATATACGGGGAGGATTCCAACTTAATGTCATAACGATCGCGTTTCATATAATTTAAACATCAAACGAAAATGAAAAAAGATGATAAAACAAATGAAAAAAATATTACCTGGTCCCACAGAAGTTGTTGTACGGCAGTGTTCATCTGGTAATTTGTGTCCTGCAGTATCCATATCCATTCTTCTGAAGCTGGGTATTTTTGGATGAAATATACCCGTTTTAACTGCTGCTAATTGTACTCTCCGATGAGACGGATATTGGTAAGAATAACTTGGAATATTAACCGGGTTAATTTTGTCGGTAGTTGTTGGTTTTACTCCTACAGTTGTCATTTTCGCTGATTACTCCAATTACCGTAATTAAGAAAAAAGTTTATTAGTTTTTTTTTGTAATAAAAATTAAATCCCAGTCTTCAAAACATACCTCTTTACACAGTACCGATAGTTCAACTCTACTAACGTCGCTATGAGCAACTATCGACAAAAGGTTACGTCACAATGCGATTACAAGGTTCACTGCCGAGGATTTCCAAATGAAAGGTAAAAAACGTTCCAGACAATACCTTTTGATTATATTGTTTGTTTATCATGTAATTAAAAAGTAAATTATTTATTACTATTGGAAATATTGTTTGAATATAACAATTACGCTAATCAGTTCAAAGTTATTTTAACTATCACCGTCTGAGACTACGATAATATGTGTTATAGTAGTCTAAGTTTAGTATAAATAAAATTAACGGTACAAATTTTCTGCATCAGAAAGGTCCAAAAAGGATAGCCAAATCCGTGAAAGGAATCAGAGCTTTGCATGAGGGGGATACATTCCTTAATTTATAATAATTTCTATCATTTTGTAACAGCAAATTTTAATAACACAAAAAAAATCCGTATTTAGACGTACTTATAAGTCTTAAAGTAGGCAAAGAAAACTGTTGCGTCTTTTAATCTAAAAGAATGTACAACATAACGAACTCTAGTATTCAGATATTTGAAGAAATATAAAATATGTAAAACAAAAAGAAAGTCCTAGCTATCTTTCATACGTATAATATTAGGGTAGTACAGAGGCTGAAAATGTGTTTGCCCAGTCGAACACCCGACTTGTGACAATTGCATCTGAAATTAACTACAACTGTATCCTTAAAAGTTTGAAATGAAACTTTGCGCTCAGGTCTTACGGTCATAAAAGTTTCGATCACGATTTTCGTACTCAGACTCAGAAATCAGCCAATCAAAATTCCGTGAACACTGAAATTGCTTACACCACCGAAATAACAAACTTTCACGTGACGGTTTCCTAGCATTCCCTTTGTGTCGGGGTGTAGATTTTCCTTGTAAATATAGTTGTATTATATACATTATAGCACATCTATATTAATTCCGATAGGAATGTTCACAGATTACACTGTACCCTCGCACTTCTCTCGAGGGGTTGTCCAGATAACGGAGAAATCTACCAGTACAATGATAAATATGGTTGAAATATTACCCGCTGGACGTTAAGCATTTATCCAATAATCTTCATCTTTAACTTGTTTTCCTTCAAACTGAGATAACCGATATCAGAATTCTGACCATTTCATTCTGATTATCAGTTAACAAATAAAACAAAAGATACCAGTATGCAGTTGCTAAAAAACAGCAAATATTACCTTTTTGAAATTTGTATTAGACTTCATTGGTGTTTGTGAGTGTAAGTACTACGAGGACTAGTTTTAAAACAGCTTGTGGACAAAATACGGTGCAGACAGAATCAGGAATACTTAACAGCATGTCATCTTAACAATTAATATCTACGAATATTAAAGTTACATTTTCATTTATTTTCAAATGTGACACTGTTGTCAAAATCCTGATTAAAAAAATCTCTTTCAACCCAGGTTTTATGATGGTTGCATTAAATGCATTGATATCGTTTATGATTTGGTTCTGCATCTTTCCATTTTGACTGCAAAGTTGAATAAAGAGTTAATGGGAAAAAGTAGCCATATTAAGTGGGAAGATACTATAATGCTTTAAAAAAAGTCAAAGACGTAGAGACAAAATTTAAGACTTGGATTGACTGTTTCGATGCCAACGCAGAGCTGAAACGGGACCAGTTTTATATTATACATCTATTGTCTGTTATGTTTGAGGGGATGGGGCTTGAAAAGTGTCAAACAAGGAAATATTTCGTTATCATTAAAGATATATAAAGTCAGCAGAGTGATATTTAAGAAGTATTTTCTATTAATTTTCAAACTTTGTGCAAAAAATGAAATTTCAATGTATGATTTCTTTTTAAATTTGTAATGTTTATTGTGCCAACTAGTCGTTTTAGGCTAACTATTAAAGCTTACATTTATTCCATACATATATAAACAGATGGGTCTCTTAATATTCAAATACTTGATTTATTTATTTATTTCTTGCTATTGCTATTTGTATGTCATTTCTTTTATTTTTTATGTAGACAAAGCAAGTGTATAACAGTTTTGGACTTTGTCTCAGATATTGCCGGATTGGATTGATATACGACCTTTTTGGTTTTATACTTTACATGTATAGTCTGTATACATTATATAAGAATATGCTTTTAAATTTATGTCCATAGAGAATTTATATTTTATAGTCTCATTACTATGGCGTATCATAAGGGTCAAAAGTACGGTGTCTTCAACCTATGCCAACATTTAGCTAAATATATATTCAACCTATGCCTACAAACAAAATACAATAGGTGTTGTTATAACAACTACTAATAAATAACAGGTAAAATACAGTCATTACTCTTTGAAAATAAAACAGAAACAAGAATAAAATATATGCAAAAGTGTTTTGTTAACTTACTGAGTAAAAATGATTCAAATTAAACAGAATAAAAGGATAAAATAGAACACTTGATTGTAGAAAAATTGTGTTGAAGTAAATACTAAATAATAATAAGAATACACAAAAATTGAACACGTACATGTAGTACTACAGAAATGTTTAAGCTATTTTATTTTAGAATTTTCATGACAAACTCTCCTATACTAAATATGCAACATACAAATAAAAAATCAACACCATAGTTTTATTTCAAATTAATTTTATTTATTTAACAAATTGAAATTTAAGGTAAGTATCAAATATCCTTTTTTTTAATCATTTATTAAACAGCGACTTTTCTTGTAAAAAAGTGCAGCCTTTAATTACTTTGTTTTAATTAAGAAATAAGTGCTTTAATGTATCGGTTTGTGGTGGTTTTTTTTATTAACTTTATGTGTAAGTCAGTTTTATGGTTACATGTTGTGTCACTAATTGTAAAAAAAAAAAAAATCCTGCATCTTAGATTAATTGTTGTAGATATATAGATATTTAGTTTGTTACAAATAGACTAGGCAGCAGAATCTAATCCACAGTGTGTCACGTGGGTACCAGTTCAGAGTTAAATCCAGACTAAATATACATAATATGCACTAAAATTAATTGTCCAGCAACATTAACATACTCACAATAATATACCTACAAAACTATTCAATTTGTACAATCGTGACAACCACAAAGTAAAACTACTGAAGAAACAGCAAGCAGTTATTGGGGTTACAATAATCCATAATAATAAATCCAGACTGTGTACTCCAAATGTCCATAGTATTTGAAGCGCAAATGTCCTATCGTTTTACAGGTAAAAAAGCGAAAACGTCCTGTGCCCGTGTACCCAGCAGTTATGTATGCAGATACACCATCATATTTTGTTCGTTTTAATAAGTGCATGACTTTAGAGATAGTGAACTTTATATAATTCTCTGTCTGTGTCAATATTGTAGGATTCAAAAATGAACGTTCAAAATAGATATTTTACACAAGTTAGTATTTATGAAAAAAAAGTAAAATATCAAAAATACAGAACTATGTGATTCAATAGTTCTATTATAGTACTTTATTAACCAACTAAGTACATTATTGCCAAAAATGACTATTTATTAAAAATGACATATTTTCTGTAATGGCCCTGTTTTTCTGTAATGGCCCTGTATTAATGCCCAGTTTGTCTGTATTAAGCCCAGTTAGGATTTTTAATAAAGTTAATAAAATTCAGTTGTAAAGAGTATAATACCTTTTGGTATTTTTTTTAATTTAGTAACCAGCAACAAACATTAAAGAGTTATAAAGAACCATATAAAGGGATCACTGTTCATCCTGTTTTTCAACACATAACTTCTTTCAACTTTATTTGGATATTTGGTGTATTAAAAGCTTTATCATGGTGAAGTACAAATTATTATTTTTCAAACTAAACTGTCATTAAAAGAGTAAGTTGGATCAAGTTGGTAGCAACACATATTCTTTTGTTCAGTTGGTTAATAAATGTATTAAGAAATGGGTGTTTTTATAATAGTCCTGTTATATGTCCAAGGTCTGTAATAATGGTCGAGGAAGTCTGTAATGGCCCGAGGCAACGCCGAGAGCCATTACAGACATCCGAGGCCATTATTACTGACCGAGGACATATAACAGGGCTATTATAAAAACACCCATTCATTAATACTATAATTATATGTAGAATAGTCATGATAGTCAGTATTTCTATGCACTTGAAGTAATCTATTTGAAATAGTATTAAATATTTTTATCAAATATTTTATATAATTCATTAGATTCACACTGGTATATATTTTATATAAATAGATGTTCATTTAATAAAATTATAGAAATTAACACTTATTTTTCATTGTTTTGATATAATAATTTTATATTAACTTGAATTCCTAATGAAATAGATCTTCAACAAATACAATTATACCTACATTTTTACTATTGCACTATTACTCGGACTATTACATGTATTAACAAAAATGGTATTTATTACATAGGGATTCACTGAAGCATGACTGGAGCGGGTCCCTTAGGTCAGTCAGCCCCCCTCCCCCTTATGAAAAGTTCTGGATCCGCCACTGGTCTAACGACTGTACAACACAAACAAGCCACAAAATTATAAACAAAAAACACATTTTTATTAAAGCATTGTAAAATTAACGACTACGAAGTGGATGTTACATCTTCTCCCTGTGATTCCTCTATAGATATATTGGCAATGTCGAATGTGGCTGAATTGTGAATGATCATACACTTTGGTTTGAGTTCATCTATAACTGCTTGTAGTTCTGTATCGAGAGAAAAAAAGAATTTACAATGGCATCGAAATACACATTGAAAAGAAAATAATGTAGCTTAAAATTTCTAGTGGTTGCTTAAATTCTATATGAACAACACCAAACTGTGCTTAACGACATGCATACATGATTGTACAATACTAAGTTTATCTCCTTCGAAAACCATTCCAAGCCAATCAGTCTTTGTTCCTACTCCAAAATAATGTGCGTTTGGTAAAGAAGCAGCCATACTAATTTTATAGTCTTTGTCCCAAGATACTCCACACTTGAAATAAGGGCAATTGATTATACCACTTGGCGACTATGGCGGTAAGCAAGAGGATTCTTGGCCAAAGTAACATTACTACTTTGGAAAAAATAAAAATCCCAATTAGACAAGACTGAATTATCTATTACTTCAGACAGAAATAGTTAAATGTTTTTGAAGCAACTAACTTAATTCATGTTCTTGAAGACCTTACTTAAACCTTTAATGGTTTACGTTTACAAATTGTGATTTGGATGGAGAGTTGTCTCATTAGCACTCTTACACCATCTTCATATATATATCTATCTTATTCGAATTATTTCGTACCTGCAATACTTGATTTGTAATTTTTCACTGCTGTTATATCAGGCCATGCCATGATACTAAGTTTGGACTTAGCTCCTGTTCTCCATGTTCCCTGTAGTACCGCATATTTTGGTGAATTAACACTTAGAATTCCGCCATGAGCAATTCTAAAAATACAATTAGATATACGTGTAACCACAAATAAACCTTCTTTTACCATTACAAATTGAATTGTTTTTATGATAATTGCCAAGTAAATTTTCGCATTTTGATGTTTTATTGAAACATGATTTTTTTCCCAGGTGAATTACAGTAGAAATATATCTATGATTTGACCTGTAGTTTTTCTTCTTAATCTTCTGGGTTAAAATAGTGTCTATGGTAACTGATTCTTCCAACATTCATTTTTAGTAAATAACACTGTCCTCTTTCTATGTCGAATGATTGACATGACTAAGCTTACCTTAAAGGGTGGTCTTCGGCTGTTGTCTGCTCTTTAGTCGGGTTGTTGTCTCTTTGACACATTTCCTATTTCCATTCTCAATTTTATCAGTATATTTTCGATTAAGTTTCTTTATCGAATGATTGACATGATCAAGCTTACCTTAAAGGTCTCAGTATATTTTCGATTAAGTTTCTATATCGAGTGACAGCCTCTACATTTTCTTCAATCATTGAAATCTCGGATATAGTAACCATTGTCTTTCCTATAAATACAATTCATATTCCTTAAAAAGTATCTATCTTTACCACCGAACATTTATAACTATGAAGATCGTCTGAAACATTTTCTTTTTGTATAATATTCCATTATAGAGAGTTCTCAAGATATATAGACCACATCTTATAGCTATTGATTTTTAGAATAAATCTTGAAGTTTTGTATGCTTGTTATTTCCTAACCTACTATCAACAGTCCTATTTACGGCTAACTAATAAGCGCCGACCATTCATCTTTTGTAGAAAGGGTGTTGTGACCAAGGGTTTGTTTTTTACTAAGAGGGAAAAAACTTCTTTTCAGCTTTTTTAATCAAAAAAACTTTTGCTTATATTTTTCTCTACGCATCAGAACAAATTATTGTTTACAAGAAATTTGGAATCAAATGATTCATCTAAAACAAATGTTCCCCTCATGCAATTAATGGATCTACTTATAGTCCATGCTTAACAGTTGTAAAAATTTAATGTAATAGTTATCAAAGGCACCAGGATTATAATTTAGTACGCCAGACGTGCGTTTCGTCTACATAAGACTCATCAGTGACGCTCAATTCAAAATATTTATAAAGCCAAACAAGTACAAAGTTGAAGAGCATTGAGGATCCAAAATTCCAAAAAGTTGTGTCAAATACGGCTAAGGTAATCTATATCTGGGATAAGAAAATCCTTAGTTTTTCGAAAGTTAAAAGTTTTGTAAACAGGAAAGGAGTAGGTTCAGTAAGACCCCTTTTTGGCCCCAAAATAAAGGAGTTTTACAAAATTGTTAAAATGCAAACCTTTAGTTATTTATTGGACAGTAGAATGCTTCTGCTACATAAATATGGGCTGTTTTTGACAATACAATGCACATATAGCCGGTACTAGCACCATTAAGTCATGCTAAATTACTGAAATCCTCATAATTCTAGCATTTCAGTTAAATTTTAGACGGTTTTCGTGTAAAACGAAAGTGGCCGCATTCGTGTTCATCCTAAATATTGAAATGAAAGTTGTATTTTATGATAATACATAACATATATAAAGGTTGGGGATGAACACGGATGCGGTCACTTTCATTTTTACCAAAAACCATCTGAAAATTGACATTTTTCGGCATATTAGGTAGATTTTTCATATTTGAGCTTGAATCGGATCGTTTGTAATGACTAAATCTGTTAAAATCTTACACATAAACTAATTAATTCAAATAAAATAGACACTTAAGTGTTTTAAAAGTGGTCAAAATCTTTCGTCAGATGAACCTGAAATTTGAGGCCAAAATCGGTCCTTACCGGACCTACTCCTTTATAAAAATGACCACGTTACTTATTGATATTCATGTCAACACAGAAGTGTTGACTACTGGGCTGTAAATTAGTGTAGCTTCATTCTTTGAAATGTCGTCCTGAACATGCATAAAATATGTGCCACTGGACGTTAAGCAACCAACAATCAATATATCAATTCTTCGAAATTTGATTGTATATCATCACATTAGAAGACCTATATTTTGTCGCGGTCATATTACCTGATTGGAATTGTTCTTTAACACCAGTTACAACTATATCGGAATTTTTCAACCATTTTGTTTCTTGGATACCAGGAGAAGTCGTTATCCAATCAGATGCTTCCTTTTTAGATGGGAAACTTAAAAGTACAACGTGTTTTCCTTTCGGCCAATTACCAATAGATTTATATGGCTAAATGAAGAAAACAAATTGCATATATATTTGAATTGTTTTCCATTTTGGTGTCGCGTGGCTTTTTATGGCTTGCTACAATGTAGCTTTGAGGCGAAGTGTTTTTGGTTTTGTAAAATATAAACTATATTTTCAAATTAATTGCATATAATATAGTGAAACAACTATTTCTAAATACTAATTTTAAGACTTTTCTAGTGCGGTTGATTTGACTGTTGACGTTGTGAATGTATGTGTATTGTTAAGCTTTAAATTGCAAAACATCGTGAAAAGATTCGTGTGGCTGGGCCATCCAAAACCCCTGCTACGATAATAAATGAAATAAATCTACAGCTGTGCTGGACATTTATGCAAAATATTTTATCTGAAATGTTTGGATTGTACTAGTAAATGAGAACTGACAGGGCAACGTTTGTGACATTGAATCATGTATGTTAGTTTACCGCTCATTTACAGTATTGAAAGAAAAGCGTGCTGCAAGTGAGAGGCACTGTCTTACCTCATTCATACCTGTTATACAATTTTGATTCATTGTATATTTACAAAGAAGCGTATAGAGAGAAACTCACTTTAATACTTTTAAAAATAAGGCGACCATTTTGAATTTCCAAAAGTTTCTTGTTATTTTTCACAAATGATAGAAAATCTTCCATTATGTCTTTTGAAAACCTTATTATCATATAGTATACTCCTGCATCTTCTTCTTCATCATCTGAGTTATCATTCTGAAAGCAGAGGTTAAAATATACATAGATCTCTAACTCAATCAAAAGTTGTCAACTAGAAGTCTAAGATGCTTCAACGAGAAATGATTCTTCGCCTTATACATACCATTAATCCAAAATTCTAACATGCATTCAAATGGTACCGAGGCTTTCAGAATCAAGAAACTAACTTTAATTAATTGCCAATTGGTAGCCGTCAAACATGAATTTTTATTGTACTATATTCGTTTCAAAGTGGTTAGAGGACATTGTTTTTTAATTTGATACTTTAAACTTGCCAATAGTTGATTTTTAACACCATTGACGAGAAGTAATTTACATAATGGCAAGCTAAGTTCGATATCTTGTCATTTTGTAATATAAAAAAGAAAAAATGGGAAAAGATGCATTTTAACTTAAACAATACAATTAATTTGACAAATTGAAAACGCCTAAAGATAAACATTAGTCTACATTATAGCGAGGTTAGTCCTAAAATACTATTTTGTACACTATATACATACTACTATGGAATCTGGTAAGCCCATAGCCTCCTCATATGACGGTGGTGATATACTGCCTTCTACCTGACTGTTAGCTGCTGCACTGACAGAACCACTATTTGGCAAATTGTTCGTTGCTGGCTGGTGTTGTCCTGTTCCAGTTGCACCAGTTTGTTTTGAGAGCGCTTCTAGTTGTGGAGCTGAAGGTTGCAATGCCGTTGGAGTTGTAGAGTTAGTTACTCTTATACTTGTGTTTGTAGTTGATACAGTTTTAGTCGGGGGCGTAGTTGAAGTTTTGGTAACTTGTGTAGTTGGGTTAGTAGATGAACGAGTTGCAGAAGCAACATTGGACGGCGTATTTGTCGCTGCATTAGACTTTGCAGATGCTGTTACATTCTGCTTCGGTTTTGGTGCGGTAGTTACATTCTTATATTTGTAATTGACCGCATAAGCACACATTGGAGTGTAAGTCATATTTGGAAAATTCCTAGAGGTCGAAGACTGATTGAATGGCCTCCATCCTCTGTTGCAGCTAGTGTATGTAATGGCTTTTGATACATCAGTAACTTTAACAGAATATACATAAATAAATAATGCAAATAATGCAAATATCAAAACAAAAATGTTATATCAAACAATGAACATTCCGGTTATTTTTTTAAGTTCTGTCGGAAACAATGAATACAATAAAGCGGTGATTTAATCTTTTTCGCTGTCCTCTTTTCTGTTCAACAAAATCAAATAAGTCAACATGATTAAAATCATTAATTTTCCCTTAGATGAAATACTACCATTGAAAGATGGGGTTTTTTTTTTTGCCATGTTTTAGTATTTTGCAGATTATGAAGCGAGTATAAATTGCAAAATTGTTTAGCACAAAAAGAATTTAAGATAAGCCAATATGGCTGAAATTGTCAACCGACTCCTAGTTATGTCTCCCTTTTTTGTCCTCTAGGTATTGCATGTCTCTGTTTTAACACCAAATATAACAAAAACAAGACTTGAATCATTAAATGACAAATATTTGATTTTACTTGGGCAATAAGCTTTTTATGATTTCCTTCATATTTTCATACACAGTGCTTACTATAGTTGATACAAAATAAAATACCTTGAATGCCAGCAGCTTGACTTTGACTAGTTGCCTTTAGAGACTTCCCGAATGGAACCGTTCCTATGGTAACTGGGAAGATTAATTTCATATCACTTCCAGTAAAAAGGGGAACTGATACAATAACCTAAAAAAAATCATACAAAAATTAATCAAAATATCCTAAACAAAAGTTTAACCCGACGATATGGTCATTAGTCTGTCCAAAATAAAAATACATACAAAAGATACTATTAACAGTACGAGAATCGATATATACAGGCTAATACAAAAGAACACACCAAACATCAACACCGGACTCTTCCTGGAAAAAAAACCACGAGACAACAACGAACATCATATGGTCCAGGTAGCCAAAGCAGAACCTTCAGTTGCCGTTAATGATATCTTAATAAAAAATGCGGCGGGGTTAGTAATGTTTTGGGAGATTTCAACCTCCCCCTTTACCTCTAGCCAATGTAGAATAAACAAACACACAGCAGTAGGCCCAGTAAAACTCAGTTGGTGCAGTCTGCTGTTTTGGAAAATATCATCTGAATTCATACTGTTTGTTGATTCACTTTTACAGTCAAATTAACAGCTTTATTGTGAAACTATTCTATAAATATCTATTTTCCTAATACAAAAAGTACAAACCACAAGTCAATGAAAAACTATCTGTTTTCCTGATATAAAAATTACATACCTCGAGAACATACCTAACACTGATGCATTGACACGTTGGTCTTTCAATAGTAGCAGGTATTCCATCTATGAGTATCAATTGATTGTCCCAGTTTATAACTTTACCCTGAAGGAAAAAAAAACGAGCTTGAGATTGTTTGCTTCTTCCACGGTATGTTAACCTATAATTTCTATAGCCGTATGGTGAGCTATACATTGCTTTTTTCAATCGTTTGAACTCTGGTGAAGAGTTATCTCAGTAGCAACCATACTACATCTCTTTCAGGCTTAATTCATATATTCGTCTTATTCTTTAAAACTTTGTCTTTTCAAATCTGTTTACTAGTAAATTTACTGTCCACTTGATATTTCATTTGATCGTTTTTCAATTGTCGAGATCTCTTGCTTCTGATAACGTGTCCTAATCATGAGTGTGAACAAGTGAGGTAATATCTACACAAATTGATGACTAAACATTAAACCATATTGAAGCCTTACCGTTACCAGTTCTGAGTTGGAAGTTATGACTTTAATAGTACTGTTTGCGTACTCCTCTTTGGCGTTCCCAATGAATGTGACATACTGCATTAATTGTGCTTTGATCTTTCCAAGATTCTGCGTGGAATCATTCTTTACAACGACTGAAATTAGAACACACAAAAATGAAATAAAAATACTACCAAGTTATCATAAAGCTTCATTGACTTATCAACACTATTTATAAACTGTTATATTTTTATTAATGATTATGATTCCAGGAGAGTACAGGTGTATACAATATAAATCCAAGAAAGAGTACAAAACATGAAGACGACTTTATTATGCATTCTTCGATACTTATCAACAAGAATGACACAAATTGAATTCGTTAAAAAATGACATGGAACATAAAGGTAGTACAGTATGACTAATTTAAAACTTACTAGATAGTGCAATTTGTTCCCCTGGACAGTAGGCTGAACGATCTATCTTTCCCCATAGTTCTACTTTGCCAGCATTTCCAAATCCTAAAGCTTTTGGAACCTGGCAATCTTTTTTATAACATCGTGGATTCTGAAATTGAGACAATACTGTGTACGAACAACTAAAAGCTTAAAATTTATTTTTTTCAGTCTGATCATCATTTACCATTAGCATACAAAATAGTTTATCTTTTTACATGTAGTTACTTAGTTGGCTGGTTTCTATCGTATTATAATACTAAGATTTGTATCTATGTTCAATCAGATATTTACAATGTATTCAATTTGTTAATTGATTGTTTCTGTAATGTTGTAAAAGTTTTCTTGGAAAACTACATCTTTACTCTTGAGTTTAAGTCATTTTTTATCTACTGCTTTTCCATGATTAAGCTAGGTTATGCAGAAAATCAAGATGTTAGTTATAAAAAGTAATGAGATGTGGTATAATTATCTACTAGACGACTATATATCCACCGAGTCTAAAGACTGCTGATGTAGTTGGTTTATTCGCAATCAGTCTGTCGTCTCGTATAACAATAATGAGTTAATGAGTGAGATTACCTTATAGCAAGCGTCGTTGACATCAATCTCCTCTAGTACAGTAATGCATTTATATCGAGTTACATCTGGGAAGGGTATCGGTCTTCGAATACGGACTTGTATCATGTATCGAATGGCTCCCTTAGATCCCTCAAATGATGATGGTAGTCTTAATGGAATTCTATATTTAAAAGGGTACTTGTAGACTCCTGGTTGTATGTTTTCGCTCGTATCTGCATAACGTGTAATAGTATAATAAATATGTTTCAGCTTTTAATATTTTTAACATTTCTAAAGTTTTTACCTTTTATTGTGCATTTGTCTTCTATCAATACTCAGACGTCTTTAATTGGCGGTCATGTTTATCAATTAGGGTTTAACAATTAAACTACTATTAAACAATCACTATCCGTACGTAATTTATAATATAAAATGTAATCTATTATAATTCAATCATAAAAAAATATACAGTACTATCTTTCTTATAGATACTATAAAAATACTATTTTTATAATCTATTAAATATAATACTCTTTCATATAGCAGACATACTGTTACTGAGGTCTAGCTTCTAGTTACCAACTATATCGTAACATTTTACTATATTTCATGAAACCATATTAAAATAGAGTTATTTATAGTATACCATTGATGTAAAAATATCTCAAAAAACATGTCCATTTTGTCACTTTAAGATAATATTACAACCTAATATGTAAGACAACTCACCACCTCTTCCATGTAATTGAACGGTATTTTTACAATAAACCTCGTAGGAAATATATTCGTCGTCTTCAAATCTTTTATTCCAGTTATATTCCGTCCATTTAACGAAAGCTACTCCTTGAAAAGTTGAAAGTATTCCTTTCGTAGTGAACTCTTTTTCTGATGTCAGGGTCCAATACCCTCTCACCTCATCCCCGGGGCGGTAGACCTGTTTTTGTCCCTCGAGACAAACAGTCACGGACTTAATTTTTTCAGGCATCGTAGAAAAGTTTATTTTCTCCTTATTTTTGTTCACTTTTATATAAATGATTTCCGCTAATAAAGCATGTGATTGTTTTGTTAATTAAGAAATATTGTCATGTGATACTGTATGTGTGTCACTATATTATTCAATTTCATGTGGGTTAACAACTTAGTAATATGAAGATTAGATTTATCATTGTTTACCGAGTTATCACCTTGTTGACACGTTAAAATATGTTTGATGCATTTTGAAATACGAGTTTCTGTTATATAAAAGCAACAGTGAATGTATTATTTCAAAATCACAAGACATGGTTTCCTTTGCCGTGGCATATTCTGAGAGGCTGGATACCGTCTTTTAGTTTGATATTAAGGTATAGCTGTAGGTACTAGAAATTAATTATACAATATTATTGGTAAATAAAGGCAACAGTAGTATACCGCTGTTCAAAACTCATAAAACCATGGACAAAAAACAAAATCGGGATAACAAACTAAAACCGAGGGAAACGCATTAAATATAAGAGGAGAACAACGACATAACACTAAAATGTAACACACATAGACAAAATCCCACGAGAATAACAAATATAACATATATATATAACATCAAAACCAAATACATGAATTTGGGATAGACAAGTTTAATATTATTATCTATTTGTGATAAACTCAGGCAGCCCTATATTTTGTCTGCTTCACTGTTGCACACGACAATAAATTAATTTTTTGTTCTGTGTAATAAAGACCATAATTTCGTGTATATCAGAAGCTTATATTCCATGAACTACGAGCATTTTTCGATACGAGAGTGTTTAGTATTGTTTGTTTGTAGCTGTGTTTTATTCAACGTTTATGTATAGACTATAGGAGACTTAACGGCATCACTTTAAAAGATGCGTATCCCCTTCCACAAATCAATGAAGCAATTGATTAGTAACCAGGTCGTACACGGCATACTACCCTCGACATACTGACAGGTGAAACTCGTCAAAGAAGACACACATGAAAATTTATTGTCGTGTGCAACAGTGAAGCAGACAAAATATAGGGCTGCCTGAGTTTATCACAAATAGATAATAAAATATGCAGAAACTCAAAGCTTTTAACTGTTGTAGCATCTACCATCCTATTAAAGGAAGTAATGCATTGCAACAAGGAGTTGCTATTACTTTCAAACGACATTTAATAAGGCGCTTCAGATATTGACCTCACACTAACAAAATGTCACAATAAGGATGTATACAAAAATAAGAAGATATGGTATGATTGCAGACGAGACAACTCTCCACAAATCCCAACATGAAATAGAAGGTAAACAACTAATGTTAATTTCATACGATCCTATAGCTTCACACACTAAGTACGAAATCCCGTTTTCATCCACTGTGACAAACCCAATTACTCGCCTCTCTTAGATTTCATTGGATTCCCTCGGGTTAATTTTCTCTAAAGTTTACTTTGATTTTCAATTATTCTTACATGTCGATTATTGTTTTACACTAAAACTGTATCATTATTAATTAAATGAATGACGTAATACATGTAACCCCCCAAATTAAAGACGATATATGATAATTGAATAACAAAAACATGCTTGAAAAGCAACTGTTTTGCAGGTAATGATGTTGTTCAATATAAGTAATTGGGTAATTTTTCATGAATGTGTTAGGGTTGTGTATTTCGAATTTGGTCTATCTAGATTTGATGCTAAGTTTTTAAGGATTTGTTTTTATATAATGAATGAAGTAGCATTTCTTGTAAAAGAGTATGAATACAGCTATTCTACAATCGAAGATAACAGTATACAGTTAATCTACATTTCAATTGATCTCTACTACCAAAGAAAGTTACAAACCCTTTTCTTCCTACATACAATAGTGTAATGGAACAAAAACACAAAAGTCAAACTGTTTCTGTTAGAGAACTGTGACACAATTTAACTGTATAATTATCAATGTAATTAGTCTGTATTCACTTATTTTCTCGATCAAGCATATAGCCATAACCTGTATTTTAAACAGCATGCAAACAGTAAATATAAGAGCTTCAATGTCATGAAGTTTCAATTGTATACCAGAAGAAGAACAAAAAGGTCAGCAGAATCATGGAAGGCAGACATGTTTACCTTGCAAAGATTTTATAAACCAAATATTACTCATATTAACTGAAGTAAGAAAATACTGTCTGGGAACAGAATGTCCATGCTCAAGCTTTGCAAGGAAAATAGGACGAACAGAAGGACGGACGGTCAAAGGTAACACTTAATGTTGCCTACGGTAATGTTAAATAATAGTGATATCTTCAAATCATAAGGTCTCAGTATACACAATATGGTGTATCAAGCTCTTTCGATAATAAAGGCTTCATACAAATACTGTAGGCATTCATTGCTGCTGTCAGCATCTTTTTATCTCTCATTCTGTGACATTCCTCTTCCGGTTAAAGTAAACTCATCATAGATACCAGGACTAAATTTTGTATATACGCCAGACGCGCGTTTCGTCTACAAAAGACTCATCAGTGACGCTCGTATCCAAAAAAGTTAAAAAGGCTTAATAAATTACGAAGTTGAAGAGCATTGAGGATCAAAATTCCTAACAGTTTTGCCAAATACAGCTAAGGTAATATATGCCTGAGGTAGAAAAGCCTTAGTATTTCAAAAATTCAAAAATTTGTTAAAAGTTAATTTATGAATATAACCATATCAATGATAATTCATGTCAGCACTTTTGTGCTGACTACTGGGCTGGTGATACTCTCCGGGAGATAAATCTCCACCAGCAGTGATATCGACCCAGTGGTTGTAAATAAACTCATCATATATACCAGGACTAAAGTTTGTATATACGCCAGACGCGCGTTTCGTCTACAAAAGATTCATCAGTGACGCTCGAATCCAAAAAAGTTAAAAAGGCCAAATAAGGTACAAAGTTGAAGAGCATTGAGGACCAAAATTCCTAAATGTTTTGCCAAATACAGCTAAGGTAATCAATGCCTGAGGTAGAAAAGCCTTCGTATTTCAGAAATTCAAAAATTTGTAAACAGTTAATTTATAAATATAACCATATCAATGATAATTCATGTCAGCACTTTTGTGCTGACTACTGGGCTGGTGATACCCTCGGGGAAAATAAATCTCCACCAGCAGTGGCATCGACCCAGTGGTTGTAAATAAATTCATCATAGATAAGCCGACGCCATAGGAAATTATATTGTTATAGCATAGCAAGCTATAGCAACGTCCTAATATTGGGCTTATTCCAAAGAATATTTTCATTGACATGCATTCATTTTATGCGATTGTCATACAAATGAGTGGTTTAGCTAGCTGTAAAACTGGGTTTAATGCACCATTTTCTACACAAGAAAATTTCTGTACCAAGTTATGAATATGACAGTTGTTTTCCATTGATGTGTTTGAGCTTTTGGTCTTAAAATGTGATATGGGACTTTCCATTTTGAATTTCCCTAAGAGTTGGATATTTGTATTATTTTACTTTTTACATGTACATAAACCATAGCTATCAACCTTCAAGATTCATACTTATTGTGTAAGTAATGCCATTAGATTATCAGTAATATGAAAAAAAGAAAAATGATAAGAAAAATACCAAATTATATTGTATTGAGAAATGAAACAAGTTTTAGGCAATATATTCTTTGCTCATATTTTCAACTAGAACATTATATATTTATACACGATGTACTTTTTCTACTACTCAAGCTAACTTAAAGAAAATAGTTTGGTTTAGTCAAGTATGGATAAATGCATGCCCACATCATTTTGTAGATTGAATGACTAAATATTTCCTTGAAATGGGCAGGGATAGATCTACATAATGTTCACCTCACTGTGCTATATGAGTGACATAGAGGTGTGGCCTGGAATATACCTAAATATAGCTGTGAGTGAGATAGAGGTGTGGCCTGGAATATACCTAAATATAGCTGTGAGTGAGATAGAGGTGTGACCTGGAATATGCCTATATATAGCTGTGAGAGAGATAGAGATGTGGCCTGGAATATACCTAAATATAGCTGTGAGTGAGATAGAGGTGTGGCCTGGAATATACCTAAATATAGCTGTGAGTGAGATAGAGGTGTGGCCTGGAATATACCTAAATATAGCTGTGAATGAGATAGAGGTGTGGCCTGGAATATACCTTAATATAGCTGTGAGTGAGATAGAGGTGTGGCCTGGAATATACCTTAATATAGCTGTGAGTGAGATAGATGTGTGGCCTGGAATATACTTTAATATAGCTGTGAGTGAGATAGAGGTGTGGCCTGGAATATAACTTAAGATAGCTGTGAGTGAGTTAAAATGAGGCCTGGAGTATACCTTAATATAGCTGTGAGTGAGATACAGATGAGGCCAGGAAAATATCTAAATGTAGCTGTGAGTGAGATGGAAATGAGGCCTGGAAAATATCTAAATATAGCTGTGAGTGAGATAAAGATGAGGCCTTGAAAATACCTAAATATAGCTGTGATCAGGCCTGGAAAATACCCAAATATACCTGTGAGTGTGATCTGGTCTGGAGTATACCTTAATAGTTAATATAGCTTTGAAGTCAATGGCATTGTAATGTGAATATTATGAGAAAAGTTTCATTATATTTTTTTTATTTGGGGTTAGGAGGAAAAGTGGACATATACTTTACTGTGTTGATTTAACTAAAAACATGTGATAACAAAAGTAACCTAAGAAATGATAAGGATCAGAAATGAAATAAAAGGTACAAACTAGCACCATGTGAAAAGGATTCTACGAAAGTTTCATAAAATTTAGGTTAAGTAATTCAGGAGCAGTTGCAGATACAAAAGTTGGAAAGAAGGACATATAAATTGACAATGTGTCTATGGGAAACAGAAGATGCCCCCGCTTGTATATATAACATTGCAAATATATCTGCAATATTTTCATTTGTAAAGGGGCACAACTCTTGAAGGTAAAAGTAACGCCACCAAAATTCAAACTTGATCTTTGTTTTGTGGTAATAAGCATTGTATAAGTTTCATAACATTTGGTTGAGTTAAACTAAAGTTAGAGAACAGAAAAACAATTTGTGATGTACAAACATACATACAGACTGACAAGGGTAAAAACTCAATGCTCACTCTGCTCAGGCAGTGTCATACAAATGAACAGAGTTGCCCATCATCTCATATTAGTACTGCAACTGACATCGAAAAAGACGCTTAGTTAACGAGTTTAATGGTCCGGAATAACACACGGCTGCAAATTGTTTTAAATGATAGAATAATATCTATATTTTAATTTCCGTCGGGTCGTAAAAAGTTTCTATGGTCACATTTTTGTATTTTATCCCTTTAATGGGGGTACCCCTCAATTTACGGTTTTGGGTAGTTACCTTAAAATCCAAAAATATATTTTTTGGTTAAATTTCCCGCTATTTTCGTAAATATTTTCTATGCACATATCATCAAGGATCATCGGAATGATGAAGACATAAATATTATACCATCTCCAAGTAAAACTTTCAAACTTAAAGTTGGCTGTTTTTTAGATAGAAATTTAACGCGTTTTTCTTTAAAAACGAGAAAACATATGATTCAAAAACAGTATTTGACATTTGAGAGGACACAACATATTATTGCAATACTGCATGCAAATTTTGTTGGGCAAATTCCAAACAATTTTGTCAAAAACTCAAAAATAAAAACATCATTTGTACCTTTTTTAATTACGGAAATTTCCTATCCGTCAATCAGCTCCACCATTTATTTTTTCATTCACAATCAATTTGATAGTTTCGATGTGATTATGTAGATTTTGTAGGAGAAGTTAATTTATTTTTGAGTGATTTGAATATATATAGTAGTTCTTTCGTGTATTTTCTGTAAATAAGTTATATTTTTGTTAATAAAATTTTGACTTTATATAAAAGTTAACCAAATCCTTCGGATAAGGGGTTTTTTCCGGATAATGACTAACAGTTGACATTGTGTGAAAATATACATTGTATGTCAATGTTTAACCTCAGAGCAATTAATATGCATGCAAGTGGTCGGGGGAAAAGTACTATTGAAGTTTCGCAGAGATTTTGTGTGTGACAAGGTAAAGCTAAAACCAACTTCTTTTGATATTCTGCTTTCCGTGGGCGAATCATCAGTGATGTTATGAGACTTGCACCAGAAGGCAAAATTGGTGCGTCTTTAAATTAAATTGATTGATTGATTGTTGGTTGCTTAAAGTCCAGTGGCAAATATTTCATGCATGTTCAGGACGAGAACAAGCTAACAATATAAACAATAGGTAGGTTTTGTCATAATAGAGGCCATTCGGGATGATGATCGGGAAAATTTAGACTAGTCTGCCACTGGAAAATGATGGGATATTGGATTGGGACAGACATTTTCCATTGCAACATGCCACCTACGGACCCCTTAAAGAGTTGATGCAAAGGTTTTTAAAGTGCAAAGGTGACACTCCCTTTACACGAGGCAGCGGATTTAACGTCCCCATTCTGACCGGACGTGACTGCGCACTTGATACATCCCGCACAGCCAAACGGACGCCCAACTTCGTTTTACTGCCGGTCGGGGGAAGACCAAGTGACCATATTTTGTTTCCCCAGTCACCTTTAGGGAACTTTAAATTAGAAACAACATGATCGACATGTAACCTCACAACCTGACACTTTTATACGATCTCGCGCTCAGTTTCTTCCTTGTAGTTTGGATATGAAAACAGGGTTTTTGTGTAAAAGAAAAACCTTTAAAGAATCCAGAAAACTACGCAAAACTGAGTCCTCTAAACGTGTTAACAGTCTTTTAAGTTGTGCTTATTAATGTGAGTAATCATTTATCCATGCATAACCAAGTACTTATTGAAGTCAACACCTGTGCAATTAAGTAAAACAGTCACTGAAAAAATAGAATTTGAACTTGCTGTCAGTTCATTAATAACGATTGTTAGTGATGTGATTTGTTTTTCCATAAGAAAAAGCCTTTCTCATGTAGCACATCCTCTATATATACCGATCAATTTTACCCAAGATTGTCTCTGATGCTTACCAAACTGCCAAACTCCAGAACTAACTAGATATTGTGACACCTTTCAATTCAGACACAGTGGGGCCAAGGGATATGAATCATAGAGTTTAGATCTGAACTCAATTTAGGGGATGCCATATCTGCTGCAGGAAAATTGAAGTCTATATTAAGATTTTCAGAATTACACTAAGGTGTGTCTGAAAATATCAAGGATACATGAAAAGATGAACAATTACTTCATCCTGCCACCAGTGGTCTTATGAGCTATGTCCTCGTTTTTGGTATTTCTATGGAAATGATGCCCGCATAGCTTGTTAATAGATATAGGAAGATGTGGTATGAGTGCCAATGATACAACACACCATCCAAGTCACAATTTATAAAAGTAAACCATTATAGGTCACGGTCCGGTCTTCAACACAGAGCCTAGGCTCAAAAGTTCTTTGATAGTTAATCGATGAAATATAACACAAAGGCGCTTCTGAACCGTATATTGTCCCTAAAGATAACAAAAATTCGTAAATGTATGGCTATTACAAAATCAATCGTTTCTGTAGCAACATTCGCCCCTTTACATTTGGGACTGGCAGTGCAGATACATCATGCATATGCATATGGGAATATGGGTCACGAACATTGATCGAAACTTTGTACTCACATTTCTTTTGTGTTTCCTATGCAAAGGGAAGACTATATCTGACGAGTTTGACCAAATCATAACGGTATTTACGCTCCAGATAGCATTTGTACTAAAAAAAACTTTGTTTGCTTTGAACAAACTCTGTCCTGCGCCGAACTTGTTCTTATAAAAAAGGGAAGTGTCTTGTAATGCTAATACGCGTACTGAATCCGCATATGATGACTAAGAGATTGATTCATGTCCCTATTTTATGAATACTTGAGCTATTGTGTGTCGCTTTTAAAAGTTATATAAGGATCATGACTGAATTTGAATTACAACATTAGAAAATTGGCATTGCATTGTATAATTTTTCATCCTTCCCTTAAAAAATCAATGAGTTAACTTTTTTACCAGGATTTTCCTACTACAAAAATGTTCATGCACCAACTGTTTCAGCGCTTGAATTTTGTTTTTTTTCAAAGATAGAAAAAATATTGAAATAATTTGATAAACTGGTGTTTTATACTTTAGAAAATAATTCTGTAATATACTATAGTGAAATACTATACACAATACGAAAGTTTATGGATGTGAAAAGGTCAAGGCCACTTCTTCTTTTGCTATGTTTTAAATGGAAAAAAATCAGAAGGTTCCAAATCAACGCCATTTTGTAATGGCAGCTCTTCATATAATTAGTCAAATTTGTTGTTTTAACATCGTTTATAGCATATGCTCATGATTGAATCGTTTTTGTAGCATTTTATTGAATAAATATCAGAATATTTCTCCTTTTTGTTCTTGTGTTTGAAATATTGATATTTTTAGGTCTGACCTTTGACCTCAATTTCACAAAATTGTGACCACTCTGGATTTTTACGACCCAACTTTTCTTATTGTACACGTTGTCCTCTTTCCATCGATATATAATTTAGGTGTGTGTTCTTCCGGACCATTAAAGTTTTAAAAAATGAACTCTGGTTGCAGGACTATATTGCCATCATCAGAAAGCTGATTGAGGTTTTATAAATGATAAGGGTGTAACAAGTTTTAAGTTGGGACAAAAATACTTATATCTGGATACTAATTCTATTCAGTCCAATAAAATAGTTCTCTTCTTGAAATGTTCATATATTGCCACAAAAAATACACAGAATTTCATGATTTATGGTTTAATATTACAAGAATATTATTATTAAAATATACTTTACAAATTCTGATCCAAGTAACAACAGTATATAGTAAAACAATGGATTAAAACCAACAGGCTGGCTGCTTACATGTAAAACAACTTAAGTCAAATACATTAAAATGCTAAATACAGTGAAAATCAGTGAAATATTAGTTGACAGTACTTTATAAATTGGCAGGAATGAATGAAAGTTAAAACAATATTGATCTACAATTCTTACTATAATTGCATTTTGTATGAATTGTTTCTCTGTCAATTATTAATGTTTAGAGCATTTGAATGAAAAGTAATTAAATGCATGCAGGAATTTGTGCAATAGCATATTATCAAACCTTTTTGTACTTTAATTTTTGATATGTTCAATACTTTTTACTGGGTCTACCAAGAAAACAATTACAATTTTAGATACACGCATACATTTAACAATTGTAAAATTACCCTCTGTTGAGCAATTGTCATTAGTTTTAGATGGATGGTCATAAGTGAAAACTCCTGGGACTCTTAAATGAAATACTTTTATGTTACAGTCGAATCATATTCAAAGATCATAATTTATTGTTGAAATACTCCAATGTATTTCTTAATATTTTCTAAACACTTGTGGTAAAGAAATATGATCAGACTATGTGAAACATGTTCTTGTTTATTAAGCCAAGGGTTTCCCTATTACCCTTTGTTGTCTCAAATGCTTACCATACAGTTTAACTGTCAATTTTCGACAAGTATTATGACAAAATTGCAGCCCCTCCTTATACTCAAGGTAAAGAAAAATAGCATAACAAAAAAAACTACCTTCTTTTTTTGTAAAAATGTAAACCCAGGTATGTTTTAGCCTTATCAAAAGACAACAATTTTACATTTATATATTTATATATACATGTATGTATATATATTATTTTTGTATTTAAAATTCATATAATAATATTATAACATCTATTGCTGTAGATTTGTGCTTTTAAAATATATATAATTGCCTTACACAAAATATTGTTTATTTCAACTAAGTAATAGATTTTGATTTTCATTTGGTTAATAAAATTAATTGAGGATTTTTTTCTCGGTGTTTGAAAAAAGCCAAACAGATTTTGCAGAGAATATAGAAAACATAATTATATTGAAAGGTGTGATTAAAAGGTTCTTCAGAAAAACAATACATTGAACCAAAGAAATTGGAAAATAATCTATGTTTTCTCTTATTCTTCATGTATTATAAAACTGGTTCTAACCAGTAAGGTAAAGTTTCCAATAACCTTGATGAGTAGTACATGTACAAATAGATAAGTTATCCCTTGTTTTCAGGGAGAAAGAATGTTTGAACTGGAAAATTTGGCAAAACATTATGGAATGTAAGAAATTAGGATAAAAACTTACTGATAAATTTTAAAGAATATACAGCAACTAGGAAGCATCAATTATATTGTATAAATGATAATTCAAACAAAAAGAATGCAAGAGAAAGATTTTCTAACAAAGCCTTTCTAAATCTAGCTGTCTAATGGCTTAAAGGAGAACAAAGTCTAAACTAATTTTTACAATGACTAGATAAAGTTCTTTTTGTATTGCTGTTTTATCTATAAACATTATGACTTTCCAAAAAGATCAAAATAAACGAAATCGGTGATGTAGTATAGGTTGATCTATATATACAGTTTGGACCTCAAAGAAGTCTTAAAAGTCATTAGGGATATTTATCAAACAAATGCCAGATTTGAGTGAGGTAATTTTTTTAAGCATATAATTCGATTTCGACCATAAACAATTTTTTTTACCTTTAGGTGTTTTTATTTTTTCCAATTAAACAGTATCATGAACCATATACATGTATATATTTATTCATAAACTTACTGAAAAAAAATGGTGAAAAAATTTGAAAAAAAATCATTATAGAAAGTTTTAAATCTAGTGTGAGAATAATGTATGCAATTTTTATAGAAGACTTTAGTTTTTAATCAAATAAATTAATTAATCAATTAGAGAGAAATTGAGGCTTTTTTTTCTTTTTCACAAATAACAACAAATCATGACTTTAGAAGGTTGTGTAAATATATCTTAAATTGACAAAGTGATACAAAATAATGCTATTGATTAGAATATCATTAGCTATATAGCTGTCCACTTAAAATAGGGACAATTTTTAGAGCATATTAATTTTAGACAATAAATAATAACATATATGGCTAGTTGTTCATATAAAATGATTTAAATACAAATATAAAAAGACTTAAAATGGTAAAACATGCATAAGAATACATTGAATATATATTACATTTGTTTCAACACATAAACAATGTATCGTACACAAAATAAAAACAAAATCATTTAAACCTGGAATGATTTTTAGATACAACTTTAATGATAAGATTCACAAAGGGGCTAAAATTCAATGCAATTCCAATTTGTACACAAGGTGAATAAAATATTTGTTTAATATCCTTTATATTGCATTGAAGCCTCTTCCTCGAAGTACATCAGTTGTTTCAATTGGTCCTTAAGAATTTCAGTGGAGCTCATCTTTTCTGCCCTAGGTACATGTATATGCAACATAAATTAATGTAGACAACTCTGAGAAAAATTTCATTCATGGATTTATGTGAAGAGGTAAACATACAGGAGTAGAAGAATCATACACAAAATTTTAAGCAAAACGAAATTATGGCAACTTTTACAGTAAATCATTCCAAGCTCAAAATATTTTTTTTCTTTATCATGCACCAAAATGTCCATTATGATTAAAAAAAAAACAAACATAAAAATTATGTATTTAAATAAACAGTGCAATCACTGGAATACCAAAGATATGTTTAAAATCCAACCAAATATTGTAGCAAAGTTTCTGATTTATACAAACAGAGCAATGTATCAATTAATAGATACATCATACATGTAGGTTTCATTTGACAATATTTGAGCTAGAGTTACTTCTCTTTTGTTCCCATGTTGGAGGACTACATGCACAAATTCCTTCATAAATCAGCAAACTTCAACTTGCTATTCTGATCTCTGGACTTGAGCAAAATTTTCTTTCTGTACAATTTTAATTTCATAACTACCATATTGTTTGGATCTTTCATCAGACATTTTTGTACCATATGTTTTAATGTGGTCAGTTAAATAAGGAAACCACCCACCCACCCCACCAAAATAACAAATAAGGGAACTAACTCCAACTTCAAATTATATCATTCTGAAACATATCTTTTTGGGGAAAAAAAATGTGGCCATGTACTTGTATACTTGTTTATTTGTCCAGTTCATAATTTAGAGAGTTCACCGTCATTTAACCTACAAATTTCTAAATTTAATTCATGTAATTAAGGTTTATAAATAGTTGAAGTGAAACTGACATTCCATTGCGCAATACAACAAACATAAATTTAAACAAGTATTGTAACTTTGTATATATAAATAAACATATTCATCTTGGAGTAAAATCTCAACAAAGATGAGAAAAAGCAAAAAAAAAACCAAAATAAAATATGTAAAATATTCACAACTCATTGTTTTTACATTAAAATTCAACCATTAAGGCATGTGCTTTTCTTTAAAAAAAAATAATAGCAAAATGGTCCATATACATTGTATAGTAAAAAATCACAACCTTTCAGCAGTTAAAATAATGTTCTAACCTCTCGAAAACTACAGAATACAAGAAATATAAAAAAAATATATAAATCTTCACATTATACTGTTCACCTGTATAATTACATTAGTTTGTTTAAAATTTGCATTCTGTGATAAAGTTGTCTGAGCTATAGTTCTAATTCTATAACTATATTTACACAATTAGAAGTAAACATTGTACAGGGTGAAAATGTCCATTCAAGTATAACTTTACATGATGACATACACATTCAAATACATCTTGTACACGTACAGCAGAATCAAAATAAAAGCATATCTTGCACAGGGCTTCATATTAATTTTCTTTAAAACACATCCCCCAAAATATTCTTGAAAATATGTTTTCCCCTACCTAAAATAACTGCCCTTATTAACCATCATGTTTTAAAAGCTAAAGAATCTCTAATCCTTATTAGGAATTGGGAAAGTTAAAGTTGATGTGATCTTATCTTTAAAAGAAATTTCCTATCTCTTTAATGTGAAAGTCAGTGAGAAAAAGATGTCCAGCAAGTATACACTGTAGTCACAATTATAATCATGTGTTAATTACACTTAAAAATTGTGTGAACAAGAATGTGTCCACAGTACACGGATGCCCCACTCGCACTATCATTTTCTATGTTTAGTGGACCGTGAAATTGGAATAAATTCTCTAATTTGGCATTAAAATTAGAATGATCTTATCAAAGGGAACATGTATACTAAGTTTCAAGTTGATTGGACTTCTACTTTATCAAAAACTACCTTGACCAAAAACTTTAACCTGAAATTTGCACTATCATTTTCTATGTTCAGTGAACCGTAAAATTGGGGTCAAAACTCTAATATGGCATTTAAATTAGAAAGATCATATCATAGGGCACATGTATACTAAGTTTCAAGTTGATTGGACTTCAACTTCATCAAAAACTACCTTGACCAAAAACTTTAACCTGAAGTGGGACAGACGGACGAACGAACAGACAGACGGACGAACGGACGCACAGACCAGAAAACATAACTATCGTAGGTGGGGAATAAAAATAAATTTAACTATATTTGTTTAAACAAAATGCTGGAAGTCCCTTTTATTGCATACCAATCTTAAATATTCATTGCACTTACATTTGTAACACATAAATATTCATTTTCAAAACAGATGTGAATACACATTCAATCTAAAACTATCATATGTATTCGGCCTTACTCCCTGGGCAATTAAAACATTACATAAAAAGTTCACTTTATGAAAAACAGACACTTGATTTCTGAACACATACATGTACTAAAAGACCACTGTTAACAAGACACATGTAACTGTAAGCTTTGAAACACATTTTTCTGTATAAATTATATATGGTTGAAAATTTGAAAATTTACCAATATACCAAAACACTCCAGGTTTTTGAAATTTTTACAAAACTATTTCATCTAAATGGAATCATTTTAGGAATTTAGTTTTAAAATTCAAATAAATGTTTGTTGCACACATAAGTTGACAGGTGATAAAAAAACCTGTGGAGGGATGAAGCTGAGTATCACTTTTATTACGCAAGTAGCATTATAATTAACAATATTATACCTTCAATCGATTGCCTATTTCTATATATCTTTTGTTGCATATTGCCTGTTTCTAAAGATCTTTTGTTACAAATGTAAATAGACAAAAATTACTCATGAACCTTTTGCAGGTTCTTTATCAAAATGGAAGGAAATGACTTATCAAGATTAATCAAGTAATAGCATATAGGCGTTAGTGTACAGGTACAAAATGTACATTCTCAAAACTCTACATAAACAAATTGTTAGGAAAACATTCAAAGTGAAATATTAGAATAACAATATACAGTAAATGCACTTTTTTTCATGACAATGCATCAAAATGGATGCAACAACGAAACTATAACGTTACTACAGCACTATCTTTATCCTTCTCTGACTTATCATCACTCTTTGGCAGCAGATCTTGAACCTCATCGTCATCTTCTTCATGTTCATTTATAATGTCACTATCATAAGATTTCTGGGAAGAATGTGCGGAACTCTGGGATATGTTGGACATTTGGGAATGTCGTCCAACACCACCTCGTTGGTTTGGGGCAAGAGTCAGTCTCTGATTTACCGGTTTCACAGTTATTATAAGGTTGGAACTATTTGCTACCATCATGTCCGTAACTTGGTCCAAAGTTTTTCCGGCTACATCTATGCCGTTTACTTCTAAGACTTCATCATTAACCGCTAACAGTCCAGTGCTCTCAGCTAAACCTCCTGGGACTAAACGTGAAATAAAAATAGCTGGCACTTTCTCTAAACCTTGTGGGGTTACTCGAACACTTGTTCCATCACGAATATAAAATCCTAATGGTTTATCGGAACCATTTTTCATCAGTTTGACACGACGATGTGTTTCTGGTACTATGTCCACATCTATTATGGCCGATACACGTCTAAAATCTTCTGGCATACTTATTTTGATACGAGGCTTTGGCGGTGTTTCACTACTCAACATTTTGCTTATTGCACTTTTCTTCTTTTGTAGTGTGCCATATCCATTCACTTCAAACGCACATTCTTCTACAAATATATAAGTAAAATTGGTGTGAAAAATGGTAATACTATTTATGAATGTTGTCACCCGAACTGATAAGCAAAAATCTTAAATGATCATAAATTTTTACAAAGTGATATTTTCTGTTTATTTTTAGAGGTGCAATGTATAAAAGAAGTGGTATGAAAGATATGCACACTTTGATATGCTATTGTGCAGTCTTCAGCAATGAGTTAAGAACAACATAATAATGAACTTATAAGCTACAATGTATCTGGTATTAACCATGTTAACATCAATGTCAATAGTTCAAAATCTTAACACATGTATATCAAAGGACCTGTAGTAGAAAATTGTCTTTCATCCACATCAATCACTAGCCAGTCAACAATGAGCTTTCGAGTTCAACTCTTTTTATAAAATTGGTTCAACTTTGATGATCTAAATTGTCTAGGACTGCCATCTTCCTGCAGAATTCTAGTTTTCTCTCAAGAACAATGACTATACCTCCACTAGCATAACCTGGTTACCAAGAAGTCACGTTTTTCATTAAGAATTTTTTAAGGTGAGTCCAGAGACTTGCCATTTGTTGCCATGGAAAACCTAACAGCCAGTTAAAAACTAATGTTATTGCTTTATAATTCATCATTTTAGTCTCCATGACAAACATGACAAAATAGAGCAAGAATGTGACATCAAAATCAAATTTGGATTATTTAAAAATTTTTGCTCTAAAATGGTATATTTGTTCAGCTGATACAATATTTCACATCATGCATCTTGAAATTTCTTTTTTTAATTTTTGGTGTTTCATGCCACTTTTAAGCCCCCCCTTTTGGGCTGTTTCGTGGCGGCCAGTTTTTATTGGTGGAAGAAGCCAGAGTGTCCAGAGAAAACCGCTGACCTTCGATTATTATAGAAAAACTGACAATCCTAGTTAATTAAGATTGGAGTCGAGTGTACCTGAACGAGCGGGTTGACTGGCTACTGATTACAATAGTAACTAATTTGACCACTCTACCACTGAGTCCCCTGCATCTTTAGAACCCTGATGAGTAGTTAAGTCAATCAACAAACGAGACTAGCATTGACTGGAAAATGGCAGCCATGAAGTCTTTATTATAATTTTTTTTTTGTTATATTTTTTTTTTTTTGTAAATAATTTTGTTTAATCTTGAAATCTTGATATCTTACTGATAACACATTATCATAAACAATGTAAAAGGAAGATATATATATATATTTAAATCCACTCCAATGATAAAACAATAAGGAAAAAAGTTGTATTAACTATAAATCTAGCTGAAAATAAGTTAAACAAATTAAGGCAAATATTTTATCAGTATCAAAGAATTCTGTACTTCCTGGATAATACTAGACAAAGGTCCCAAATGTCACTTTCTTAAATCATTGCTAAATATAACCTTTAAGTGTATGTTGTACATCATGTATGTATAATTATATAACATGGGACAGAAAATACCTATTTAAATCCATGTTAGTTAGGTTTATACATGTGTGATATCTATATTAGTTTGAGCGATGATTAACTTGTTAAATCCATGTGTAGTTTTTATCTCTAAAAACTTTAAAACAAGCTAATTTTCTGGAATAAAGTTCTGATGCCTTAAAAACACATCCTTCCCACTTAATAAAATCAATTGATCTCTTATCAAAATATTTACACAATACATAACTTAATAAAAGTAGTTCAAGGTTAATATTTGAGATTTGTTGGTAGTACACAAACCTTTACGTTGCACCATAATACGTAGAAGGTGTTTGGCTGTTTGAAGGGCAAGGTTATAATTGTCATCATTGTTAATAGGAAGCAGATCACCATCTTTGTCCGAATATGTTATTACAAATGGGTCATTCTTCAAACGATGCAGCTTTTCTACTTTTGTATATAAATCTTCAAATTTGCGCTGTTTTGACTTGTCAACTGAAAATCTTCTGAATTCTGCATCAAGCTGAAAATATAAGTAGTTAATGTATACATTTCAGCAGTAAAGATTAGTCTGACAGAAAAGGGTTTAAACAACAATGGTGATCAGAGGTGGATTTAAGGGATCAGGGTGCCCCACCCCCTTATGAAACCCTTGTTCAAAATTGTGGATTTGCATCTGGTAATGTTTTTTTAGACAAGAGGTGTACATAAAATTAAAGCCCAAATCATGTCATTTAAATTTGGACTTTTGTCACTAAAGCACCTGTCCTAAGTCAGGAATCTGATGTACAGTAGTTGTCGTTTGTTTATGTAATTTAAACATGTTTCTCTTTTCTCGCTTTTTTATATAGATTAGACCGTTGGTTTTCCCGTTTGAATGGTTTTACACTAGTAATTTTGGGGCCCTTTATAGCTTGTTGTTCGGTGTGAGCCAAGGCTCCGTGTTGAAGGCCATACATTGACCTATAATGGTTTACTTTTTTAAATTGTTATTTGGATGGAGAGTTATCGCATTGGTACTCACACCACATCTTCCTATATCTTAACATACAATGCAGTGTTCCAGCTAGGTTTTCAAAAGGGCAGGGTGCCAATCCTGAAAAAGGGCATTTAACGCGCGTTATGATAATATGAAAAGGGCATATTTTAATAAAAGATGTTAATCAAACATTTGTGTTTATTCGTTGAATCACAGGTTATACAAGAACAACATCTTTAGCCCATATAGAACTCTATCTTTCTACTTTTAAGGCTGAAAAACTTGTCAAGCAGCTTGTCACACAAGTTTTTTTATCATTGCTTGGCACAGTTGAACTTTATATGCAGTATGTTTTGAAAGGAGATCTGTTTCATACTGTTTCTATGGTCTTCCACATTTTACCAGTTTCACCTTTCTACCCCTGCTGTGCTTGATGGCAATACAGCACAAAACAGCTGTGCTCAGTAAATTCACAATTTTAGGATATAAAGCAACAGTGAAAAATAGTATCAAAAATAAAGAATACAGAAAAAGATGACCAAGGCACCCTACCAACACTGCTACTAAGACCCTCTTTAACTTTTCCCATAACTCAAAATAAATACCTAAACATATATATTCTTAAGCAAGAAGTATGGAGACACATTTTAGAATATGTAAATGGGTTACTCAATGCTAGGAAAAAAATCAGATTGAGTTATCTTTCTTTATTCGGGTGTGCTCCTTCTTTGGAGGATTATAAACAGTACGTAAATATGATCACAATATGGCAGCCGATTTTGTTATTTTCGTATCAAAAATGAAGGCAGTCAATGACAAATACGTCTGAATTTTCTGTTTATTTTACAGAAAACAAGTAAAACAATGTCTTCAACGAGTTTATAATGGTTTTCCAACTTTCTGCCATTACGTTTCTTCCATGAAACTACGGTAAACATCGCAAATTGTGCCCAAGTTGTTGTATCCACATTTCTTCATTGAAGATAATTGCCGACTGACCGATTCTATTTGAACGAATTAATGTTGATGATCATTAATGACCCATCCGATAAACGGATTACCTATAACAACAGATTATGACACCAGTTGTAACCATTGATTAGCTTGGGGTGGTAAACAAAGTCATAATCTTTTCCCCAGGTAAAATTTAGTAATTAGCGTATCATATCAATACGCAAATTAATATGCAATCGATCTTCAAAAAAGGCAGGGCGCCCTGGAAACTGTAAAAAGGGCACAGGGCGCCACTCGGAAAAGGGCGGGCGCCGCGCCCTCTGAAAACGGCCTAGCTGGAACACTGCAATGTATATATCAGTCATTCCCAAAAAATGGGTACAATTCGAATGTAGACACTGTTAAAAAATAAATTTCAACTGAGCAGAGAGAGAGTGTTGTTTTCTTCTGTGTCTATATCTAGTCTGTCATTTTTTAAATTTTTACTTACACCATTTTAGTTGTTTTCTAGTTTTAGCATTTTTTGTAAGACAAGGTAAGTATGAACGTATCGGAGGTTAGTGTTGTATAAAGTCATCTTAAAAATTGCATTAGAGAAAAACACAAGATTTAAATCCAGGCTCATGTGAAATGGGTTACATTTACCACCATAGCAAACTGATTTATACGTATTATTCTGTATATATTGAAAGCAAATACCAATTTTAAGGTCTGAATTAATATAGTGTTTAAAAAATAATTCAAATAAGTAGTTTTCACAACTTATTTAGTAATAAATTTAAACTAATGAAATGTTATGCTGTATAATATTTTAATTTCATAATACAGCTTTCCAGAAAAAAACCCTATTATTTATGTTTTGAATCACTTGTATGTATTTTTTATGCTTGTATTAATCCACACCCCCATCTTTGTTACGGAGGTTGATATCAAACCAGTATCTGAATGCTGATACATAGTAACATTTAACTCTTTAATGCTAGCTTTTCTAAACAATTTATTGACATTACAAACTAAAAAACTGTTTTCTATCAAGTTATATGTTTCTTTTAGTCAAATGGACTTGTTCTTGTCAAAATCTCCGTAACGATTCATGAACTTTCACTCAAAAATATGTTTTACCTAAACCGAATACTGTTCAACTTAATTTTATTAGCTCTATACAGATAATGTCATCTTCCTTCACAACATAATGTATGTATTATACTCAACTATGAAGTTTTGGAGTCAAAATAGTTTCATTTCGAAAATTTCTATCCTCCGTAACGACATTTAAAACCTCCATAACGGACAATGCAAGTTCTTACCAACAGCAAACATATAAATGAATGTAAATATTGGAATTAAATGACAAACAAGACAACAGAATTAAACATTTTCCTTAGTAAATCGTTATCTAAAAAGAGTAAAGTCCTGTTAGAGAAAAAAACTTTTTTTCCTTAAATTTCTATCCTCCGTAACGTAAATCAATGATGTCGTCTATGATTGACATCACCTTTTGATTTTTATTAGTGATAATTGATGGACTTATTTGATATCTATAACAATGTACAAGAATTTCAATTGGTATGATCGTGTTTACATGCATCTTTAGATTTTTTTTATTTGCATAACCTCCGTTACATTGATGAGTCCTAAATAATCTTGAAAATGCTTGCCATAAACCGCTTTTAAAGTTATAATTGTCGTCGTAATTACACAAGTTGTGTTGTAGACTATTTTAAATATAAGAAAATGGCTGATATAACGTTTATTAAACTCACATTATAGGGAAAAAACAAGTTAACCTATACCTTTCTCAAAACAACATTTTTTTTCTCAAAATCTGTATTTTGTTTGTCTGTTTTCTTTAAAATAAATGATGTCTGCTACAAAAATGACTTTCGGCAGTGTCGGCAGCCGCTGATACTGATAAAAAAAAGTCTGACAACTTAACTGTAAATAACTGCGTCACGGAGGTTATTTAAACGGAGGTTAGTTTTATTTACATTATACAAGGAAATATGTAACAATATTGTTGAGTTGCTTTCTAAAAACTGATTATTGAGAAGCTTTATGGGTGCTTTCAATGAAATAATCATCATTTTGATTTGTTCTTGGTTAGTGCGTTCCAAAATACGCGTTACGTAGGTTGGATTCTTATATGCGACAATCGAAAAAAAAGAGAAAGAGAAGATTTTTTTTAATTTTTCGTTTCATTGCAATAAAAGTTAAAGGCAGGATTTTAAAATTTGATGTATCAACTTTGCTTAAAGTCACTTTGGGCATGATTTCCAATCATATAAATATTTTTTGACTGTACCTAAAGATACGTTACGGTAGGTTATACGTTTATCGGCGACATTGGTTTAATGGGTAAATCAAAGTGTATATTATAACTTTTGATTCTAAAATATTTTTGTGGATAAAAATCAATATAGTGTCAAATAAAAAAAGCAAATGTAATCATGATTTAGATGAAATAAAGTATTTTAATTCACACCGATATTTGGAGTTTTTCTTGGCGACATTCGGAATTCGTGTGATTTCCGTATATTGAATAGAAAATCACACAAATATATTTACGATATACATCACAAAAGAATATAATTTTATTTTAGTATACATATTAATCACTTAGATCACGAAAAAGATTATCTGTGACATATGTTAAGCTTGCATTTTGTGGTTATTTGCTGGCGACACTGAAATTTTGTAATTGTACCCATTTTTTGGGAATGACTGATATGTGTCTGACGTCAGCACTCAGAAGTAAGAAAATATTATTGCTTTCACTTTTTACTGTTATTTGTTTAAAAAAAATTGATTGGACATCTTTGAATGTCTCTGCTAAATTTCTCCACAAATTTCTGAACTTATGCATGTAAATATAGAGGTTATCATATATTCAATAGACACTAAACCACATGTTAACCATGTTAACCTCTAGATGTCATTTTTGCTCTGTGTAATTTAGTTGCTGTCTCATTGATAAACACCACATATTCCTTTTATACATGAAATAGTATAGCTCTAAGGAGCTTTTGATGAAGAAAAAAAACCAACCCAAACACCATGTACAAAATGTAGCATGTTAAATTTAAATGTGTAGCAGCAGATAGTTTTATAAACATATTCCTGATCAGCAACTGACATACAGCTTATAAGTTAGGTCATTTTGTTAACTAGGATATCTCTGGTTTACTTTAACAACAACTCAACAGTCCAACAAAGTATTATCCAAAACAACTCAACAGACCAATAAACTATTATCCAAAATATTTACATTTCTAATACAATAATGTTTTGGGGACTTTTATTTTTCATCCACATATATATAAGAATTAAACCTGACAGGAGTGTTTTCTAGTGAAAAGTAAGAATGTTTTATATCAATAAAAGACTTTAGCAGAGAGTCATTTTTAATATGTTTTATATTTTACAAGGAGACAACACGTTTACCAGGCTAAAGTTCCAGTCAAATATACATGTGCTGAAACATATACATGTAACTCAAAAAGAAATCATCATGAATTATCCCCTGGTACTGTTTGTAACTGGGCAGTAATTTCCGTTATTGGTCTAATTTTAACAATTTTCATAATTAATTTAAATTTACCCATTCAGTTAAAACATTTCAACTTTCCAAATGTAAATGTTGAAAAACTGGAAAGAAATAAAACATCTTACAAGACATAAACATGGATAAATTCTTAGTTTTTAATTCTAAATATTTTTCTTTTTTAAAACAATTTTTTATAGAAAAACAAGTACCAAGCTTCCCTTTTTCAGAGTTAATTGTTTGATACTTCAGTTCATTCCAAAATGTTAAACTTTTACATAGTTTATTTTTAACATACTGACATAAAGAACCAATTGATTGGTCAAAATTTGGTAATTCAATCTCTCTCTGAAAATAATCTATACTAGAATACCATGTATTTACATTAGAACTATGTAACTGTTTACAACCTATAATTGCATCGAATAATAATCCTTCTGTCAAACGTTCCAGTCTAGTATGACAATATTTTACAATTGATAAAATTATAGTAAAATACATAGTAAATCTAGTACCAAGCTAAAGGTATATTGGTATGTGTTAGTGTACATGTAATATGACATGAAGTTTGTTTACAAAATATCAGTGTTGTTTGTTTACATATTGATCCCAACAAAGAAAATATTCATGTACATCATACATGTACATGTCATATATGCACAGATCTAGAGGAACCCAAAAAATCTGTAAAGCCTTTAAAAGGTTAGGTAGTAAGTATACAGTACAAGCTACATTATCATATTGAGTTTAAAGAAGACTTATCAATGATGCTCCAATAAAAAAAGTTTAAAGAGGGTAGGAATGTCCTGTCCCTTCAGGCATCAAACAGTAAATTTTAGCTTGTTTCATTAAAAAATTTTCATTGTGATTTGTTCCAGGTGTCTACTAATTATTGTTACCTTTATTTTGGTAAGAAAACAAAAAATTAAGGTGATTCATCAAAATCAGTTAAAATTTGTTTATCATTTTGAAGAAAGAATAAAAAAGAAGATGTGGTATGATTGCCAATAAGTCAATATTCACAAGAGACCAAATGACACTGAAATCCTTCAACAATGAGCCAAGCCCATACCGCATAATCAGTGTAAATTTTATGTATAGTCCACATATACATGCACCAAAAATTACCCATAACCATGTTAACATCATTTTGCAAGATTTTCTACCATTATTCATCTTGAACTTACCCCCATTTTGGCCCTCTTTTTTAAAAGAAGATAATTAAATCAAAACAAGATCTTGAAGCATTGTTTTAAAACTATTAAAAAGTTTCAAGACTGAAAATACCATACAGATACTTGTGCAGCGCCCTGCAACTTGCTCAAAATAGTCATAGAAAAATGCAAAAATTAGCACTTTGCTAAATTTTATTTACTCTAAAAAAAATAATACTGAAAATAAATATAATGCTTCTTTACTATTATAAACGCTATCAATGAGATCTTTCAACACTACGTCCCATTTTTTCTATCATTTTGTCTATGCTATGTGCAATCCCCCACCCCTACCATTTTATTTTGATGAAATAGTTGTTAATACATAAAATTTGTCAGGATAAGAAAATATGTAAATAATGACTCATTGTGTGACATGTGTATTCAAGCATGCAAATTTCCTAAATGACCTGTCATAAAAGGGTGTATTTTTAGAAAATTTTAGAAATAAAAATTCCCTTTTCTCCATTCCATAATGTAAAATAAAACTGCAAATTTTCGGCAAGAAATAACCCGAAATCGTCATAACGCTTTTTTGGTCGAAGTAATAAAATTGTTACCTGGATGAAGCTGTTGAACAGGTGTGACCCAGGTCATAACGAAATTCCCAAAACTAAAAGTTACCTTGGATTTGACTTCTAACAAACTGTATCCTTGATGCAAAAAAGTCTTCGATGAACGTGACATGATGAAAATACAGCCCAAAGGGCTTTTTAATACTTTTTATTTTCTATTTCCACACCGTTGGTGTTATGTTGTTTATGAATGAACATTTACCTCTGACGTCACATATTGTGTAGTATAATCTCTAAACAAAACGACAGGTGCGTGTTTCAGACAGTAGCTTTTACATTAACAATATGCAGTGGGTTTTTTTTTCTGCAAACTGCAAAGTCTATGTATTTTTCATTGTTTGTTTGACTTATTCATAGAAATATTCAAGTATGTTTAATCACAATATAAAATGTACAAGCATTTCTGAAGTACACCAAGGCGGGAACCTTTGAAATAATAAAAAAAGGATTCATATAATAAGTTACTATGTAAAACTTGAATCGCCCGTTGAAATAATTAAGAGACAGACCTGTCATGCAGTATAAGAATGATAAAATATAAAAATGAGACATATTACTAGTATAAATACAATTTTATGATATCTCAGTTAAAATGTAGAGAAAACCGTGATCATTAATCGGGCACAGGCACTTGTTTTCTACCCATGGCAAGATCTACTATCGATATATATATATATAGGGATAGTAGATCTTGCCATGGATAGAAAAGGGATAGTAAATCTTGCCATGGATAGAAAAGGGATAGTAGATCTTGCCATGGATAGAAAACAAGTGCCTGTGGGTATTGGCTTTATTTATTGTTGAAAGTCGTAAGATGACATATATATAGTTGACATAGTTGACATAGTTGTTAATTTCAGTTTTGCATTTTGTCTCTTGTGAAGTTTTGTCAGGATTATTTACAACGCTTGATCTTCTGTTCATTTTTAGGTCGGTAGTAAGAGCTATTTCAAGCTCATATTTATTGTTGACTGTACACATGTGCCTATTCTAAATACAATTTATTCATTGACTTACCATATTAAAATAATAAAACAAAGTCATCGATGAAGCTATGTTAATACAAGATCACAAAAATATTTTGATACAGTTGATTTGACATTCTATATTTATGGCAGACGATTACAGAACTAGAGAAGATGGCTGATAACAAACATGCTTACAAAATTAGAGCTTCAGGAATTACAACTGAAACGCACAAGCCAAACACTTATATTTTTGTACCATGCAGGTGGTTGAGGTGCTGGTTCCTGCTATTGATCCAGACGACTTCCTCAAATTAGGAAGACCAAGAAGAACCATCACAGCTAAAAAGTTTAACAATTATCAAGCAAATAACATAGTTGAAAAACAAGTGAGAAACAATACTAGGTGTTTTGACATTCCTACCAGTAAAACACCGCAACATTCAAGTTCATCCTTCAGTGTGTCCACAACAATAAATTGGATCCACCTAGAAGACACTATTGTGCGCGCAACAAGTGTAGAGAGCTTTAAATCTGCCTTCGCGAAACGTCAGTAAATCGACGGCGCCCAAACTAATTAAAATATTGATCTCTGATTTCGTTATCATGACTACATCATGTACATATACCCAATCCAATTAAAATATTGATCTCTGATTTCGTTATACTGCATATATAACGAAATCAGAGATCAATATCTTAATAAAATTGGACGGGGCCTTCCCTCCCGTTGTATTTTAAAAGCCAGAATTGGTAACTATACGACATACCCACGACAGATACAGATACAGATATGACTAGAAAAATTAGAAAGTAATGTTTATGTCGTTTTAATATAATCGTTTAAAAATATCCCCACATTTGGACAAAATTGGGTAGAAACTTTGTTCTGTTCAAACCGAAAATTTGCAAAAGTTGGGATTTTTCACGTGGCAATGTTCAGTCAAAGTAGGCCGCTGCAATTACCATCCAAGACAATTAATTCCAGCTCACTAGTAATTGTGTAAATAATAGGAAACATTTGTCATGACTCAATAATATCTTACAAAAAGTGAACCGCCAACACTTTTAAAAAGTTCTTTTGTAGGCCGAGGCATAGTCGAAACTGATCAAAAATTAAACTCTAGTAAAATATTATACACTATATAGCGGTTTTAGTTCTATGACATTTTGATACCGCATGCCCAGCGTGTAAAAAGTAAGTTATATTTAGTAATTTTAAATAATGAATTATTTATATAGATATGAAATCAGAACCCGTAGATTTTAATGTATTAAATAGTTTCTTTTTTAAAATGTAAATGTTTAAATTATGCTATTGGCGGAATACTAACATGGTCTAGACAATTTGATTGTAAATCACTTTTAAATATATATATTTGAAGTTAGTATTAAACTTGTCAAAGTCATCAAGATTCATTGTTTGGCTTTTGTGCTGGAAGGCAATTATTAAAAAAAAAAGGATTTTTATTAAAAGAACAACTTGAATACACCAAATTATCTTACAGCCGTTTTGCATGTGTTCCGCGTGCTCTGTGTTGATTGTCAATCAATGTCACGTTTTGGTATCAAACTCGAAAGTTATTAAGCTTGCTATCAACAATTACTGTTTTCAACATAATCATTTGTCGAGATAAAGATTCTTCAGTAATAAATGTAAAAAAAAAACCGTATACTCAGGGCTTAGATTAGGACTTGGTTTAGTATGTCTAGTATGCATATGTACAATGTATATGCATGCATTGGTTCAATATCGATAACATGATAATTTTAACTGAAAGAAAATCGTTTAATAAGCGTATATCTTTATTCTCGTAAACCAAAGTACAATGGTATAGAGACATTTACAAATAAATTAACATACATAGTATAAATTTTAAATACAAATGTAAAGTAGAGACATACAGTGGTTACCCAGGAGATCAGTCTAGCGGCATTCAATAATAATTATCCTTATCATGAAACTCGCACTTTTATATGACTTTTACAATGATTTGATGTTCATATTTCAATAAATTTGATAACTTGTTAGAAATGACCTTTATTTATGTTGTAAAAGTAATGGACGAATCGTTACAGGAAAATCAGACAAGGACGATTCCGTGCTAAGAAGACAGAAGATGCACAATGCAAAATGATATCAAAGATTCTGGAGATAGAAATGGAAATTCCTCATTTGTAAAAGTTTTGGCAGAGGACTTCTTATACAACTGACAACAAATAAATGCATGCATTAAATTACAAAGACTTCACAGTAAAACAGAAGATGCACAAACTATTAGATTCTAAATATTCAGTGAAAGTTCCTAATAGTTGGAATGATGGAGAAATATAACAATGAATCCATTGTACAATTATTTTTCAAGATTGACCTACAACGGATATACGGTCGAATGCTCTAGAACAAAAGGTCAGAAAGCCCAAATTAGGCAATACACAAGAAATAAAAAATAAAAAAAACGCATGGGAGCATCAAACCCAAATTCAAAAACATGTCTATTGACCTCTAGATGTCTTTGCTTTTTTTCTGTTTCGTTTGGTTGCCATCTCATTGACGTACGCGTAAACCATATCGCGCGAAATTTCACAACAGCAAAAAACAATTTTGATAATGCCATGATTATTTAAAAAATAAAAGTTCAATACCATTTTTCTATATGTGAGAGGGGAAGATAGCGACAGAAACATCACAACAATGAGATAAACTGTTATAGTAACGCAGAATACTTCAGGGTTATAAAAATAACAATACTGAAAAAACACAGAACAGATAGGGGCACATGTACAGATGAATGTAGGACAGAAAGTCACAGGACAAAAAGTCACAGACAAAAAGTCACGGACAAAAAGTCACAGGACAAAAAGTCACAATTCATTTTTTCTGTTTATTTACTTTAAATAAAAACCGCTTATTTCTACAAAAATATTTTTGTATTTTTCTTGAACTATTGTCATGATTGTATCTAAACCAACTTTGTAAACAAAATTTATCAAAAAAAATATCAATGATGATCAAATAATTGTTAAAAAACCAAAATTTCAAAGTGGCTTCGCACTTAAATGGCTTCAACGTGCCAAACACATATCTTTTGCATGATTAAAATTAAATAAATCTTGATTTTTTAAGTAAAATGACACATTTCCTAAACTTTGATATGAATTAATGTATTAAAAAGTAAATATTCAAAGATATTTCTCTTATATATTCAAACAATTGTCAACAAATTATTTGTGACTTTTTGTCCTGTGACTTTTTGTCCTACCAAATTTGTGACTTTATGTCCTGTGACTTTTTGTCCTGTGACTTTCTGTCCGTTTACCGTACAGATTACAGTAGACAAAGACGTTTAAGTTTAGTTTAAACATATTTTATTTGCTCAAAGCAAAAAAGGATCAGACACAGGTAAAACATACTTATAAAGTCTTCTCCACAATACAATATTATATATATAACAATACAAATTGAATGTGAGCATGCATCATATAATATAAACAACATATATATTACTTAACTATACTGAAAAAAGTAGAGGGAATGAAGATAGAACGACAGAGATTAGGTTGATGATGATAATGATGATGATGTGCGTTTTACCTATGTTGATACTATACTACGAGGAATCGTTTTGATCTCTTTATAAAATTGAATACTTGTTTAACAATTCGCACATTTTGATCATAGAAGAGAGTTTCTTTTCCAAAAACCAGTAGTTTTAAGTCTAAATCGCAGCCTTCGGGAAGCCAGCTGAGACCATTAAACAGAATAGCCCTTTCATTTAGATAGAAAGGACAATCAAAGCAAAAATGGTGCATATCCTCAATATCCAAACCACATTTACATGTTGGATCAGATATAATGTTAGCTCTAAACAAGTCACCGTCACTATACCCAACTATATCAGTCCTATTCAGGACCGATAACTCTGTCGATAGATATTATCGGGTATACAATTGTTAAAACCAGACCAATCGTATTAATATACGTCTCTGTTGGAATGTATACAAAAACTCTTTTTTTTTTACACAATTTAAACTTAATATCGATTCATTGTCTGGATTCAGCTTTAAATATTGAATTAAAAAAAAATAACAATAAATTCATATTCAATGATCGAAATTTATTTAAATTAAAATTTGAATCAGAATATTTCTTTGAAATAATTATAGAAACATATAAATATTTGAATGCCTTTTAAGCAAAAAATAGTTTTTAAAGAAATTTTCATAATATTCATATTTTCCTAAAGTTTATTATGAAACATACTTCTTCTGATTTGACACGGGAAGGAGAAGATATTTATTTGTACTTTTATGAAAACTTTTGTATATCACAAAATTTAAACTCTGGTAATACATGTATACACACTGACAGGATGTTAAATGTCACCTGGTTGCTTTTGGGTTGCACGTCTACCTGACAATATATTATGATGTAACATTATAACCCTAGTTAAATTTCACCTGTTCGGTCAAGGAATGAAATTTTAAAGGTATAGAATATTTATCTATTATAATTGGACATTCATTTTTTTTCTCTTAGGATAAAAACATTTTTTTTGGTTCTAAAAGGAATGTATAAATATATTTCGAAAGTAAGATAAAACATACAGAAAACTTGAAAAACACCTTTAAAAAAAGAAGAGAATTTTTTTTATTATTGATATTGTAAACTATTTTCTGGTAACAGTATCTCCTGGATCAAATAAATGTTCCCGTGTCACACTTAGAATATTTTTTTTTTATTTAGAAATTTTGAAATCAATGATATCGAAATATCACTAAAAGGAAAATAACAGAAACATCAAAGATTCTTTATGAAAAATTAAATATAATCTAGAAGTCGAAATCATTGATTTGATGCAACATTCCCATATGATACACCAGCCGCCATTTTGAAAAATCTCGGAAAATTCCCTTTTTTAAATCGATGTTTGACCGAATTTGCCCTGAAATTAAACTGTTTTAAGTAGTATTCTTCGCCAGCTATATGTTTGAATATACTTAATCGATTTGCAAAGTTTGTGTTTTATTTACAGAATTTCTTTATTTGATGTAAAAGTAGACATGGGTATCGGTAATTTAGCATTGAGTCAACGGAGAAATGACGAGAAAAAGTGCATGTTTTACGATTCCGATTTGACCGAATTTAATCAAAAATTAAACTGTTAGGACCAACATTGTTTGATAGAAATATGTTTGAATATCAAGGATTGATTTGCAAAAGTAAGAAAACGGATCAGGTTTATGAGAAAATTAAACTTTATTGAAGCATATATGCATTTTATATGGGGAAATATAATACAAAATGGCGGCCATTATACGTCACAAAAGTCACGTGATGTCTAACTTAGTTGGATTGAATTCAAGAACGATGCCGAACATCTAAATTGGGTTAATATTATATTCAATTTTCTTGGACCATATAAATAATGTTTTAAGTTAGATTGATTCTCATTTCGAATGTCGTAGTTTTTTAATTCTACTTTGAATTTTGATAACGAGTCTACATTTCGAAATGATATGTTCAAATTATTCCAAAGTTTAATTGTTGATGGGATGAAGGATTGGGAAGTCAGGGCCAGCCTGCAAAATGGTAAAATGTTATCTTGTCCATTTCGCAAGGGATATTGTGTTGTACTTTGAATTTTAGGGGGCACAAGACTACATAAATAATCAGGGGCATTATTATTCTGAATTTTATAAAAAAAAATTGTAGTTTTCTTCTTTTTCTTCTTTCCTCTTAAGTTTCCCAACAAACTTCTTTTAAGAGAGTCACAGAGTGTGTGAAAACAGGCAAACCTGTTACAATTCGTGCAGCTTCAAGTTGTAGCTGTTCTAATTTTATTATACAACCTTTTCCGCAATTGTCCCATACTTCAGTTGCATATTCAAAAATTGGTCTAATAAATACTAGATATAATTTTTCCAAATTTTGTCGGCTAAGTTGATTTTTGAGTTTTCGTAGTATATTCAGATGTGTTTAATATATTTTCAACATGGTTGTTCCATTTTGCGTCACTTCTAAATGTAACCCCTAGATGCTTATGAGATCGCACAATTGGTATTTTTTTTATTATTTTTGTTCATAGTAAAATTAAGGTTTTGTATCTCATTATTTGAAAACTTCATAATCTCTGTTTTTTTCAGGATTGAAAGACATAAGCCACTTTCTTGACCATCACCCAGCTGTCTCAGGTCACGACTAACAACTGATTGTATAAGTTCCTCGTCATGACCCGAGTAACTGAATGAAGTGTCATCTGCAAATAGTCTACATAAAGAAGTTAACTGTTGAAGCATTATCGTTAATATATATGATAAACAATAAAGGAGCTAGAACGGATCCTTGGGGTACACCTGCTGAAACATTGCAAAAAGTAGAGGATGATTCATTAATGATAACCTTTTGTTTTCTTTGATATAGGTAGCTAGTGAACCAATTTAAAAGATTTCCCTCAATGCCATATGCTTTCATCTTATGTAGTAAACCAATATGCCAAACTTTGTCAAAAGCCTTCGAGAAATCACAAAAAACAAAACAGCAAATTTCTTTTGTTTCAAGTGCATTTAAGATACAATCATAGATTTCTATTAATTGATGCACTGTTGAATGTTTTGGCAAAACACCTGATTAGTATTCATAAATAAGTTTGTTATTTAATAGATGATTATATACATGTTTAAACACAACTCGTTCCATAACTTTCCCCACACAGCTAATTAAAGATATTGGTCTGTAATTAGATGGCAAAGACGAGTCCCCCTTTTTGAAAATAGCTATTACATTTGCAATTTTCCAGCTGGTTGGATATACACATTGACTAAGGGACTTGTTGAATATATTTTTTTAAGTACGTCAATCAAAACAAGATAGCTGATCTTCCAATGGTTTGCAATACCGTTTGATAGTGTTCGTTCATTTATTTCAGTTAGTTAAAAAGACAGAATGTACTCCAGTCTAAGTTCAATATCTGCCGTCTCTTTATTCTTGAGACTTAAAATAGTCTCCATTTACAATGTTGATTATATAAAATATTCATCTCCATATCCTCACTGAGGTGTGTAAACAAATTAAGCATTTCTAAGCTAGCAAAATTATACACAGCAATGCAATTATTTTAGGCAACTCGTCATAATCTAAATGAATAATTTTATATAGAATAAGATATAAGCCTGAAGATGTGGTATGAGTGCCAATGAGACAACTCTCCAACCAAGTAAAATTTGTAAAAAGTAAACCATGATTAGTACGGTGATCCAATATTGATTTGTTTTCTCCACTTTCATATCTTCAGAGATCTTCAGATATGGTAGTCAAAAAGCTGTAAACAAAGACTTCATTTTTAAAGAGATCATTCACAGTTAGCAAAACATGAGACTACCATTACACAGCAGTCTTTAGTTCCTAGTCATCGTCGGGAGCGTCTTCGTTGTGTATTTTGAGCGTATTTTTAACGGTAAACGGACAGAAAGTCACAGGACAAAAAGTCACAGGACATAAAGTCACAAATTTGATAGGACAAAAAGTCACAGGACAAAAAGTCACAAATATTTTTTTGACAATTGTTCAAATATATTTTGAAATATTTTCTTTTTATTACATATAATCATTTTTAAGTTTAGAAAAAAGCTCATATACCTTGATAAATGAAAATGTATTAAATTTTAATCATGCAAAGGATATTTTTATTGGCAAAATGAAGCTATTTAGGTACCAAGTCACTTTGACATTTTGTTTTCATAACAATTACTTGATCGTTATTGATATTTATTGAGAAGATTTTTATTACAAAGTTGCTTGAAACATAAAACTTCAAGAAAAATACAAAAAAATATTTTCAAAATATATGTTTTCTTGTTCAAACAAAAATAATCTCAAAACTGAATTGTGACTTTTTGTCCTGTGACTTTTTGTCTGTGACTTTTTGTCCGTGACTTTTTGTCCTGTGACTTTCTGTCCTACATTCTTTTTAACCAAGAGACTTGAGTTGTAAAAAAAGAGAGAGACACGGAGTAATATCTAAAGCCGGATATTTCATGCTATTTCCGACATTGTCCGAATCTTATAATCTCCTTTCTCCAAAACACTCCACGAAATCCAAAATGCCAAGAAAAAAACCAGCGCATCTCAAACCTTGGCTGATCGACGCTATACTTATGAATACGGAACCAACTAAGGCAAATTCAGTCAAAGTTCTTAAGGTAATTTGGTTGAAGAGCATAGTCTAGAACAAAATGAAAGTATTTCTGATGAGTGATCATGACAAAATAATTTGCTTCACCAGTACCTTTTCAACTATAATTTCTGAACTTTATTCACATTATTTGCGGTCTCTAAAAACACCGCAAAGGACCTCCTTTGTGCACAAAGGAGCACAAAGGAGCACTAAGGACCTCAAAGAAGTTTGATAAGAGCACAAAGGACCTTAATTTCCCTTTAAAGCATTAAAATATTATAATTCCTGAAGAAAAATGTAAAAAAATTAAAATAGTTTCAATAAAAATTGCGATTTTTATGATTTGGTATAATCACCGGTATCGGTTTGGAACCGACTTTATATCCGGGCTATATGATAGCTCATGTATGTGAATTTTTAAATAGTTTTAATATGATATTAATGATAAAAACGTCATTTATTATTTTTAATATTTTGTTGTAATATTTAAAAAAAAAATATGTATTAAGTTAAATTGGTATTAAAGTTGAAGATTTACGAACTGCACAGTCATGTGTTCTGTAATGGGTACGGATATGCATAATATTACGACCCTTTTCTATAAGATTTTACTTAGTAATACATTCATGAATTAGAAAATATTGAGAAAACACAAACATATGATATAAATACAGACTGGGCAATAAACTGAACAAAAATAAAGCAAACATTGTTGGTCAAAATTTCGACTCGAGCATTAATAAGGATTGTTTCATGAAGACTTGATAGCACTTTGGATGACAAAAACGTTATAAATTCTTTACAGTTAATTATTAGCGTTAAAAGACTGTCTTTAAAAACAATTACATTCAGAAAATAATAAAATATGTATTTTTAAATTATAAATATATTTAAAAAAAACAAAAGAAAACTATAGACATATGCACAATAATAATATTCCAGTTTTCGAAATATAGATCTCACAAGCGGCGATCAAAGACATCGTCTATTGAAGTTTAAAAAAAATATGAGGAAACCATTTTACTCTAAATTTTATAAGAAGTAAAAGACATTAATATAAGAGAGTACTTCATTGAAACATTCAAACTTCACAATTTCAACATGCATCACTCTCAATAAAACTACTTTGTTTTGTGCGAATAAAATTTGATAAAACAAAGACTCACGGTATTGAAATTTCTGAAAAACGGATTAAAAAATTCAAACTAATTTCCTATACCTTTAGAATAAATCTCATACTGTTTGTTCCCTTTGTGTCTTAGAAACGTTTTCACAAAAGCAATTTAAGAATCGTCAAGTTAGAAAATGTCGGTACATACTTTGTTTGTGTGCAGAATAAACAAAAATATAAAATGATAGTAGCAAATAAGCCCTAATACGGATAAATCAGCATGTGCAATACTGAAAACGTTACACTGTCGATATAAATCAAGATTTAATATTGCTCTTCGAACAGGGCAAAAGCGGGAAAAAAACAGGGCCAATACAGAAAAAAGCGGGAAAAAAGCCGTATTGGCCCTGTATTGATTACGGTTTTTAATTTTCTTATTATCATTTAATAAAAGTGTTATGAACTGGCTGTTTCTGTATTGGCACTGGTATAGATTCTCGGTCATCTGTATTGACCCTCGACCCTACCATACATAAGAAAGCTATAGCTGATGATGAAATATGAAAGCAAAACATCGGTATCCTTACGTAATTATCGTAGTTTTGGTAAAGTCTGTTATCTTAAAATATATTACAACAACAAAATATTAAGAATAATAATTGACATTTATATCATATTCATATTACAACTATTACAAATTTTACATACATGAGCTACATGTATCACTTTCCCGGATATAAAGTCGGTTCCAATCCGATATCGGTGATAACATCCAATCGTACATTATAAAAATCGCAATTTTTATTGAAATTATTTTATTTTTTTTACATTTTTCTTCAGGAATCATAATATTTTTATGCTTTAAAGGGAATTTCAGGTCCTTTGTGCTCTTTTCAAACTTTTTTAGGGTCCTTAGTGCTCCTTTGTGCTCCTTTGTGCACAAAGGAGGTCCTTTGCGGTGTTTTTAGAGACCCCATTATTTGTCTGTTTTAAACAATAACAAACCAGGTTTCTTTTAATTCTTAAGATGGCAGTTTTCCTGTAAAAGGTTGTGGTTCTCAATGGGTACTCTGGCTTCCACCACCAAAGAAAGACTATTTAAATTCCCTTCTGTTCAAATTTCAAAAAATGAAACATCTTTTAGGTAGAATTTATAGTTATCTCATGATCATACCATTGCAAACTCGTACCAATATCAGTTTGTACTACTAAAAGCAAACTGGTACCAATGCAAACTGGTACCACTGCTAACTACTTATTTTTCCTTAGTAAATACACCTAATCGCTATTTATTCCATTCAGGATAAGTTCTAAAATTACACAACTTTTTCATCCAGTTGAAGCTAGCTCGGACCCCGCTTAAACAATTCACCATGCATGATACTTTTTAATGAGACCTGTTTAAACTACCGTAAATACTTCAAACAAAATATTTTGTTACTTCAATTTTAATTTCGAAAAAGTGGATCATACTCTATCAAAGTTTCTTGATGATCGCTTTCTAAAGTTTTTCCTCCCTCAGCTCACTACTGATGACCTCTATATACGGCGGCCTGACCCAAACAGGAAGTTGTATATATTACTGTTTTCCCAGATTGGACTAAATAGCGATGAGGTGTATTGGATAAAGGAAACTGTGGCAGATTATCTTTGTTGTCTCCCTTGGACAGTTCCTTTATTAAACTTTTACTGACAACTATTTGATTTAATTTTTAACCATTGCAAATTAGTAACTAAACATTGACAATGATTGAATAGATTATGGTATTCATAATTGTTAATAAAAGGATTTTTTTTTAGTGAGAGAATTTATTTATATTGTAAAAAAGGTTTAAAATTGGTTATGACCAACATTTATGGAAAAAAGTATGAATTTTATTTATATACAATTTTTTGCTGTGAGCAACGTTTTTGTGCTGAACATTCATCATCAGTCACGTCTTAGTTAGCTCTTCATTCATTATGTCTTTACCCGCTATTTACAATGTTTGGTTTATTGATAGATGGATCAACGACACACTTCTTTCGATGTCAGAAACAAATCCAAAGCGGTATAGTACATTTAAAAATCTTAGGAAAGGTGTACTGACATAAGAAGTCTCTAAACACATTAACTCCAAATGGAGCTTTCGTTAGTAGAAGCCATATTAACTATGTGTATCAGTGAGAGAAATGTGAAAGCATAAAAATATAGTATATATACCAATACACATAATTAACAGCGCCTGGTGATGTTTCATAGCCTGACCGGTTTCGGTCCAAAAAGGACCTTCATCAGAGGCAGAAGGCAGAATGTTGGATTAATGTTTGCACCCTATTTATATAGATATGGTAACCGGCGGTTGAGTTAACCGCCGGTTGAGATTTAACCGACGGTTGAGATTTAACCGCCGGTTCAGAGTTAACCGCCGGTTGAGTTAACCGCCGGTTGAGATTTAACCGGCGGTTCAGAGTTAACCGGCGGATCAAAGTTATCCAGTGGATAAATATGTATCTGGTTGATGTTTAAACAGGTTAAATTATCCCAAAAATCCTCGTGGGGTTTCCATGGTTACAGTTATCTATATTTAGCTAATGTACACGTTACAGTAAACTTTTTGACATGTTACGGTAAACATTTATTTTGACATTATACGGCAATGTGACCTAATGATATAACCATACTTGGGCTTTAGCATTGGGTAAAGGGTGTTTTAATAATTTAAGAAGTACATGGTAATCATTTAGTCTTGATCTTTTTTTTTCGGTTAAATCTCAACCGGCGGTTAACTCAACCGCCGGTTACCATATCTATATAAATAGGGTGCAAACATTAATCCAACATTCTGCCTTCTGCCTCTGATGAAGGTCCTTTTTGGACCGAAACCGGTCAGGCTATGAAACATCACCAGGCGCTGTTAATTATGTGTATTGGTATATATACTATATTTTTATGCTTTCACATTTCTCTCACTGATACACATAGTTAATATGGCTTCTACTAACGAAAGCTCCATTTGGAGTTAATGTGTTTAGAGACTTCTTATGTCAGTACACCTTTCCTATATTGCCTATTGATTTTTCACTGACATAGGAGCTCTAAGCGTAAGCCTAGCGATTACCTGACATTGATGTACAAAATGTATATATGTAATACCTACATTACAAACTTAAGGTGTTGAAAACTTTTTAACACTGAGGATTAATATTCGTCTACCTTTGATCTCAAAAGGAGTACTAAAGGCTTAAATGAAGCATTCTCAATCAGAACCCCCCCCCCTCAAACCAAATTTGGTTTGGTTAAGGGGGGGTAATAGTTTTGACTTGATGTTTTGGTGTATCACAAGCTAAATCGTCAAGACTGCATGACTACCATGAAATACTATTATTAGACTTGATATTTAGGTGTATCATAAGCCAAAGATCAAGACTGCATGACAACCATGAATTACTATTTCAAGACTTGATATTCAGGTGTATCATAAGCCTGAGATTAAGACTGCATGACTACTAGGAAGTAAATTTTCAAGACTTGATATTTTTGTGTATCATAAGCCAAATATCAAGATCACATAACTACCATGAAATACTATTCCAAGACTTGATATTTAGGTGTATCACAAGCCAAAGATCAAGACTAAATGATTACCATGTACTTCTTAAATTATTAAAACACCCTTTACCCAATGCTAAAGCCCAAGTATGGTTATATCATTAGGTCACATTGCCGTATAATGTCAAAATAAATGTTTACCGTAACATGTCAAAAAGTTTACTGTAACGTGTACATTAGCTAAATATAGATAACTGTAACCATGGAAACCCCACGAGGATTTTTGGGATAATTTAACCTGTTTAAACATCAACCAGATACATATTTATCCACTGGATAACTTTGATCCGCCGGTTAACTCTGAACCGCCGGTTAAATCTCAACCGGCGGTTAACTCAACCGGCGGTTAACTCTGAACCGCCGGTTAAATCTCAACCGTCGGTTAAATCTCAACCGGCGGTTAACTCAACCGCCGGTTACCATATCTATATAAATAGGGTGCAAACATTAATCCAACATTCTGCCTTCTGCCTCTGATGAAGGTCCTTTTTGGACCGAAACCGGTCAGGCTATGAAACATCACCAGGCGCTGTTAATTATGTGTATTGGTATATATACTATATTTTTATACATTTAAAAATCTTGTTGATTTGCGTAAATACCTGTGTCAGCAAATGGTCCGTGACATCCATTCTGGGGAACTAATTATGCTGATTGATGTCCGAGGGTCTATTTTGTAGAAAAAAATCATAAAACATACATATTTTGAATATATTATTAATGGCTCAAGTTTACAGTGGTACAAGTTTACTTTTAGCATGTTTAGTGGTACAAGTTGACATGGTATGAGTTTGCAATGGTACGTAAACATTAACTTGCTTATATATATATACAAATGTATATATATATACTTATAAAAATACAAATACTGTAGAGTCATATGGTACAGAATTCATATTATTATCCAGATCCTGTCTTATTTAGCAAATCTATATGGCAAATTTGTAAAAAAAAAAAAATTAAAAAAAAGGTGATAAAACGTCTAATTTGAACCATTATACACAATGTATTTGTTTGATCTTTATGGGTTGTTTATTTGGCTGTGCAGGATATGAAAATAGGCTGCCATGTCGGGTCAGAAGAGACCTGAAAGCTATTTAGAAATCTGCAACAATTTTGTTTTGAGGAATTGCAATAACATTGAAAATGTGAACTATTGTGGTATTGATGTCAATTTGGTCATGCAAAAATCAATTTTGTTCTGTGGCGTCAAACATTTTTAATAGAATTATGGCATAAAAATTTGATGTATATGGCTGTGATGACCAGTTAGAATAGACAATAAATGACCCAGTGAGCATGTTGAAAGAGGACAATTTGAGAGTGAAAAGATTCTGTAATAAGTCTAAGGAAACAGTATATCTCAGCAAGAAGGAGCTGAGCTTTGGTAGAACAAAAACAAATTAAATATTAAAATGTTGTATTTATATTTGTCAATAATCTTAAAGTAAAATTTGTTGCCAAAAAAAGACATTCTTGCAATATGAACTATTTTCAAAGACTTAAATGTAGTAGCCCTTTGTCCCTAGTTAGAATACTGTGAGGTCTATTGGAGCTTTTAATCTGATGCCTTGTGGAACAGGGAAAGCCATGCTCTCTTCTTTCAACATGTGGAGAACCCTTTAACATAAGTGGCATGGTGAAAGAGAAAATTCCTGTTTATCTAACAAATATCTTAATAGTAAAATAACAAAAATACAGAACTCCAAGGAAAGTACTTTAACATGTATATTGCAAAATCAAAATCAAAATCTCAATCACATCAAACAAATAGAAAACAACTGTCATATATATTCCTAGCTTCTGTACAGACATTTACTTATGTAGAAAATGGTGGATTAAACTTGGTTTTATAGCTACATTGTAGCTAAACAACAACAACAACAACACCAACAACACCAACAACACCAACAACACCAACAACTACAACTACAACAGTCGCTTAAAGTTCACTCTTTCTAAATCTCTCACTAACAATTCTCAAATAATGCACTCATTTTCCAAAAGAAGCTTAAATTTCCAACCCTTAATTCTGTATGACCCACTTTACCTATTCTACCTATTTAATTTATTGTTTATTTCTTCTTGTCCATAAAACATGTGAAATATACATATTGACCTCTAAATATTTGGCATACAAATTTTTTTATTTCACAATCACTTAAAAAATGTGAAACTGTAATGTGTTCAACAAATACTTTAAGGCACTAATTTGCCCCCTAGTACATTCACCGTGCCACCAATAACTTGTTCATACAAACAAATCCATAACTAATATTCCAAAGTCTGCACCTCCCAACTATTTCCCAATAGTTTGAACCTATACATTGTCCTATTGTCATTATTCTTTTAATATTGAATCAGCCAAATTGTAATGACATGGGACCATAATGAACCCTTGCAACAACATTTTAATGTCTTTCAGCTTGTTTCTATGCCAAAGTTCTGTTCCTATCGAATATAGCCTCATTTTCAGGCAACAGTCTTAATTTCCATGACCTTCACCCTTAATAATCTGTCACTTTTAATTTTCAGTACCTACGGTCTACCTATTGTATATTTTGTTAATTTGTCTTAGTCCTGTACATTCATGAAATATTTGCCACTGGAAGTTAAACAACCAATCAGTCAATCATGTCAATGATTTTCTATTCAGCATTTAGTAACAAGAGAAGATGGATCAGTGATAAGGGAAGTAACTGATGGAAGTGTGTTCATCAAAGCTGACTTCTCAAGGGAAGCCATTGAAGAAATGTTCAGGTAACATATTTGTAGATCAGCTGACTTCTCACATAAGGTCATTGAAGATATGGTGAATTATGTTCAGGTTACAAATATATATATAGAGTTGGTTACAAGTACTAAGATCTTGTTATCTGAAACTAAGGGGAAAAGTATTGTAAGATTAATTTTTTAGCCCTTTATTTCCAAATGAAAAAGTATGATCTAGCTACCTACATGACCTACTTACTAACATGAGGACTACAGAAAGAGAATCAAATTTAACAAGTTGAAAGAAGACTGACAAATCTATGACAAAAAAATGAGAAACAAAAACAAGACAAACAACAGTTTACAAAACACTATAGAAAACACAAAACAGTGAGCAACAAGAACCCTCCAAAAACAATCAAGAGTTTTTATTAGACTGTACTTTGTTAGTTTAATCTATTGGTTGACATAGATCTGTATACATCACTAAGTAACATGTAAATATGGCCCAAGTTTAAGTGAACAACTAAAATGAAGAAGTACAGTTGGCTAATACCTTATAGTGAATTATTAAGTATAGACTGAAAAGAACGGTTTTGGTTGTCAACGTTGAAGTTTGCAAAAATGTACCTGTTAAAAATAGTTATGGTGTTTGCCAATTTCATTCAAAAAACATTTTTGTAAAGGATTTGTTTTTCAACAAGAATTGTAGAAATGCCTAGAATTACAACTGATAAACATGATGAAGATGATTCCTACTTTTAGAAACTTAAGTTTTAATCATGGTGCTTAATTTATAAAATTGATACTTTGGAAGGAATAATTGATACTATGAATTTTCTTATTTTTTTATTATATAGTGAAGAGGGGTCAACACATCCAGAATGGTACAGTGCATTACTCATCCTTAGAAAGTATTCTATTCATTTTGAAGTCACAAATTGTTTGGTATGTTGGAGTTACATAAATTTGCACAATTAAATATTAAAGCTGGGTCCGATAGAAATAGGTTGCATGTGAACACATGCAAGTACATGTAATGAGGGCCCTCATGGGGTTTTTGATTATGTGATTACTTGGCCGTTTTTTTAATGATTATTTGATTATTAAGCCAAATATTTCATGATTATTTGATTACCTAGGACTGTATTTTTAGTTTATGATTATTTGATTACTAAAGATAAGCAAATATTTAATGATTATGTGATTATATTGGCAAAAAAATGGTGATTATGTGATTACTAGGACCCCCCCCCCCCCCATGAGGGGCCTCTGTAATGACTGATTGATTTTGGATCATTCAAATATGAAATAATGATGGATTTTGGTCTGTCATATGAAATAATGATGGATTTTGGTCTGTCATATGAAATAATGATGGATTTTGGTCTGTCGTATGGAATAATGATGAATTTTGGTCTGTCATATGAAATGATGATGGATTTTGGTCTGTCATATGAAATGATGATGGATTTTGGTCTGTCATATGAAATAATGATGGATTTTGGTCTGTCATATGAAATAATGATGGATTTAGGTCTGTTTTGTAGGGGGTTTTATTTATATCAACTCAATTTTCAAACAGTTACAGACTGCATGTAGATTTTTCATCTCTAAAAAGGTTAACAGATCGGTTAATATATTAAAGAATATGTGGTATTAGTGCCAACGAGACAACTCTCCATCCAAGTCACAATGTATCAAAGAAGATATGGTATGACTGCCAATGAGACAACTCTCCATCCAAGTCACAATGTATTGAAGAAGATATGGTATTAGTGCTAATGAGTAAACTCTCCAAGTCACAATGCATTTAAGAAGATGTGCTATGAGTGCCAATGAGACTTTTCTCTATCCATGTCATATGACACCACTCTCTATCCATGTCACAATGTACCGGTATTAAAATTTTAAAATTGTATAAAAAATTATGTTCATTGCCTAAGACAGATTTCTATCCAATGCAGCTCATTTGTTAACTAGCATGACCAGAACAAGGGAGATAAATAATAAAAACAGTTTTTTTTCTCAAATATGAACGATGAAACTAATATCAACCCACTAATCATTGCTAATTTTATGTATGTAATAAGTTTTTATTGTCGAGCCTGCAACTGTTGTTGCAGAAAGCTCGACATAGGTATAGTGATCCGGCAGGGGTGACAGCGGTGTTAGCTAACTTCTTGAAAGCTTTATATTTAAGAAGGTGGAAGACCTGGATGCTTCATACTTTGTTTATGGATGCCTCATGTTATGAAGTATCCGCAGTCACATGTCCAATGTCCTTGACCTCATTTTCATGATTCAGTGACTACTTGAAAAAAAGTTAAGATTTTTGTAATGTTAAATTATCTCTTATTATATGTAATATGATAGCTATATTTGGTATGTGCGTACCTTGCAAGGTCCTCGTGCCCTTCAGACAGTTTTCACTTGACCTTGACCTCATTTCATGGATCAGTGAACAAGGTAAAGTTTTGGTAGTCAAGTCCATATCTTTAAGCAATAGGTCTAGTATATTCTGTGTATGGAAGGACTGTAAGGTGTACATGTCCAACTGGCAGGTGTCATCTGACCTTGACCTCATTTTCATGGTTCAGTGGTCATATTTGAGTTTTTATGTTTTGGTCTGTTTTTCTTATACTGAATGCAATAGGTCTACTATATTTGGTGTATGGAATGAATAAAAGGTGTACATGTCTAGCTGGCAGATGTCATCTGACCTTGATCTCATTTTCATGGTTCAGTAGTCAAAGTTAAGTTTAAGTTTTGGTTTTTTTTCTAATACTAATTGCAATAGGTCAACTATATTTGGTATATGGAAATATTTTTATGATCTATTTGTCAGTCGTGCAGGTTTTATTTGACCTTGACCTCATTTTCACAGTTCATTGCTTTGTGTTAAGTTTTTGTGTTTTGGTCTTCTTTTCTAATACTAATTGCAATAGGTCAACTATATTTGGTGTATGGAATATTTTATGAACTATTTGTCAGTTGCCCAGGTTTTATTTGACCTTGACCTCATTTTCACGGTTGATTGCTTAGTGTTAAAGTTTTTGTGTTTTGGTCTGTTTTTCTTAAACTTTATATAAGCAATAGGTCAACTATATTTGTTGTATGGAAGAATTGCCTGGCATGGTTCATCTGACCTTGGCCTCATTTTCATGGTTCATTGGTCAATGTTTAGTTTTCTTGGTTAATTAAGTTTATGTGACAGTTGTAATAAAGCTTTATATTTCGGACTATCACCATTATATCAATGATTAGTAAAGAAGGCGAGACATTTCAGCGTGTGCACTCTTGTTTAGGAAAACTTCTCAAATTTGTTAAAAATTTAAATATATTCTCAGGAAGTATTCTAATTTTCAAAAGCAGAAACCTTCAGGAACTTGGATTATAAGCAGGTTTAGATTTCTTTGTGCTTATTTACTTTATTGTTAATATTTAAAAGCCAATAGTTACTTCAAATATCGAGATGCCATAACATTTTTTGTTTTTGTTTACATACTTAAGGAAAGAAGTGAATTTGTATTAAAGATTTCCTCAGCCTCTATTTGGGATTTACAGCAGGGATTTTATCTCAAGTACAGAGTACTTGACTGGTAAGTACAACCTTTGACACAAAAAAAGTAAAAAAAAAAATCAGCATGTAGATATAAGCTCATATTCATAAATCTTATACAATATATATACTAAACACTAAATTGGCTTAGAATGGTAGTTTTGTAAACGTATTGTAGAGAAACATCTGTAGACGAAATCAAAGCACTTTACAGTAAAGAGACAATGACATGATTTCCATAGTTCTGTATAAGGATAAGCACAATCAACCTTGTGGCAGGGTAAAACTTGTAGATTTCAATCCCTCCCCCTATTTAGAAGGTCATCAGTTGTAGAGGAACAAATGGTACATTTTGATATACATGAAATAACATAAAAGCATCTCTCTCAATAAATCTTTGAAGTATTTTATAAATTATCTAAAATTGTGAACTGTTTTACATGTCAGAATATTTTTGTATATTTTCAAGTGTTAGATTAAGATAATGTGTATTTGATTTTAGCATGGATAATAACAGTGTTAGAGAACTTGCAAAAGAGGCGTATGAGAACTACCGATCTCAACAAAGGTAAATGGAATTGAAAAATTAATTAAGATAGGCCAAATTGTTTGTTGATTAAGGGTTCTGCGTCAAAGAATTTTCCGATTCAGTAGTTCAGGAGTTTTTGTTATATCTTTCAAGTTAGTTGCTATTATTAAACTCATTAATTTACCAGAAGTTTATAAGTTACAATCTTTTCAAGCATATTCAATAATTGAATCTTAAATGTTTACCTTAAGTACATACATATGAATGTTCCCTTAAAATAAAGCAGGACTGAAAATGATTTTATGAAAAAAGAAGTAACCAGAAAGTTACTCATAAAGTATTCTTAGAAGCATCAGTTTATAGTCCGCAATGGTCAGATTCTTTTTTAAAGGAAAAAAAAAGTCCAAAGGAAACTTTAATCATTTGAACAATAATGTGTATTTTAACCTTTTGTGATAGCTATTTTGAGTTTTGACCACTGGAATCAGTATTTTTGTTTGTTTCTGCAAATATTGTTCTTTTTTATACATGAAACAATTTTGATTTTCTTGATGCCTATATAGGGATGACTCCATGGACTGTAGCATTCCACTCACACAACTTCTAGATAACATGACAAATGTAGATTCACAGGAGGAGGAAAAGGGAAATATTACAGGTACAATTATATGAACAACCTTTTTACACATTGTTATGACTGAATTATCAGTACCAATAATGTGCCAATATTATGTCTTTATTAATGACTTTTACATCTTGCATCTTACAGCTCAATATTTTATAAAGTCTCACCACTTGTAATACATATAGTATTATCATCATAATATAACCATTGCATAAAGCAGAAATTCTCAGGTTAATTTTATAGCTCATCTGGCCCAAAAGATTATGATTATCATACTATACAGGAGTGGCAGTTTTATATCCGGACAGTGATTACAAAACAGAATCAAGTGCAAAATGGTGAGAAAGAAACCTGATGGCCAATCTCAATAAATTTACTGAAATTAGTATTATGAAAATATTTTGTTTTCTGAAATCCTAATCTGCCGTTAAGAACAAAAGCTTTCAGTTTAGGACATGACTTGCAAATATGACCATTTATGTAACTCTTGTTTGTGACTGTCATTTTCTTTAAAAATAAGTAATGTTTTAAAGTTGTAAATGTTATTTATAAACATGTTAAAATAAATGAATTTATGAATGTATATATCTGTTTTTGTGGTTTTATTACAGCTGAGGAATTAACATATGATACGATCTATGAAGAAATATTTATAAGTAAAGAACAGCAAGCCTTGTTAGATAATATAGAAGGTTAGCTTGATAGATTTATGTAGTGTTTGACATCTAGTTTTCTATTTCAGGAACAATTGGTGGTGCTAAACTCATTTTCCCTTATACTTATGTTTATATATTTAAAAAAGAAGATGCGGTATGATTGTCAATGAAACCACTTTCCACAAGAGACCAAATGACACAGAAATTAACAACTATAAGTCACTGTATAGTTTTCAACAATGAGCAAAGGGCATACCACATAGTCGGCTATAAAAAGCCCCAAAATGACAAATGTAAAAAAGTTCAAACGAGAAAACTAGGGGCCTAATTAATCTACAAAAAATGAACAATAAACAAATATAATAGTCTGCTTCTAATTTTGTAATTTGAAGAATGAAAATAGTTTTTAAATAAAAAGACTCATTAAAAGTACATTGCACATAAAATTAAATATTGAACTTGCTGTTGGAACTGTCATAACTTCTAAAATGGTGAAAAAAATCATTTTTGATTACTATCTTGAAAACAATTCAAGTAGACACGGAGAAAAAATTCAAGAAGCAAAAATGATTTTTAACCGGATTTTTGTGACAAAAATGTCGGTTATTGATTTGGGGATGTACAGCGGGCGGCGGGCGGGCGCCAATCAAATGTTGTCCGTGCATTAACTCATGAACCGTTCAACCAAAGCTTTTAAAATTCTAATATGTTGTTACTGACAACTAAATGAAGGTCAAGTTCAATAATGGCGATTTTGACTTTTACCGTTCAGGAGTTATGGTTCTTGAAAGATGGAAAAATGGAGTTTCCAGTCGTGTCCGTGCATTTACACATAAACTGTTCTACCTAAGCTTCCCAAATTTTAATATGTTGTTACTGATGACAAAATGGAGTTCAAGTTCAATAATGGCGATTTTGACTTTTACCGTTCAGGAGTTATGGTTCTTGAAAGATTGAAAAATGGTGTTTCCAGTCGTGTCCGTGCATTTACGCATGAACTGTTTTACCAAAGCTTCCCAAATTTTAATATGTTGTTACTGATGGCAAATTAGAGGTCAAGTTCAATAATGACGATTTTGACTTTTACCGTTCAGGAGTTATGGTTCTTGAAAGATTGTGAAATGGTGTTTCCATTCACGTTGTTGCATTTACTCATGAACTATTCAATCTAAGCTTTTGAAATTTTAAGATGTTGAAACTGATGACAAAATTGAGGTCAAATTTGATATTGACGATTTTCATTTTTCACCATTCATCAGTAATGGTCCTTGTGATATTGCCAGGACACAAATAAATATTAATAAATCCAGTTTGCTGTCGTTGTGACAGCCTCTTGTTACAACTTTCTTTAAATTATTGTCTATTATCTTGAAAATATGATAGAAAGATAGATTGTTTAACAGCCTTCAACAATGAGCACACCCATACAGCAGAGGAAGCTATTAAAGGCAAATGACAAATATATAAAACAATTTAAATGAGAATAACTAAACGCCTGATATATATATAATGAACAATAACGGAAAAACTTATACAACAACAAACAACAACCTCTTAATTGGAGTTTAATATGAATAATTTCTTACTTCTTAATTAAAGAAAACTGCATATTCATTATGACTAATCCGCCTCATTTAGTACCAATAAGGAGAACAGCTATTTGACAGCAATCCAGCAACACAGAAAACTCAAAATAGACAATCTAAACATGGACATATAATCTTCTTCAATTGACAGACCTGCAGGTGTCTATACACTATGTCAATTTCTAGATGGACAGATAAAGTTTTTTTGTCGAGCCTGCAACTTTTGTTGCAGAAAGCTCAACATAGGGATAGTGATCCGGCGGCGGCGGCGGCTACTTTATGCAATAGATCTACTATATTTGTTGTATGGAATGATTGTAAGATGTACATGTCTAGTGGGCAGATGTCATCTAACCTTGACCTCATTTTCATTGTTGAGTGGTCAAAGTTAAGTTTTTGAGTTTTGGTCTTTTTATCTAATACTAAATGCCATAGGTCAACTATATATGGTGTATGGAAATATATTATGATCTATATGTCAGTCCCGCAGGTTTTATTTGACCTCAACCTCATTTTCACGGTTCATTGCTCAGTGTTAAGTTTTTGTGTTTTGGTCTATTTTTTTTAAACTATAAGTAATAGGTCAACTATATTTGTTGTATGGAAGCATTGTTAGCTGTACATGTCTGCCTGGCATGGTTCATCTGACCTTGACCTCATTTTCATGGTTCATTGGTCTTTGTTTAGTTATCTTGGTTAATGCTAAGTTTATGTGACAGTTTTTAATAAAGCTTTATACTTAGGACTATCAACATAATATCAATAATTAGTAAAGAAGGCGAGACATTTCAGCGTGTGCACTCTTGTTGTTTATAAAGGAGTAAGTTCGGTAAGGGTAATTATTTGGCCTGGATTATAAAGTTCAATGTAAGAAGACAAAAAATGTTTTAAGTTGACTTAAAGGCATAAGATAAAGTTAAATAGAACTATTTTTGACAAAGTTTAATTCTAAAACGTTGACTTTTTCATCCAAAAAAGGTCAAGATAAGAGATTTTGGTGAATTTTGACAAAATCAGCTGGATTTCAACCAAATTTAGGACCAGGAAACATAGAGTGCAGGCGTCGACAAACTTAATATGTGAATTGTCTTCACAAACATTATTTCAAAAGATCTTTGTTGTCGACATATGTGCTCCTTAATTCCTGTCCAAAATTCAATAAAATTTTACCCGTTTTATTGATTTTTTCATGGAAAAGCAATGAGTACAACTTGTGATGTTACAATACAATGCAGGAAGGTAAATTTTCAACAAAATGACTTATTTCCTAACTAGTGACTTTATTAGCTATAATTTATTGTGATATTTGTCAATAAATCCTAATTTGAAATTTACGCTTAAAAAGGGGGCCATTATAGGACCTTACTACTCTTTACCACAGTGAGAAATTTATTTTCAATAAAAGAAAGTTTTCCCTGTATAATCTTGACAAGTACTTAGTAGCAATTACTAGTTAATGTTTTTTTTTAGAATGGAAGGCTGATTATATACCGTCTATTGAAGATAACTCTCAGATATATCCTCAGAAGACACAAGAAAATTCCTCAAAAGGTAAACATTTTTAAAAGAATTGAATGCTTCTTTTTTATAAATTCATTCAGGTGAAAAAGCGTTGGTAGAAATATATTTTGTATGAAGCTTCATACGAAAAATGTACGCACAGTCCAACATTTTTACTAAAAGAAGCATTCAATACTTATAATTACATTTTTTTGCTATGATCAAGAAAACATGATAACCATAAAGTTTGTCTATAATTTACCTGAGCACTTTATTGTGGAACTGTGCATCATCATGTATGTTTCAATTCATGCAACTCATTTTGAAATGAGAGATTGCTGTTAGCTAACCAAAATAATGTATAATAATGAAACATAAGTCTAAGGGACGACATCAAAAGTTCAATGTAGGATAAAAAACTTAATTCACATAGTTTTTTTCACTGACCCCCACCCCCCTCTTAACTTAATTTGGGAAAAATTGATTAACCAATAGGGATATATGTAAAAAAAAAACTATTTGATGTAAGTTATCCTACATCGATCTTTTGATGTCGTCCCTAATGTAATTATTTGAATGTAAATTGTGTAACTTGTGAATACATAATACTATGTAATAAGTAAGAGACTACGAGAATTTTATTATAACTTTGATTAAAAGGAGATTTTTACAAAATATTCCAATTCCTAAATTATTTTGATAGTGTATCATACATGGTGGAATTTCAGCCCTGTAGGTTTCATAAAAACTGAATGGAAAATACCTTCCAATCAAGACTGCCAAACTTAATTACATACAATAGGGTACTTATGAAAAAAAATATCATTATAATATGAGACAACAAGATTTTCAATTTTATACGGTTCTTTTCTGAAACTGCAAAAAAAAAAATTTCATATGTATGCCTGTCTGTCCCATGGAATTTCTTTGGGATTTTCTTCAGGCTAAACAAATCAGAGCTTTCTAATTTAAGCAGTAGCTTATAGTTTTATTTGTTGTATATTTTAGATAAAGAAGTATTGCAAAGAGATGTACACATGAAAGATTCAATTACAGAGAAAACTTGTAAAAACAAAAATTCTACTGAAGTTAAAGCAATTCATGAACAGGTACAAACATTAAAAAATTGTATATATATAATTTGATATTGATCATGAAAAATTTAATTTAAAACACTTTGATAGGCAAATACCACATATTACATGTTAAAACACCATTACAACAATTTTTGCAGGCCTGTAGAAAAATAAAACTTTTGACTGTACCTGATGTGAGTGTTAAAAATTCTGAACCAATTGTTTGATGTCCAACCAGTTATCAGAATTAATCAATGAATTTGTGTTCCAGTCATTCATACTTCTTGTATGTATGTGCATTTTCTCTGAAGTGTTAGCAACTAAATATGTTATTTATGCAGCAAATATTGGCCCCTTGTATGAATGATCGGGTATACTATTTTACTCCTGTCTGTCTGTCCACCCCATGATATTGTTTCTTTTTCTCATGAATTACAATTCAGAAAGTCATGAAATTAAGTGTCAGGATGTATGTACTAAGCATTCTGTAGTGTGTTGTGTTTTCATACTTAGGGCTCATTAGTGTCCTGTTGACCAAATACTTTGAGAGCCTCATATGTTCTTTCACATAATTGCTGTGGTTAAATGTGTCTTTATTTCTACTGGAACTACCAATCGTTTTTGGAAGACCAAAAAAAAATATTGTTGTTTCCGGCTTTGTGTGAATAAGTTGCTTATAGTCAATAATTTATTTTCAATGTATTATACATTGTGTGAACTACCATAACAAAATATTCCATACATTATATATTTTTCTTCATTGTTTTAGGAAATAAGTAATAGTGGGGATGTAGTTAGTTCTGGAGAGTCCATCAGGCTGAGCTGCTCTGATCACTCTAGTGAAGAGATTATTGTACATAACCATGGTGATGAACTTTCAACTGAACACCATGACAACAACAGCAAAGTAAGCAGTTCATCAGGTAGCATAGAGCATGAGAACATAAAAGCTAAGTATTCAGACAATGTTTCTTCTAAAAAGGAGAAAAAGAAAGAAGACTGCAGCTCAACTAATTACCAAAAACATTTTGAGAACTTTATTTTAAGTGATCATGACCATGCAGTCACTAGTACTGTATTAATCGCAGAAACTCAACCTTTTACACCTACAGTGTCGCCACCTGGTACACAGCCTTTTTCACCGAAGGAATATGATCCATTAATATCAATATCTCCTATACTAAACAAATCTGATCCATTGTTTTCTATGTCTCCTGAAACTAATAAATCATGTGATCAAATATCACATGACAGAGTAGAGACACCTCCAAGTACCAGTGTCAATGAAGTGATTCATGGCACACCAAAGAAGTGCCAGAAAAAACCTGCAATACTACATGCTAGTGAATACACAGGATACAGACTTGAGGAAGAAAGAATAAGATCTTCAAAAGGGATAAAATGTAAAGATAAACCTATAAAAATAGTTGCAAACGTCCAAGTTAAAAATAAAGGAAATGACAGTTTTGAAAAGGAAAGACTACAATCAATATGTAAAAAGACTCATATTGGACAGTGTGAAAACGATGAAGAAATCAGACTAAATAAACTAAGTTCTCCTAGTGATATAGAATCACCTGAACATTTAATTCAGGAAATGAGTAAACAATCTAATTCTGAAGAAGATAGTTGTCTCATTGAACTGTCCAAATCTAAGGATTCTAATCAGGTTGTATCACTGTCACAAAAATCAGAGGATTCTCAAGGTTTAAAACAATCACAAAACTCTATCTCAGATAAAACTCTAATGGAGATATCATCAGGCCAAATGAAAACAGTTGTTGCAATATCAAATTCTGGAAATTCTTATGATAATTTGGATGGTCTTAGAACTTCTATGGAACAGAGTGGAATGATACCAGATGAGACCGGAAATAAAAAATCACAAAAATATGTGTTTAAAAAGGTGTTACCAAACAGTGTTACAGGAAAAGAAAAAGGAAAGCAAACACCTCTTTCTAATCAGCATAGAAATAATCAGTCAAATGAAAATAATGAAAGTTCTGATAAACATTTATGTCTCCGTAAGAAAGAAAACATAGCTGCAAGTGTTAAATCATGTAAAGTGAAGGATTTGATGTCAAGTATTAAATCATCAAAGAGAAACAGATGTGAAATATCAGCTGACGATGTACCCTCAGGTAAAAGTAGAAAAGTTGATTCTCATGCAGTGGAGGCAACAGAAAACAATTCAAACGGAAAAAATGAGAATATAGAGGCGAGTAATTTAACACTGGAGTCTGAAACTTCCCCTAGACTTTTACAGTCAACAAGGTCAACCAGAAAACCTCCGTCTGAAATCTCATTTGAAAATATTGGAGGAAAAAAAATTAGAATGAAAATAAATCAAGCTGGTAACTCTTCATCACCAAAAGGAAACTCTGATAAAGGAGAGAAAAAAGAAGAAGAAGAACAATCACAGAGTATTTTGACGAGAGATATATTAAGGTTACCTTTAAAACTGGTTCAAGGAGAGACAGTCCATGATGTTATTGTAATCTCCAGTGGTGAATCAGGTAAGAAATAAGGGAATTCCTTTTATCAAGTTACCTCAGGGTTAAAGATGATATTTATAATCTTCCCTTACCTATGGTTACTTAGCTACTGTTGATTTTGTTTTTTTCCTTTGTACAGGTTGTGCACCTGAACATTTCCTTTCCAATTATCTTTACGTTGTATAATGAAATAAACAATTGAAGTGATTGTATTAAAAGTCTAATGATAAAACAAACAATTCAAGAAGAAAGAAAAAAAACACCACTCCCTCCCTGTTTATGGAGGACCTGCTTTGGTTTTTAACCATGAAAAATTTAATTTATAAATTTGTGAAGTATTGGGGCAGCTGCCAATAATTTCCATGCAATAATTTCAACCAATGTTTTTTAACTTTTAATATGTTGAATTGTCACAGCTGATAACAAAAATTATGTTCAAATTAGATATTAATAATTTTCACTTTTACTGTTCAGGAGTGACAGGAGTTATGGTTTTTGATTGATTGGAAAATGGCATTTTATGTTGTTTCTGTGCAACAACCATGATAACTTCAATTAATACATTTCAAATTTTAATTTGTTTATTTTTATGACAAAATGAAGGTAAAGTGTAATATTGACAATTTCTACTTTTGCTATTCATAATTTATGGTCCTTGATATATACAATGTAAGAAAATGGCAACTTATGTCTTTCCGTTCAATGACTTTTAAACTTGTCAGCTAAAACTTGCAGGTCAAACATGAATTATATAATTTAAAACATTGTATTTACAGATAAATGTCTGATAAATAAACAAAATGTGGTAAAACAGCCCGTTGAAGAACATTCTGGAAGCAGTAAAAATACAGAAGATTGTCAGAACAGACAACGAAATCCATTCACAGAATCAGATGAAATATCAGCATCAAAAATGTCAAAAGGCTCATCTTCCTCACAAAGTATGCATAGATTTTACAACAATATAAAAAAAACTGTGGTATTATTGCCCTCGAGACAACTCTCCACAAGAGACCAAATGACACAGAAACTAAAAATTATAGGTCACCATATGGCCTTTAATAATGTTTAAATTGAAATATTTATCCACTCCAGATACTTTAATCTTTAATGATGCTAAATAAATAAGGGTATTGATCATGATTATATTGCATTGTCTTATACTATTATGTTTAATAGTAATATATACAGTTTTAAAAGTTGATAGAATATTATAAACCAGTTGAATTTTACAGATACTTATTGGTTGTTCTCTAGCTGAATATGAAGAATATGTGTTTGTAATTTTCTAAATGTTTTGAGAAGATATGTATAAGAGGAGATTCAAGTTTGAAATATTCATGGTGATCTACATACACATTATTTCTCTTCTTGATGAATCACATAAAAATAAAATGATCCCCAAAATAAGTTTATTTTAAGAATCTTCATGTAGAGGTTGCTTTTTCCAAATAAAAAATACAATGAAAAGAACAGAAAAGAATAGAACGTTTAGAGTACCCTTTTAATTTATATAAAATCTAGAGAAATAATTTCACATCATTAAGAAGACCAATGTATTTACACATCAAAACCTTCAGTTCATTGGACATTTGTTTCAAATACAAAATGTATCAACAGAAAAACATAGAGTGGGGTGCTCATTTTCGCCGGGGACACAATTTCGCCGTTTAAGGATTTTGAGGTGTAAAAACTTCAAAGGATGGCTGAAATGGAAGAAATGTACCCGTAAATTATATTTTTATAACAAATATAATATTTTTTTAAACTGAGACAAAATTGCGACTCTTACCGAAAATGACCGAAAAACGGACAACGATTTTCGGACAATTTCCTGAATAAAAAACACGATTTCAAAGAAGTATTTCTAGGTAAATATTTGATTGAATGCCCTAATTTTGAATTCTTTATACCTTTGAAATGTCTGCTATTCATCTATAATGCAATTGATTTGATAAAAATTGTTAAAAGCTGCGGTTATTTGGTTTTAAATAGATGTGTAAAAACGGCGAATATGTGTCCCCCATTGACAAAACATCCGGAAATTTCAAACACCCTTTAATCTAACTTTTCAGATGATTTTCTTACAACAAACCGGTTTCCAAGCTTAAGTATATTTTGCATTTGAAGTTATCTTCATATAGAAATATCAGTATACTTCAAAAACATTTAGACCTGAACATAAACTGTAGAAAACATGGAAAGATGTGGCGAAAATGAGCACCCCACTCTAACCTATAATGAAAAAATTTAGATTCTTTTTAACTTTCACATTATTTTGATTTCTAGAAGATTTAAAATTTAATTCAATTTCAGGGTCAAAGGGTAAACAGTTGAAAGCTAAGAATACTAGAAACCTAGAAAAAACAGAAATAAAAGGAATAAGTCAAACAAGTGTGATCTCCAGCTGTCCTATTGATCTGGTTTCCTGCTCACCTGAACTGGTGTCCACTTGCTCCCAGATACAGAATAAGCAAAAGGAGGCATGTGATGAATCACAAGATTTGTCTGAGGTAAAGTACAGATTAAGAAATTCATGTTATAATATAATTCAACATAAGTTCTTCTAAATTAGCAATAAATAGTAATACACTGCTACAGGAAAAAAATCTGAAACAATTCAATTGAGAAAACTAACACCATATTTTTTTTTTATAGTAGTTCGATTAAATTTACAAGAATTTTTTTTTCCATTTTATTTAATAGAAAATCCAGTTGAAACCTTTGATATCATTACAGTTTGGTACTTTTAATGTAAAACAAGTACAATACATGAAAATAGTTAATTTCCTAGACAACGTGAATAATTTATGTATTGGACACAAATATGTTTGCTGGTCTGGTATTCATATACTCTAGATTAGTATGCTGATTATTAAATTAAAGATGTTTCTGTTTTAGATGGACAGATTTTTATCAGAAATACAACCAGAGACGGATATAGGAAGAAAGTTATTACAAATGACAGTCCCTAGAGATCTGGCAGACACAGCATTTAATTATTACAGAAACAGAGATTTTGTCACGTGATAATGATTTCATTTTACAAGAAATTATATAAGGCATTGAGCAAACATTTACATATTACAATGAAGAGATTGCCTTGAGATCTGACTTTTGACTGCATTGACTGAAAAGAAAAATATCAAATGATCATGTTTTTGATTAAGAAATGGGATGTGAACTTTACAATTTACACATAAATATAGAAAAGACATTGCTTAAAAAAACACCTGAGATTATAAATTGTACTACCCCAATTTCATAATGTTTGATGAAATGAAAACATGACTGTCATTACTTATGGCTTACAATCTTTTACAAGTCATGTGTGTAAAAATATATTTGTAATAATGAGTACTAGTATTTGACCTTTACACACAGTATAGTCATAAAAAATGACAAATATTGTTATTAGAAGATAAGTAAGCAAATATCTTCTTGACAAGAATTGTGAAATGGAGGTTACACATTTTTGCATTGGAAATGTTTTCAATTTTAATTCAAGATATTGCAGTTAAGACTAGTCATTGTTATTTACATTTGACAATACTATACCTTTCTGAATTGTCAAACTGAAAGGGGGAATTGGTATTCAATGTAATTCTCAAGAGAGAATTTTACATACATGTTATGGGGGATTTCCTTACTGTGTTGAGATCAATTGGTGGGCTAGGGCTGTTCTCAGACACATTCCCCAGTTTATTAGAAGAATTTTAGCAAGAAAATTTTTGTTGATTGTTAATATACAATTTTTACATAGATATAGTGTCTGATGCTGTTAAAAACAAATTTAAATTACAATTGTTACAATTGTTATTTGTTTATGAAATAAAGAATTGATAATGCATTTGATGATTTATATCATTTCTTTGAGATAGGTATTTTTTGTTATTTTAATTTTTAAAATAAAAGTGCTATATTTCAACTTTAAAAGTGTCATTTGTTTAAAGGAGTAGCGGATTTAAATGAGTACTTTATAAATAAGGAGATGTGGTACATGTATGATTGCCAATGAGACAAATATCTACCAGACTAAATGACTTAGGTTGCTGTACATCTCATCAACAATGATCAAAGTCCATACATCATATCAAGCTTTAAAAGGACAAGACATAACACTATTTTCAACAATTCAAATGAGAAACCAACTGCCTAATTTAGAAAAAAAACCAAATAACCAAAAACAAATATGATATATAGTAACAAAGACCAACTACTTCATTATAGACAAGGAGTTCTTGAATCGTATTCATCAAAGTTAAGTTTACATGTTTGTTAGGCGAACAATGAAGTATTTATTATTGTTTGTATGAATAGTAAAAAACTTTGGGATGAGTGAATTAAGTATTTCCTACTTCTGATGTGGTGAATACAAACACAGCTGTGGCGAAGTGTGTTTATAATGAGTCAGTTATTTTGAGTCACAAGAATTGCTAGTTTTCTTGCCAGAGGTCATTTGTTTTCAATGGTTACTCCCAACTTTCTCCTGTATTTTGTTTTATCTGCAATGATATAGCCAAGAAAACGAGGAGAGGTCAATAAAGTCATATTAGTCAACTATAAAACAGGTGTCAATAAAGTCATATTAGTCAACTATAAAACAGGAGAGGTCAATCAAGTCATATTAGTCAACTATAAAACAGGAGAGGTCAATCAAGTCATATTAGTCAACTATAAAACAGGAGAGGTCAATCGAGTCATATTAGTCAACTATAAAACAGGAGAGGTCAATCGAGTCATATTAGTCAACTATAAAACAGGAGAGGTCAATCGAGTCATATTAGTCAACTATAAAACAGGAGAGGTCAATCGAGTCATATTAGTCAACTATAAAACAGGAGAGGCCAATCGAGTCATATTAGTCAACTATAAAACAGGAGAGGTCAATCAAGTCATATTAGTCAACTATAAGACAGGAGAGGTCAATCGAGTCATATTAGTCAACTATAAAACAGGAGAGGTCAATCAAGTCATATTAGTCAACTATAAAACAGGAGAGGTCAATCGAGTCATATTAGTCAACTATAAAACAGGAGAGGTCAATAAAGTCATATTAGTCAACTATAAAACAGGTGTCAATAAAGTCATATTAGTCAACTATAAAACAGGAGAGGTCAATCAAGTCATATTAGTCAACTTTAAAACAGGTGTCAATAAAGTCATATTAGTCAACTATAAAACAGGAGAGGTCAATCGAGTCATATTAGTCAACTATAAAACAGGAGAGTTCAATAAAGTCATATTAGTCAACTATAAAACAGGAGAGGTCAATCAAGTCATATTAGTCAACTATAAAACAGGAGAGGTCAATCAAGTCATATTAGTCAACTATAAAACAGGAGAGGTCAATCGAGTCATATTAGTCAACTATAAAACAGGTGTCTATACAAAAGTTCAAGATCAAAATTGCCTGTAGTCGAAATAAGTTATCAATGAATTAGCATTTACTTTCAAAGATCTGCCTTCAACTATTCTGACAACAATAAACAACATTTACCAAAAAATATAGAGACCTTGAGGTTTCTTTATACTCACTTGTAATGATATTCATGAATGTGAATTTCACTAAACATATCGGTACTTAATAATGGAGCTGCTTCGCAATCTTCCAGTATATATATGATTTACAAGAGAGCTCACACGAAAATGTCTGGCCTGCTTTTCTTATCATGATTGAATTTATGTTGAGTCTGTAATATGAGGGTTTGCTACAAGCATCGCATACATTTAAAACAATAATGATCTATGTCATTGAGGTCAAGGTCAGATGAACCCTGCCAGACAGGTTCTGTACACTTAACAATCATACCATGCATCATATATAGTTGACCTATCGCTAAAAGTATCTGAGAAGAAAACCTAATTAAAAATACTGAACATGGACTAAAGAACCGTAAAAATGAGGTCAAGGTCAGATGAAACATGCCAGACAATATAGACACCTTACAATAATTTCATACACCAGATACAGTACATTAAGGCATTTGTTTATAGTACCTGATAAACAAACCAAAAAAAATAATATTGACCAATGAACCATGAAGATGAGGTCAATGTCATATGGAACTTGCTATTCTGATTACACCAAATACAGTAGCCCTATTGTTTATAGTACCTGAGAAACAAACCAAAAAACTTAACATTGACCAACGAACCATGATAATGAGGTCAAGGACAGATGGAAGGTGCTATTCTGCCAGTAAATTGAGAAAGAAAATAGGGAATCTGTCTAAGAAACAACAACTTAACCAAAGAGCAGAAAACAGTGCATCTTATAATTATTTCAAACACCGAATATAGCAGCCCTATCATATTAGGTCCGAGAACACAGTTATTGTTCTTCACAAAAACTTTAAAGAAGCAGTCACTGTACCAAGAGAGTGCATCAAGGACAATGGACAAATGGCCCAAGACCACATGTGGTTAATGTGTGTTTTTCGTTTTTCCTTTAATTATAGTGTATTTTTTATTTATTTTTTTCTTTCCCTTCCTCACTCATTTCTTAGTTTTTTTGTGGTTGAAATGAAAGAAGAGAACTGAAATAAACTTTTGGATGTTTTAATTTAACTGATTTTGATATGGAAAGAGTGATTAAGCCAGGTGCAAAAAGGTAATATTTACACTTTTTTGGAACATCTCTTGACTTGCCTATAGGGGTATGCATGTGTATTGGCTAAATTTGTAAGATGTTAACATGCAATTTTTCTTAAACTTTGATATGTTTTTGGACTTGTACTGTACATTACACACACAAAAGACAACAATATTTTTTTTTTAATAACAAAACGTTATAAAGAACTGATAGAGGAATTAATTGTGGTCTCGGGCCATATGACAGACAGAAACTCCTTAACATATGGTATCTACCCCCAAGGTATGAAGCATACACATATTTAACCTTCTTATTATATATATTGATGTTTTGTAAACTTCTTACATGTGAAACTTTATACAATTAGTTTATGCTGCCCCCGCAGATTGTCATCCCTATGTCTTGCATTCTGACACTTTCATCACAGGCGAGACAAAAATAATTGACAATAGTCAAGTAAAATATTAAAACATCATTTATTACCAACCTTTAAATGCTAAATGCTGACATTTAAAACAACATTTACACACAATTGTATAAATATATATCAATATACAAATAGAAAACAATATGGCTATAAAATGTGAGTTCTATAGTATCACAGAATCTTAATATGAATCATGTACCTTATAATTTTACAGTTTGATGAAAAAAAAATTACAAGTTTATAAAATAAAAATAGATGTAAACACAAAATACAAATGTATATGCCAATCTTAAATAAAGATAATAGCATAAAAATGATACGTATGATATTTGATTAAAAGATTATTACAAACAGTATATTAAAATTGATATTTCCAAGTATGACAACAACTATAACTATTGTTCTCTGTTTTTAGCTTACTGTGGATTCATTATCATTCGTTGAATTCAATGTTCTTGGCGAACCTGATTTTAAATGTTCAAAAAATTACAAATTTTATATATGCTGGTATGCAGACTTTGTTAAAACCACGAAATCAGATGTATACAAAAATGCAACTTTCCTTCAATCAATGTAATTGATATGTATTAAAAATAAATGAATCCTCAGTATTCAGTCACTTTTCCTGTGGCTGACTGTCATTAGGAGATATGTTTTGGTGCCATTCAAATTGCTTTATTGCATAAGAAGTAAACAAATTTAATTGTTTGTCTTCCCATTTATCTAGAGAAAATGTTATCCTATCAAAAACCTTAAAGACCAGCAAACTACCTCAAATATCTGATAAAAAGAAAACTGGAACTAAATGATAGAAGTCTTTGAAAATGGATGATAATTCAATGATTTGGCCAACTGTAGAAGGTCATGGCATCTATAAAGAGATTACAATAAAGATTTATCACAACACAAGTTTTGTAACAATCTTGTTTCTCTTTATGGTCAATGTGATATGTTTCTGTTAATATTTTGCCCATTTTCCATATCCAGGTCTAATTCCTTTAGAATTTATAACATCTACAACAACACTATGTTTAAACTCATTCCACTGTTGTTTAAGTTCTTGATTCATGTATTCATCTTGAATTTCATCCTGTAAATAAAGTAATAAAGGGAGATAATAATGTGTTCATCTTGAATTTTATTCTGTAAATATAGTTATAAAGGGATATAATGCATGTATTCATCTTGAATTTCATCCTGTCAATATAGTAATAAAGGGATATAATTCATGTATTCATCTTTAATTTCATCCTGTAAAATATAAGTTTAAAGGGAGATCATTCACGAAGTTTATACATAACAAATAGGAATTATTATTTTTTTTTATGATAGAAAATTAACATTAAGGTGGCTTGTGGGTACAAAAATTTCAGCAAAAAATTGAACCTTTATTTTTTCATTTCACTATTAGTTATTACTTTATGATATGGTAAAAAAATCGATTCGGTTTGCCCCCAGATGACTTTTAAAATGTTTATATCATTGAAAAAAGCTCCAAATTATCTCCCTTTGATGCAAAAATGCCATTTTTTGGCATTAAATTTGAAATATTTTTTTTAACTCATCGGTGACCTATATTTTTTAGTATTGTTTTCATATAAGCTGTACATAAACTAAATAATTGTAAAATTTGAGCCATTTCTGTAATTAGGTTACTTTTTTATTTCGATATAACTTTATTTCTCCTATTAGTTCAACAAAAAAAAGAACATTAACAAAAATGTATGCTTCTTCCGGAGACAGATTGCGAGCTTAAATGAACGGTGACCCCATTTTTTTATTTCATTTTCTTTTAAGTATATTATAAAGTTCATTTATAAAAAAAATATAGCGAAATCCTATATTAGAAATTTTTTTTGATTTATACCAAGGAGCCCCTTTAAGAACATTTTCTTAAGAATAATCAAGATGATACTACAACTGAGACCAAATATGCAACATTAAATATATACCAAAAGTTGAAAATATAATAAATAAAACATTTTGAACTTTTTCTATAGCATAATCAAAATGATACAGTACATACTATATGTGTGGCAAAACAAATTTACTTAAAAGAATTTTGGTGGTTGTGGGCTCAAACTCAAGCTGGGCCAAAACTATCCCTTGAAAATAGTATTACCTTCTAAGTTACATTTAGGAGAAAGTGCAAAGAATGGTCAACTTGGATTTAAGATAATCTGTCTAGGTAGGGTGACCGTGACATGTCTTCCTGCATACTTTTACTGTGTGAACTAGCGCGGAAAAAATCTGACTCTTCATGACAATCAATAACAAAATAAGGTTAAATTTAATCCCATTATGTTCTCATTCTGAATATGCATTTAATCTGTCGCTGGACATCAAACGGTCCTCAATCCATCCTAATTATCATCAAAAACAACACACTTACCTTACTAAAACTGTTAAATGTTGGTTCATTTGATTGTGTGAACAACTGTATTGTGACATCATCTAGTTCTGAAAGGAAACAAGAAACTGATTAAAACTTTACAAAACTACTTTACAGGAAAACAGTTCTCGCATTTTAGATTTTTCTGTTCTTTTGTTTATCAAATATCCCCATGATTATAAATACAAAACAAACTAAATTGAAATGAAAAAAGAGATTTGAGATACATTTTTTTGATGTTTTATGTTCACTGTTCAGGTGCAAAAAGGTTATATTTAGTTTCAAAACCGTTCTTGACTTTCCCATACCAGTAATTACATTATTTATTAAGGGTGTCACTGTCATTTTTCTAAATTTTTGATAAATGTTGGTACTTGTACAAAACATTGCATACACTGAATAATTTGCAGATACCTCACGTTGGATCTTTTTAATGGGACAAAACATTATAAGGAACAAATAGGTGAAATTATTTGTGGTCTATAGCCAATACATTTGCATCAGTTCTCTCCCTTACCTTGGATTCTCTCTGGTTTTATTATTCCTAATGATACATTTGTTGCTGTAACTATAGAACAGGTAATTGGTTCATCCTTTAGTACACTGATTTCACCAAACGATTGTGATACTGTTAATCTTCCCATAACTACATGCTTCATTTTCTTCTCCTGAAATATTGAACAATTATAAGAAGTAAGAAGCTTGAGTCTTTTAAAAATGTAAAATAAGAACAAATGAGTTTAAAAAAAATTGCCAATTGTAGCTGTTACTGTAAATGCAATAAAATTTTTGTGACAGATTTTATTTTGCAAATTTCTTAATTAAGAAAAACTCTTGAAATATGCAGTTGCATCAATTTGATTTTAAAGGAGGAAAATTGTATGGGACATGGGAAGCTTGAAAAAAAACATACAAACAAGTTATAGTTAGTTTTCTTGTTTGAACTGTTTAGCATTTGTAATTTCTGGTCCTTTTATAGCTGACTATATGGTATGGGCTTTATTCATTGTTGTAGCCGTAGACCTAAAGCTGTTAATTTCTGTGTCATTTGGTCTCTTGTGGAGAGTTGTCTCTTTTTCTTTTTCATATGTCTTTGAAACCGTAGAATTTTATTGAGGTTATAAATTACTTCACAGTATGTGTGGTATAGTGATTGTTCTTGGATATTCACCACTTATATTTTATCATTTTCACAATTTATCATTTTTATAATTTGAAAATATATTTCAGATATTGGTAATTACTTTAATAATAGATTGTTTTCTTTTGTGACTACATGCAAAATACTAAAAATATTTATAAACATTCGATGGGTGTCTCATTGGGGGGGTTCTGATCCAGGATCCCGCTTGCTTTTTTGTCAGATTCCCGTATCCTGCTTACATAAGCAATTCTCATTTTTTTGTAATTTCCTGTGGCCCGCTAGACTTCATTTCCCATTTCCAGGGCACAATAATTTGACTTTCACGTGTCAGGCTTACAAAAAATCAGCAATCCCGCATCACGCTTAGACCCCAACGAGACCCACTTCAATTTTACCAAATATGCAATGTTTTTCTTTTTGTAATAACTTTTTTTGAAAAAAAATTGTTTTTCCTCAAAGAGTATATATGTTCCAGACCATATGAGTATTTGGACCGTACGCGTACGGTCCGGACCGTATACGTATACTCGTACGGTCCGACCATACGCGTACGGTCGGACCGTATGAGTATACGCGTACGGTCCAGCTGACCAGACATGTTTTGAGATCATATGGGTTAAAAACAAATATTTATCAAAATCTTTATTTTTAGTTATACAAATTGTTATTATTACAAATAGATGGATGAAGTGAATAAGCGAACAATTGACATTAAATATTTGTTTAATTGTATATCTGAATCCTATTTTGTTACTCTGGCCCAAGGTGACACTAGTCTTGCTACCACAAGGAACGTCATACTTTTTTTTTAACATTAACATGTTTTGTTCATGCATGTTCCTTTGCACATGCATTTTATTTGTAAAGTTCCTAAATATTCTATGACAATTGTCCTCCCACATTATGTTTACTTCCGATAACTTCAATTTCAATGAGCATACTGGGCTGCAATTAATGAATTACTGACATGCTAAATTCAGGAGATTAACAGATTAAATAAGCGTGTTTTTTTTAAATAGTTAAAATATTAAGTTTTTATTTCAATTACTATTGAACTTTTTATATTAATTTGAGATATAAGTTATGTTGATCTGTTATATACATTTGTATCTAATAAACTTGACCAACTTCTTAATATTAGTCCGACCGTACGCGTACGGTCCGACCGTATACGTATTTTGAAAAAGTACGCATACGGTCCAGACCGTACGCGTACGGTCCAAATACTCATACGGTCTGGAACATATATACATTATGCTTATATTAAGCATTACAAATCACTTATTAAACTTAATAAAATCTTACCTTGTGACCAGCTTTTCCTTTCATAACTTCCACTTGACGTAAAACATGGCACTCTCCAGACTTAATAAAACCAATATAAGGGGCTTTATAACCTTCACTCACTAAAACTGAAACAGAAATTGTACAAATTAAAAAACCAATATATCAGAAAAGAGAAAGCAAAGACTTTTCAGTTAAATTCTTTAGTACTGTCATCCAAATCAGAAGAAACAGCTAATAAAACATAAAGAATACTGAAAAATTTGCAAGAGAATTGACCTCTAAGGTAATACTTACTTGTATTTGGAGGGAATGAGACCCATTCAATTAATTTGGCCACTTGGACGATGGTCTGGTCTGACCAGCCTTGGAATCTACCACATGTTAACAACAAATTCTTCTTCTCAGCATTACCTCTAGTATCTATTTGCTGAAAAAAAAGAATGTATATTCTTAAATGTTCAGGAGATGAAACAGAATCATATACAAGACAAATGTCTAAAGACTCAAAAGTCTTTATCAAAGGTGTTTCATTTGCTCAAAACTAAATATGTCGGTGCAAAATAGTGCCTAACCCTCAACAAGAAAATTAGCTTATTCTGACAACTGTTTGGCAACCATAATAAAGTTTATACATGTATCACTCACATAGATCTATAATTATTTGTTTCTGGTAGTAAAATATGCATATATTTGTATTCATATTCATTTTACAATCACATACATTTAGTAAGCATTTTATTTTAATCTTGGTCAGCAACATAAAGTCCAGGAGCCTAAAACAGAGGCTCAATGGCAATGATACCATGACCGTTGACAAGTTTATGACAAACTTTATCTCACACAGAAAGGGCTAGTGCATATTGCAAATTTTGAATGGAAATGGGGAACTTGTCTTAGAGACAACAACCCGACCAAAATGCTAAGTAGTTCCTATTTCTCTTTTTTTGAATATAATAAGATATTTATGAATTAATATGACTATAGTAAATGTGTTGTCAAAAGCTCTATAAGGGATCTAATTGTAAACAAACTTATTCTATGATATACCATTTTAATACAGTTAGTTCTAGATCTCAGGACTGGGTTGCTAAAAACTATGGCTAAATTTAGTCATTGGTTAGCTTATGTCTTAAATAAAACTTACTGTTATAACTTTAGTATAATCTGTTGATAAAATTTTCAAGAATTCACAGTTTGGCTCTACGGTTTCTACACTGAAAATCCTAAAAGAAATATAAATGTTTTTCTTTAGTACATACATACATAATATTATCTGAAAATAATATGGGACACTATACTTAATGTACCATACACCAATATAATATTTGTGTTTTGAAATAAAAATAAATGTCTTATTTGTATTCAATGTTATGAAGATCAATGGCACTTCTTTTTCAAGGTTTTTATATAGAAATTCAAATAAACAGTTCTCATTTTTCACTTGCCATCACATTTGAGGCTACTACGGGGGCATACAAAAATATGACTTACCTTGAACCCGGTTTTCTTTCAACTTTATCTAATGTACCAAAGAAATCACCTGGTTGTAACTGAAAAATTTGAAATAATTGAAACAAACAGGAAGAATTATTAAACATTTGATGTATTTATAAAGCCATATATTTATACAATGTTTGTAATACTTGGCAATTTGTTGAAGACTGTATAATTTCTTTAAGGTCTGCAATGTTCCATTCATTTACAGTCTGTGCCAAACTGTTTTAGGGTTTGTGTGACCGAAAAAGAAATTTGATTTTTTCTTCTATATTTTCACCTAAACAATCTAAAATTTTATGTTTGACTTAATGATTTTTTTGTCTGGCATTTTGTCGGTCAGACAGAGTTTGGGATACACTACATTTACTAGGGTAGGAATACTCATTGCTGTCAGGCGACAAAGGGTCGTTTAGGCTACCATTAGCGTCAAATTGATTAAAATTGTCAAATAATTATCATTACCGTTATTTTTGGAAAAAATTTAACATAATCTGATAAAATCAGTTTATTTTTTTTAACATATAAAATTTTATCATCATGCACCAAAAATTACACCGTTGAACAAAATGTATCATAAACAAGATACGAGCCAAACCTGACAGACTGGCATGGATAGTCAAGTAAGAGTATATTTTACATTATTTGTTTGTCCTATGAAGTACTTACAACATCTTTAGATTCCTCTGTAAGTAATGGGGTTGGTGATCTGGAATCTACAATGTTGTCTGGGGTATTCAAATGAGGGTAGGTCAAAGGTCGTACTGAACCTTTTAACACCATATATAAACCATTTCTACCAAATACTGAAATGAAAGAATACAATTATAGTCAACACCAACAGATACAGATTTGTAAATTTTGATTAGTCCTTGTATCATAATATACTTTATAACTCTTTACAACACGTACATTCCTTAATTGTTTGTCCATTATTCTCTGTTCCTTTTATAAGGGCCTTTTTTATGCCACATTTATGGGCATTATGTTTTCTGGTCTGTGTGTCCGTCCATCTGTCTGTCCATCCGTTCATTCTTCCATCTGTCCGTCCATCTGTGCCGCTTTAGGTTAAAGTTTTTGGTCAAGGTAGTTTTTGATGAAGTACTAGTTGAAGTTCCAATCAACTTGAAATTTAGTAAACATGTTACCTATGATATGAACTTTCTAATTTTAATGCCCAAATAATTAGAGATTTTATCCCATTTTCATGGTCCACTAAACATAGAAAATGATAGAATGGATGGGGCATCTGTGTACTTGGGACACATTCTTGTTTTTCTCTTTTCTGTAAATCCTTTCTAGATTATAATAGACCCTCATAATTAATCTAGACTTTTATCAATCTAGAGCCTGAGCTGCCTGACATATGAATATTCTTGTTAGTTTTTAAAGAAAATATGTTGACCTCTGTATTTTATTACATTTTTGTTGCCTGGTTGATGCTTACCCTTTATTTATTTTATTTACATATACATAGACAAATAGTTGTTAACTTCTACCTTATTTGGTCTCGGTTGGAGAGTCGTCTCATTGGCAATCATATCACATTTTCTTATTTTTATAAAGATAATATCAGCTTTTTAAATATCACACCTGCATCAATCAGAGACATCAATAAAATCACAAAAGCTCTGCAATTGGCTCATACAGCAAATAGTAATTGACTGTTTTACAAATACAATTTGCTTGTATTTACTTCTAATTATATAATAAAATATAAATACTGATGACTCCATTACCTGTAAAATCTGTATCTTTCCACTGCTCAAATAAAGCCACAACACACAGTTCCTTAAGAATATTATCTGGAACATTGTCATTGAAAAATCTAAATGTTTTGAAAATTGAAAACATTTTGTCATTGTCTGAGGCAGTCCTTTCAAATGGTCTGAAAACAAAATAATATTATGGAATTGATAAATGCATAGTAACAAATTCTGTGCAAAATGTTGGGAGTTAGGTTGTATATTTTTACAGAAAGGTTTTCATGGATAATTTACTTTAAATAAAAAATGATAATATACATATATGTATAGTACAATTTTAAAATAAAATAAAAAATATTTTTGTTTATTTTTAGTAACCACTCTGAAAGAGCTTTCAACATTTTCTCATACTAATATAAATATACAGAACTGTATGCATAATACAACTGTTTAAAATTTAATAAAATCTTAGAATAGTACATTTAAAGCAGTGTCTGATTTATAAACTGTATTACAACAAAATGAGTAAATATTGATTTTCTTTTTAATCCATGTATTTGAAATACTTACAATTTCCTGAGAAGTTTTCTTAGAGTATTTAAATTATCAGCTCTGACAGCCTCGGGATGTTCACTTTTCCTTTCCTTGTGCAACAAAGGGAGATAATCCCTGATGTCATGTGTTATCTCATCTATTGGATAATTCTTCTTGTCTCTTACAGCTTTTAAATCATCTGTTTTCTTTCCTGTAAAAAACAGATTCAGTTTATTTTGCTGATTGCATTTTAACAAAATAATATCATAGATATCTTTTGACATATTCATGAAAAAGAAACATATATTCCTTACAATTTTCCCTGTTACACAAAAATTTCATTTTTCAGCAGATTTTTAACCTATGAAAATAAAAAATCATTAGTTCAGTTCATGACGGTGTTTGATGAAAGTTATATTTACAATGTGCTCTGTAAAGTTCATTGTTTAAATGGTTTCAGAAACATTGCTTCTATGAATTATACATTTAATATTTGAGAGAAAAAAAAACAAATGATTATCTCCCTTCAATATCTTTAATTATATTATTTGCATTTCTTCTCATATGGTTTATATAATATGCTTATATATAATCAGCTTACCTGTTGCATTGTGGGTAATACTCATCTGTGATGAAAACTTGTCTACACTACAAAAAACAAGAAAAGTTGGCAAATATATTCACGCTAATCTGTTACAATATACTGCTATTTATTTTTATATACATCCTGGAAGAGAAATCACTTTTACAGTTTCAGTACCTGAATCAAGAGACATGTATTGTGTACTTAGTTCACAGTTTTCTTTTTATTTTGGTTTGTATTTGACAATATTTATTAAGAACTTTCTTTAATCTTTGTTTATTAAGGATTTTTTGCATCTTAAAACTATGATTTCTTTTTGAGACTGAAGTATGTCGAAAGTTTGAATTTTCCATATCAAATACTATAGTTGATTTAAGTAGAACATAAACACAGGAACAACATTAATATTTGTCATAATATTTATATAATGTTTTGATATAAAAATATTAGGATATCTCCCCTTGTTTTTATGTGAATATTAAATATACTAATTAGATGTGGAATATATTTCATGAGATAGAAATTATATGATCAAAAAAATCTTCAGGTCAACAATTGATCTACAACAAAAGTGTGTACACTAAAATTTTTAATGAATAAATCATGCTGTGTTTACTAATGAGGTAGATGAATTTCAACAGGACTATTAAAGTTTACCTTTTTTTGGACTGTGCATGAAAAATTCTTTTGCTTGGTGGTTTGGCAAAAATTTCTTTGTAATTTGTCATAAAGGTTTCATGTGCTTCTTCAGAGCTTTTCTCATCCTCTCTGAAATACATTGAACACAGTATATATGTAATGGCATAATTACGATACAAATAAAAAAAGCATAAAAGAACATACTATAAAAATCTGCACAGGAAAATTACTTGTACACAAGCAGTGTAATATTGTCTCTTATCCTGCTTTCGACTGTCTTTTGATATTGTGCAAATACTTTATTAAATTACTTCCATTATGTATCACATGTCCTTGACATCATACTCTTAAACTTAGCACAACAATAACAAAAGTACAAAAACAAACTGATTTAACATAACAATAACATATTGAAGTAACAAGAATATGTACCCATAGGACATGATATACTCAACTAACACTATCACATTTCTGTGTTAGGTGAACCATGATATCTAAGAAAAAGAAAAAAAAAATATGAAAATTTCATGAAATGTGTAAGATGCTTTATATCAAGATGGGGAATAAAAATTGTTGAGAATCACATCTGCACCCTTTCTGTCAAAATCAATAGGTCAGGACAGATTAAAATGTGGAATGCTGATTACGCATTGACTACTGTTACTCTTCTTGCTCATAAAAGGGATAATGTGATTTGTCTGAGAATGTGAACAGAGACAATTGTATTTATAAAGTTCTTTTTAAATTGATTCTGTATTAAATATATATAATTATACAATATCGTAGATAACACGTCTTCAACTATCAAATACCAGCTAGAGAGTTCTCTTTCTTGTTTAATGATTATTACCTTCCCTTCAATCCTTCAATTCCACATAACATTTTTAACTTTTCATAATCAATTGTTGGAGCAGGAATATCTTCATGCTTGTGTGCTAAATTGAAAAGAAAAGAAAGCAATGTTTAAAAACAAATTTATAGTGTAGTATAATTTCACTGTATTTTTGTGTAGCCTATGGAAATACATTTTTGTACTACAATGGTACTAAAATGCAATATTCTATTTAATTTACATTTCCAAGGGGCATGACTCTTTTAAAATTCATTGATCAGCACTTCATTTTTGAATATGTCCTAGACAATGTAGGTATAACTGTATGTATAAACCTTTAATATAAATTCCATAAATACATTGTATCTGGTATATATTGTGCACTTTAGAGCATGTACAATACAGTTTTCTTTAGAAATTACATTTATAAGGGACAAAATTCATAAAAAAAAAGGAGAAGCACTGATACAAAGGGGAGCAATCCTGTCACAATTCAGCCCCCCTCCCCCACCTCAAAAGTCAGTATACCATTATGACTCTCACACACTGTATACCCTAGCTATAATTTTTCTCTAACCATTATGGATTTTTAAGTCAGGCACCAATGTAACAGGGGAGCATGATTTCATTACAAAATTGCTAATCTTCATTTGTGTCTGAATCCCCAGACCTCTGTGGCAGCGTGTAAACCGACTGAGTTAAGGCAACCGCTTATGGCTGACTAAGTAAAATGTATCTACCACATATACTATTAAAGGGAAGCAATCCTGTCACATATGAAGTCACAATTTCCATTGAAAAGGTGCATGAAGTCATATGAGGTACAAAAACATACATGTATGATCTAACCATATACTTCTACTTCTACCGATAGGCGGCCACCATCAATAAGTTGATTATTTTGCCATTTTTGAATGCGCATTTAAAATTTTGACAAGAAATAAGTATTAATTGATAAGAAATTGTGCAATACATTATATATACAGTGAATTAAAAAACATTTTGGAGTTGATCTAGTTTATATATATATATTATTATAAATTATATATTCAATTTTATTTTCATTTGAAAATATATATATTTTTTTAAAAGCATATTTCTTACTATCTTTGGGTTTCTTTCCAAAATGAGCAACCCATCCTGGCTTTGAAATACTTTTTTCAACTTTAACTAGAGCCATTTTTAGAAATACTAATTCTTCCCAATCCAAACGGGCACCTGCTTTTTGTTTATGCCGCCATATTGTTTACAAAATTGTCCAAGCAACGAGAATATTTTCGGATTATACCTAACATAAATATGATTCTTATTATTAAGAAAAACACATTTGAAAGTAACAATTACTTGAATAAAATTTGATAATGAATATTATTGTAAAAATAAATGCGAAAAATATATTCAACATCTCACGTTCGTGTCGTTCCCCATTATGGCTGAGTTCCCAAACGTTGGAAACCACTGTTCATTTGAAACTTGTAAACAACTAGGTATGGATCGTAGAAAAAAGTAACATATTCCTGATTTAAAAAGAACAGCAGCCATGATGAAATGTTAAAACATATCTCCAGAAACTGAGAAAATCTCATTATAAGTTGATTGTTCTTTGTTTACATCCAGCATTATCCAGTAGCAAGTATAATTTTCATGTATCAGTATGATTGGGAAGAAAACAAATTACCAATAATACAACATAATTTCCTGTGATATGGGCCAAGAGGAATGAATGACAGGGCTTCCTTGGAAAACAATGGAATTATAATGGATACCTTTCCTCGTCAGTTTTAATCTAGCGGCGTACTACAGTACATGATATATAAGGCATGGAGATGTTATTGTTACAGATCAGCTCAATTATCTATAGTAAAGGATCTTACAAATTAATGCAAGATACAGTCACAGAAAATAATTATATTCATAAGTACGTCTGAGTCAGTGACAACTCTACAACAGATGTATCCATCGGATCGCCATCAATGATGCTGATACATGGCTGTGTACATTATGTACATGTATATACAACTCGTCTAAACATCAACCCAACAATGTTAGATCTGTAAATTTGCTTTCGCAAATTTTTTGTTCTTCCCTTGCCGGGATTCGAACCCATGCTACTGTGATATCGTGACACCAAATCGCCTGCACTGCAGCCGTCCCGCTAGACCACACGACCACCTGGGCTCTACAAAAATAAAGCTTTCAGTGGCCGTGTGTTACCTTTCCTCGTCAGTTTTAATCTTGCGGCGTACTACAGTACATGATATATAAGGCATGGAGATGTTATTGTTACAGATCAGCTCAATTAACTATATATATATATAGTGGACATAATTTTATGTACTAGTCTAGTCCAAATAATTATGACGTCTGGCACTTGGCTATTTTTTTTTTTCCTGGGATTCCTTCCTACAAGGACATAATTATTTGGACTAGTACTAGTCTTATTTTTATTGTGTTCATTTTTTTGTACATAGATTAGGCCACTAGTTTTCTCATTTGGATTGTTTTACATTTTTCATTTTCATTTTAGGGCCTTTTATAGCTGACTATGCAGTATGGGCTTTGTTCATTGTTGAAGGCGGTACGGTGACCTATAACCTATAGTCATACCTGCCAACTTTCACGATTTAGGCATGTACTACACCCTTTGTCACGATTGCATGATTGGGATCGTGAAAAAACATCTAAAACACGATTTTGTGAAAATCTACATGAACTTGTGTTGTATTCATCTGTGTGTTAGTCAGAATTGTGAAATCGTGAACATGGCAGGTGATTTTTCTCCTTCAATGAGGTTTTTACACAGATTAAGAATGAAAGCATGGCTTATTTGCAAAATTCAATAATGCAGTACTACCATAAAGATAATAAATAGTTGTTTATTCACTAATTTATTGACATTACACTTACTGTAACATCTGTTATTTATGTATTCAATTAAATTACAAAATCATTTAAAGTACAATGTACTATTCTTTATTTTTCACAAGTTCCAAACAAACAGGTCTGGAACCCCCACACATGATGGATATCCCTTTAATGAGGGACTATCCCTAAGTAATAGCCTAAGGCAAGGGGTCATTTTACTATTGTACAAAATGGAATAGAAAAATTTAGATTTTTTTACTTAAAAATGAAAAAGTTCATTATGATTTATATTTGGAACAACTTTTTAAATGAGGGGTCCAATTTTTGAAAATTTTGAAAAATAAAGAAGTTAAAGTCCAAGAACACTTCAAAATTCTTGGTACATGTGTTGACCATATACATGATATAATACCAGATACATGTAGATCATAGGATGTACCGTATAGTTCTTTGGGGAAAGATTTCTTCAAATAGTATGAATATGTGCTCATTTGTAGTTTAAAAAGTGGGTTTTAATGTCCTTTCATTGAGGGGTTACCCTAGGTGTTGTTCCCAATCTGATAAAGGTCCTTCTTTGTGCATAATTTTAAATTGGAAATGTGAACAATCATGTTATATCCTTACACATGAAAATAAATCCTGGGGTTATAGCTACATGTTCCTCTTTTCTACTGATATAATAACTAGAATCATGCAAATAAACTTGATAAAAAGGCTTGAAAGCTCATCATACAAATATGACACTTTTTCTAGTCCACAAAACAGCACGTGCAAAATACATCACAAAGATTTGTAACCTTTGTCTTTGAAATTGTTGTCGCACACAAAAACATGGGCACTTTCAAAAGTTGGCAGGTATGCCTATAGTTGTTAATTTCTGTGTCATTTTGTCTCTTGAGGAGAGTTGTCTCATAAGCAATCATACCACATCTTCTTTTTTTATATATGGACATGATAGATAGAAACTGCCTTTAAAAATGAAAATCCTCAAACATTATCATATTTAAAGGCCTTCAACAATGTACAAAAAATGAACAAAAAACAAATATGTATCATATCAACAAATGAAAACCCCTGACTTAAAACAGGCACATACATACAGAATGTGGCAAGATTAAACATGTTAGTGTGATCCCAACCCTCCCCTAACCTGGGACAGTGGAAGAGTGGTGTAACAGTACAACATAAGAACAAACTATAAAAATCAGTTGGAAAGGCTTGACTCATCACATGGATAAAAATACAAATACTACAAATACAAGACGACTTGGCTAGTACTGCCACATCCACTTGTATAAAAATTATTAACTTGTTCATCCCAACAACAAAAAGACGCTAAGTTCAGATCTGAAAGTACTCACAGTTATTAACAGCTAGTTGAAAGCCACTAACAACTAATAAAAAAATTCATGCATCTCAGACTAAATTATCAATCAGTACACATCCAACATCCAATGGATTTGGTGTAAAGACATCATAAACAGTCCTTGCAATGCCAAGATACATGTATCAACAGATTGTAGATCTATGAATGTGTATATGTATATAACAATAATATTTAGTTTGCTTTTAATTCATCAGTTTTTATTTAAACTTCATTAACTTGTGATTTTTTTTTTTTTTAGATTTCCTGTCATTTGTTTGTGACAATTGTACAAAAACCTTTTGGTAAGTTTTTATTTTTCATTTTTTTTATTATTCTTTACATTTATATCTTATCATTTTAATCTGAAAAAAGTACTTTAAAGTAAACTATGATATATATATATATATATATGAGAAGATGTGGTAAGAGTGACAATGAGACAACTCTCCATCAAAGTCATAATTTGTAAAAGTAAACAAACCATTATAGGTCAAAGACTTGAAAATACAGCGCCTTGGTTAACATGGTTAATATCGAACAGCAAGCTATAAAGGGTTCCCTCAAAAAATATCTTCACTTTAAAACAAACCTGAATTAAAGTCTGTTAGAACTGGACTGAATTGATATGACTACACAACAAATCTAAAATATACAGCGAAAATTATTTTGGTAAGTCACCAGGAAGTCAATAGATTAGTTGTTCTTTTGGCGGCGATGATAACACAAACCAGCTTGATGTGTAAAAATATTTATTTTCACTTCAACAATGTCATGAATGTTCAACTTCATTGTAAATTCCATAATCATGATAAAAAACACAAGACATTCATTTGAATGATAATAAGATAATTTGACTGTTAATTTTTTTTTATCAGAAAGCAAATTTCATGGAGTTCATTTTTTTTTTGGTTTAAACCAAAAAATATATAAATGTGTATATATTCATGTGCCAGGCCTACTCACTGACACAAATATTCAATTTACATGTGATAGAGGTTACTGGTGGGAGAATTGATTAGAGAGGATCTCCAGTTTATAGAATTATATTAAAGGATTGAACGTCATTTCAAAGGATTTTATTGGTGTATAAACTGGACCAAGTCAATAAAAAACATTATAAAAGTTCTTTTAAAAGTTTATGAGTGACTTGGTCCAGTTTATATACCAATGCATTCCTTTAGAAAGGCGTTTAATCCTGCAATTAATAACTTGATGTATTTGTTTAAAAAAAATTACATTGTTATTTTCAGTTTAGAACACAAGTTTCCTGACACACATTCCTGTAGTTTAGTAAGTGTATAATTGTTCTTAAAAATTGTAAACGTAGACATATAGGTATTGGATCAATATTTAGTCATTATTTGAGTGTCTGTGTTTTTTATGCCCCTCTGTAGTGGAGCGGGCATTAAGTTTTACCCTTGTCAGACTGTATGTCTATCCAAACATACGTCTCAAACTTGGTTTTTGTTCTCTAACTTTATTTTGCCTTTACCAAATGTTATGAAACTTATACACAATGCTTCTTACCACATTATTCAGATCAAGTTCAAAATCAAGTGGCTATACTTATACTGTTCTTTAGTTATGCCCTTTTCTTTGTCTAATTTGAATTTGCCTTTTCCAAATGTTATGAAACTTACACAATGCTTATTACCATATAACACAGATCAAAATGGAATTTTGGTGGTGTCATTTTTACTGTTCTAGAATTATGCTTACTTTAAAAGTCCTGACCAAAACATACCCTAACCTGACATAAATAACAGGATCCCCATGCAAGATGGTATACAACTTTACCTGAGGTTGTTAAAGGCATGTAGGTGTTGCCCTCTTGTTAGTATTTGGTTCTTTTCACAGCCATTTAATACCAGTATATTGTTTAACTGATTTAGTGTATAAACATCTTCACCTGACCAAGAATAGTAGCTTAGGACGTTGTGCAATGCTAGATTTAGATACTGTGGATTCAGAAATCATTATGATGTTTTTATTAATGCAGATAATATGAATTGGGTAGTCTTGCAAAGATTAAGAACTTGCATTCTGATATCAGGTACAAATATCTGTTTACAGATTTTCATGAAATCGCAGTGATTAATCAAGAATTCTTGTCCATTCTTAAAAAATCGCAATAATTTGTGAATTTACAGTATGAACATTTCAAGTTTGGAAGACTACCAGTATATATGATCAGTAATGAATGATGTTGACACATTGTATCACATTTTGTGTTTTATTTTTCAGGAATTTGCCACATCCACAAATAAGAAATATGAAGGTGTCAGAAGTTATAATTGTGTTTATGATAACTGTGATAAAAGGGAGCTATTGCCAGTTGTATGTGAGAAATGTCATCTAAATTTCTGTTTAAGGTATGTTCTATTTATGAATAAAAAATAAATCAGGTAAAAACTACTAACACAGTTTCCCAGCAACATGTGGTAAGACAAGAGGTCAAAATACTGTCTCTAATGAAGAGTAGATGTCTTTATTATACAAGATTGTTTCATAGTCTTTAATAAGATGACAAGTATATATAATTATTTATTTCAAATGATTCAACTGAAGATAGAAAAACTACAACCAAATTAATTTCTTAATATGTAAATAATATGACAAAACATGCATTTGTCAAAGTTTCTGGCTTGGATGAATATGCAGCTTTAAACTTTTTTTTATTTCAACTAATATTCCTTCCCCCCTAGCCTTATCTTATAGGTGATCAATTTATATACATATATGCATTTTGTAGATAGACACAATAAAATTGAGAAAGGAAATGGGGATTGGTTTCTGTTACAGTAATATGACAATTGAAAAGTATGTGCATTAACTCCTCAATATTATTGTAGCCACAGACATCCTCAGGAACACAAGTGTACAAAGTTAGAAGTAAAGGAGGAAAAATGTCAAACCGCTTTGCATGTACAGAAAATTCTTGGTATGTCGATGAATAATGGGCAATAAGAATTTATATACACCATCATGATCAGAAACACAGAAAAAAATTAGGAATGAAGGAATGAATTTTATAAACAAATGAAGGAGATGAGAATGGGTTTCAATATCGCTGGGCAAATCTGAACAAAACTTTGACACAATTGTTCCTATGGTAGTACTGAATTCAATGTTGCCCTGGTCAAACATTTTGCTATGAGCATGTAACATGCTGTTGATTAACCTGAGCTTCCCCTTAGGGTTTTTTCGGTTTCAACATCAGAAATATTTTTAAAGCATTTTGATAAAAATAAAAATGAAATTTGACCACCTCCAAGAATGAAAGTATGTAAAGTTTACTTATACTGCTTAAAATGACATGACAAATCAGTGGCGGATCCAGAACTTTTCCTAAGGGGGGCCCGCTGACTGACCTAAGGGGGGGCCCGCTGACTGACCTAAGGGGGGGCCCGCTCCAGTCATGCTTCAGTGATTCCCTATATAATCAACCAAATTTTTCCCACGAAAGGGGGGGGGGGGGGCCTGGGCCCCCCTGGATCCGCCTATGCAAATGATTTACATACTTGTTAATAGTATGCATAGTAGGGTCATTGTTAGATCGAATTAAATGAGAATAAATTTATATTTGTCTTGGTTTTTTTTCAGAATCAAAACCATCAAAGCAAGATGGTAAAAAACCAAAGAAAGCAAGTAAAACTGCTGCTAAAGTAGCTCTGATGAAAATGAAGATGAAAGCTACTGGGGAGAAGGGCACACCAGAAACTGAAAAAGTTTATATATTGATATATCTACCTAAAACATTGTCACTTGCAGCAAAACCTATGTACTTCTCAAAGGTCTCTGTTGGATTGTATTATCATTATTGTCCATGTTTTGAAAAATTCATTTAAGCTCTTGTTTATCATTATAAAGAAGTTCTATGGATTTTTTTACAAAATTTATATAACAACCTTATTCAGACTTGAGATTAAAATAATTAAAAGACACCTACAAAACTAAAGCTCCATTTATTATGTCTTGAAAGAATCTTAGAATGACAGTTTGGGGCATTTTTAAGATGTCCCCTTCAAATCATAATTCTTTACCGAAAATATTAGTTTATTCTCAAGTGCCTCAAATTCTACATGTAATTAAGCTTTGAAAATCATACATTTTATATTTTAGGACATCGAAAAGTCATTCTATATGAACAGTTGTTAAAAGTCCTTTGGTTCTTTTGGAACACAGCATGAATAAAGTAATTCCAAATTTTCATTAATTTTTTTTTCTTGTAAGTCATTGCCAGTAGACTTATTGGGTATGGAATTTTAAGTTTTTGACTTATTATAGAATGATAAAATATTATGTTTCAGACATGGAGTTTTGGTAGAATTATAGATTTTGTTGCCAGTTCTGTTCAAATGAAAAATGAAAATAACACAGGAAGCGAAAAGGTACAAAAATAAACAGCACAGTTTAGTGCATGAATTCCTACTTAATGTTTACAACCAATGGGGCATATTATCAAATTTTACAATGGGAGGCCTCAATTCCATGGTGGTTTATGTACATTGTAGCTGGCTAATAAATACTTGGATAGGGTGCTGAAATTCTAAATGTTAAAAGTATGTTGAAGTCATGACACTTTAATTTGCCAAAATGAAAATACAGCTTGTTTAATGATAATTGCTAAAGGCTATAGTGGTTTACAAACAAACTTCTTACTTCCTCCTATGAAAAAGAGGACCAAAATCTAATTTTAAATTTTATCTTATTTTTTTTTTAAATATCAGATGCTATTCAATATTCAGGCTCAGCTCAAATCATTATGTCTTACCTTAAAAGTTGCTAAGGAATATGTGAATCCTCCTATAAAAGTAATAGGATGTGTGCCATTGAGATAGCTATCCACAAGAGTCCAAATGGTGTAGATAAAAGCAACTATAGGTCAGTGTACAGCCTTCAACAATGAGCAAAACCATACTGCATTATCAACAAAAGGCCCCATCATGACATAATGCAGAAAAATTAAAATAGAAAACCAAATTGCCTGATTTATGTACAAAACAATTACCAGGGTAAGGAAAAACAAATATGATGGACACCAACCAAAGACGATCATTAAATTACAGGCAGAAAAAATGTGGTGGGGTTAAACATGTGTGTGACCTTATTTATTTTATTTAAAATATATCTTATAACTTTTTACAGAAATTAAGATTATTTAACCATGAGAGTGGAAGACTATTACCTATGGAGAAAACATTAGACTCATTGTTAAGTGAAGAAGTTATATTTAGTGGATCATCAGTGATACTGGAATATGTTACCACAGAATGTTCTCAATTAGACAATACAGAGGACTATAAAACATGATACAGTTCACAGATATAGGACCAGGATTTTATTAACAGAGGAAAACATGTTATTTCCTGAGTTTCATCAACATGCAACGGTGAAAAGATGAAAGCAGAACTGAAAGAGTCATAGACAGACCATTCTAAAATAAATCTGACTACGTTAAAAAATGCACCTTATTCTCATATTAGGCCATCACTGTTTATTACATGAAACATAGGAAGTTGAATCTTTTGAATAAAGTAAATTTTATCAAAGTTTCAGATGTTTATTCATTGAGGCATTTCAGCGATACCTCATTGATGGCACAAGAAATGTCACCAAAAGTTTTGAGACATTAAATGGAAATGGCAGACATGGCTATAAATTAATCATTGGGATAAAATGCTAGTTTTGTCTATTATTTTGATAGAGGAAATCTGACATGGGAAGTATTTCCAGAATGTTTGATCTACCTGAATACTTTCATTTATATCAAAATGAAATCTTTTGGATAAAGATGACATGAAAAGCAATCCAAACCCTACTGGGTATGAAACAGACTTGAAATCTATATCTTCCAAGGTTTATCACTTCCTTTGATAGGATCAAGGATAGTTTTCTTGACAAAGCTTGTATCACAAATACTGAAATTGGTGTATGGATTGATTCTTCGGTTTATGTTTGTCTGGCAAGGTTCATCTGACCTTGACCTTATTTTCATTGTTCATTTGATTATTTGGCAATGTGAAGTTTGATAACTGTTCTCAGATACTGTAAGAAAAAGGTGAACTATATTTCGTGTATGGATTGATTGTAAAGTGCACATGTCTGTTTGGCAGGGTCCATCTGACCATGACCTCATTAACATGAAAATGTTTATGGACACCATCACAAGTCAGTTGACTTTGAACAATACAGAATAGGATGGATGTGATCCAATCTCATAATCACAATCCTGTCATCTTTTCCGAATGTGACCTACAGTGCTACAATTTTAAAAGTGTCTTCCCTATGTACCATGTATGTTTTAATGGAACAGCCCTCAGATCAATCCTGGTTTTTGATGGAGGTGGTGTTGCTCTGTCTTACTTTCATATGTTGTTTGTCTTTCTACCTCTTTTTTTTATTACCTCCACTTTTTGAAGTATCTTGTTTTTGGTTCTAGTTATTTTTAAGAGTTCCTATTACAAATTCATGGCATTTGCAAGTGGTATCATTTTGTATAAAACTGTCAGGAAAGCTTTAAATTAATATACTCACAGTGGACATTTTACAACATTGATGTGAAAATCTGTTCTCTATTTACGTTGCCATTAAAACAAAAACAAATCTTACTGATATTTTATTGAACATTTTCAATAAATTGTACACCTTACAAAATAAATAGCTACAAAAAAAAAACTCCACAACACTTTATATTACATATACAAAAATATATAGACTAGAGCAAAAACCATCTATACTTAACATTCTATACTGAAAATATACAAAAGACTAGAACAGCCATTATCTACTGTTTTATCAAATATGTGTCCGTCTAAAACAAAGTCTCAACTATTCTAGCAATCATGTTGAACTTTAAATACTGTAATTTGAACATTTTGGGGATTATGATTTCAAAATTATCAAATCTTAAATAACTAAAACTTTTGATTTTATTTCATTACATTTCTAGAATCACAATAAATAAAGCTATAATTTGGCTGGATTTCTTTCATTATAATTTTAAATTAATAATATTTTAAAAAATCAATGCCATTACAACCAACATGACACATGTCGATTGTCGTAAAATCCAAAACTTTAATGCTAGGAGTATGAAATAGTCATTAAAAGTCTCAAACTAATTTCCATTTTTATAATTAGGATGTTTGAAATCTTTGGAAGAAAATTGAAAATATAATCTTAAGAAATAACATTTATATTAGATTTTAAGATAATAAATACAGCCATCCATTATTATTTATATCATGTAAATATTCCTGATATTGGTTAACTACATTGTCAAACTACTTTTAAACTGATTTTACAGCTGGTTACATTTGGCAGGTTTGTATAACAGAACATGTTTAGGTATTGCAGTACCTGTTTTATTTTAGTTCCTAGTTTAATTGAGCTGTTCAATAAAAACACACATGGGACCCAGAGAGCAACTTTGAAATGTCCACCATTGGTGGGTTTCAAGAAAAGTGAAATACCTCTATAGGTGGTTATCCTTTCCTGGGTACCACATTTGTTTAAATGGAAAAGCCTCTGACAAATGGAACAAATATTCTGTTGTTGATTTTCCTCACAGGAAATTGTACATACAGTATTGGCAACATATGAAACACAACAAGCTTTTGAAGAGGGGGCAATACATGTATAGAATGCAAAAAGCTGTTTTTTTTCAAGTTTTCCCTTTTTATACAAACTAGTAAATATTTAGATATATTTGCAGGGAGGGATTTAATAGTTCAAAATATGAAATATAGAACTAATGAAAGGAAGATTCTTGACTGATTACAAATATATCAGTCAAAATAAATTACACTTATAGCTACCCTGTATACTTAAAGCTAATGCAAACAAGAATGTGTCCAAAGTACACGGATGCCCCACTCCCACTATCATTTTCCATGTTCAATGGACCGTGAAATTGGATAAAAAATATAATTAGGCATTAAAATTAGAAAGATAATATCATAGGGAACATTTGTACTAAGTTTCAAGTTGATTGGACTTCAACTTCATCAAAAACTACCTTGACCAAAAACTTTAACCTGAAACATGCAATTTCATTTTCTATGTTCAGTGGACCGTGAAATTGGGGTCAAAAGTTTAATTTGGCTTTAAAATTAGAAAGATCATATCATAAGGAACATGTGTACTAAGTTTCAAGTTGATTGGACTTCAACTTCATCAAAAACTACCTTGACCAAAAACTTTAACCTGAAGCGGGACAGACGGACGAACGAACGAACAGACGAACGAACGAACGGACACACAGACCAGAAAACATAATGCCCCTCTACTATCGTAGGTGGGGCATAAAAACATGTTGAAGATCCTATCTTTCTATTGAATAAAACTGGTCCCTAGATCATAATTTAACTTCTTTAGGTAGCAATTAGTTATTTAAAAAGTCAACCGATTTAAGTTTTATCTTTAGTTAAAATATATATTATGTTACATACATTTTATAATAGGTATCTGTACATAAGCCAGGAGCAAGAAAGAAGATACATGTATATCAATTATAACATTTTTTTCCTTTTCATATAAATTTGGAAAAGTTAAAGCTGAACATGTTTCACAGAAAATGTCATGGTTATTTGATCATCAATTTTTATGTAAAATAATTTGTCACAGAAGAGGCATTAAGAACTATGGGTAAAACTCCAACATATACATTTCTTTAAAAAAAAAAAAATCAAATTTTATAAATGCCTTGAATAAATAAACATTCAATTTGCAATTATAAGAAAAATGTATAAGATTCATTTAAAACAGACTTCATTTGTATACCATTAAACAATATACTGTGGAAATATTATTATTCGTCGGATATCAATTTTTCAGGGTTTTTGTGGGTACAGGTGATATACAAATTATTTTTTCAAAGAATTACAAATTTTCTATCAGGTTGTATTTCACAAAAATAAGAAATCACACATCAACAAAAAGGCAAATTTCCTCAATTCACATTAAATTGTTTCCCACGAAAATAATGAATCCACAGTATTTAACGTCTGTATATGAAGCATGTATATATATATATAATAGGCAATTGTTTGGTGGGATAAACTGGCAGGCGTAAGGCATGATATATATTCTTACAGTAAGTTTTACTATAAATATAAATGCCCCAATCAATTATTTTTGTAATTGAAATTATTTTTAATGTTCACTTTGTTAAAGTTGATATTTGTAATTCAAAATAATATAAATCTTTTCCACAGATTTAAACAATACACCAAAATTATAGAAATCTAGAGATATGTACATGTATTGATTTTTAGATACAAACAACATTAGGAAAAATATAAATTCTGATTTTGAAATTAATTCTATAGGTACAGTTTGCACCGTTAGCCACTAGTCCGATGCCCCAGACTAGTAAATATTAATTTGGACTGGTGAAAATTTTCTATAGTCATATAGGAACAAGTTTTGATATTTAGTGTCCGGACTAGTAGATGAAAAAGTTTTTGGTGCAAACTATAGTATAAAGCATGAATGTTTAAGGTTAAGAATTGAAAGTTCATTATAGGATAAACTGTGATGTACTTATAAACTATTTTATTAAGACTAAGTGGGTAAAATTTAAACAAGTAGTGAACTTCTAAAGTACACAGCAAAGCACATGAAACCAGTAAAAAGTTTCATAATTACCATGAATAAATAACAGTTGCACCATTTGTATAAACACAACTTTACAAAATTGTGACGAATATATTATTAATATTATCTTATGATAATAATTTATAAAAGAGTAGTTACTGGAAATAATGAAATTACTGTAAACCAACTTATTTTCGCAAGCTATTTATTGTCGTGATTTTCATAAGTAAAAACATAACGCTAATTTAAATCGTTATGAATATGTAAAGCTTGACTCTTTCCTTATTAAATTACATCAAATAATTTTAAGATTGCGAAATGGGATAGTAAGGACTAAATACAAAATAAAGTATCAGCCAAATAGCTTGGTTTACAGTATGATCAGACATGAAAATAAACAATGATTCAAGTGTAATAGAATGAAATCCAAAACAGTGTGGCTGTGGCCATTGATTGTACATTGTGAGCAGTGGTCGTAACATACAAACGTTCACCTAAATTGTCCCAGTCTATGGATGAATTTAATGTGTCAATCAATGGCCACAGCCACACTGTTTTGGATTTCATTCTACACTACTTTCAAGTTGGTTCATTTATGTCACAATGCTTATATCATTATGTCACAGCAAGAACCAACTGTTCAATGACATCATTTAAACCAATTGACCTTGGGTCAACTGGTGTAACTTATTCATAAAATACAACTCTAGTTTGGTCTAAAATAAATATCAATAAAATATAAATTTTTGCAATATGCTCCCGTAATATAAACTCTTCAACTATGCTCCCCTATTTTTATAAACTCTGAAATTCATACCTTTTATATAAACTTTATGTGTAAAATCTAGACTAGTTAAAAGCAGACTAACATTGAACATCTAACCAAATATAAATACATACATGTATTCACAGCCAACAAAACAAACATTTGATCACAGATAACATGTGCATGTAGTATAAAAATATAATTACATTCCATACAAAATAATAGGAGACAAATAATTCTTTGCAATAACTTAAGACAAAGCTTTGTGACAAATGTGAGGGAAGCTGGTAGCTATGATATCATTTTTAAAACATCCACCTCATTCATACGATTCAGTTGTTAAAAAAAAATATTTCAAAAAAATTGAGGCTATATATGTACGATCGAATTGTTGCCCTAAGCCCTTTGGCATACAAATTGATGGCCTTGGGCTGTTTTCTACTTTTTGGTCAGGTTGCTGTCTCTTTGACACACTCCCCATTTCCATTCCCAATTTGATTTAAACTTTGAATATACATTTATTACACTCTTATTACTGGTAATGATATTGCTTATGGAATTATAACCTACAGAGAAGGCTTTGCTTAGTTAAAAGAATTAATGCAATCATTTATAATTATTGCTGCATAAGGTATAAAATATCATACTACATGGGACAGTAAAATATGCCATTTTTCTAATTTAAAAAAAAATAATTACATTTAAAGTTATGCAGTACATTAACAATGTAAAATAAATGTTTTTGTTATCTAAAATATGAACTTTCATTCCATTCTGCAAACACATATATGCATAACAAATTAAAACGTATTGAACGACACATATTCTTCACTCTTAAATTACTAATTTATGGGAAAAGCAATACAAGTATATAATATTTTTTAAAGTTATTACAATTATTTTCAAAATAAGACTTTGTCTCTAAAAATATTTTATTCAGATCCCCAAATTTTAGTTTCCTAATTATAAGCTCTAAAGTAAGTGAATTGTTGCAAGTCTGTGCACATCTGTAACAGTGAACCACTTTGACATTAAATGTATAGTGGTGATCAGCTCAGAAGTGTACAGACTTATAAAACTTGAGTGTTTACACAACTAGTTCTAAATATTGAAGTGACAAATTTCACTTGTATTTTAAATACTATTTTTTACAAATATTTGTATATTAAAATACTAAAAAGACCATCTCATTCATGCACAGTCATTCAAAACTACAACACCAAACAAGCACACATGTATGTGATATGAAAACTAGACTTTACTGCTGTTTATCAGGATATTTAAGCATGGTAAATATCTTATAGCAAAACATTCCAATGCATAAGGCCATGAAAAGCGAAAAAATTACAGAAGTGAAATTTTTAACTGTCATATCTATGGCACAAACTGCAAACAAAACCTGACAAAAAAATAACCAGATATACGCTATATGATATGAGACAAAAATGAACACAATTTCTTGGCAACAAATATAACTTATAAATAAAGATTCTATAATTTTGGTTTTAAGCTCAACTAAGCTGCATCACACTGGTAAAATGTCAGGCACTAATGTCTAGGAATATGTAAAAAGAAATGACATTCTTCTCCTGCATATTTTTACAATATCAATCCTCAGCACTTAAGTCTCATAACAAATACTGATAACAATATATCCTTTGCACCATAAAATCGTCACTTTCAACTTATGAATAGATAGTAATGACTTCATGTCCACTTCCTCGGACCATTAGTACTCGGTCAATTCCTTCTGTCAGTACCTCTAAAAACTCCATATCTAATGGCTCGTTAAGGTTTCATAATTCACATTTATTGGGAACCAAATGAAACATCACCATAAAGAAAGAAGTGATAAATAAGTATTCTGGGAAAAAAATATCACAAAGTAATATTAGTAATTTGTGATCATGAAGTTTTTGAAAAATTTGGCACTTGACTTTTTTAGCTATTTTCTGCTATTGAAGGAAGAATTGATATTCCCTACTAACAATGACTTCATCCCTGTTTAAAAATTAACAAGAATGTGTCCATAGTACACGGATGCCCCACTTGCACTATCATTTTACATGTTCAGTGGACCGTGAAATTGGGGTCAATACTTTAATTTGGCATTAAAATTAGAAAGATCATATCATAGTTAACATGTGTACTAAGTTTCAAGTTGATTGGACTTCAACTTTATCAAAAACTACCTTGACCAAAAATTTTAACCTGAGCTTCACACTATCTTTTTCTTTGTTCAGTGGACCGTGAAATTGGGGTCAATACTTTAATTTGACATTAAAATTAGAAAGATCATATCATAGGGAACATGTGTACTAAGTTTCAAGTTGATTGGAATTCAACTTCATCAAAAACTACCTTGACCAAAAACTTTAACCTGAAGCGGGACGAAAGGACACACAAATGGAGGCACAGACCAGAAAACATAATGCCCCTCTACTATCGTAGGTGGGGCATAAAAATTGAGTGAAATAGAAAGTTTTTCATATAACATCTATATTTCATATAAAACGTTGACCCAAAGACAATCCCGCCTTTATGTAATTTTAATAGTGTGTTGCAAATGCTGAAATTAAAATGACAATACATGAAACATGTTAACCATCCAACACATAAAAAATCAATGAACAGTGATTTAAGGTATAGGAACAAAGAATCTCCATGGAAATTAGAAATGCAAAAGTTGCAAATCCTTATACAACTCTTTACCAAATATCATTGACTTACCATTAGTGGTTCATCTTATACTGCACTTAACACAAACTTTAACATGTAAACTTTTGAACTTTAACATTTAAACTAAGCAAAGTTTTAATACTCCCCATTGAAATGAGATGTGCCAAAGTAAATACAACTGCATACCAAATATCATTGACCTACCACTACCTTAACAGACCTAATAAAAACATGTACATGTTAAGTAAGTAAATGTTTAAAAGTGAATAAACCATGACTGAAAGGTCAGGGTAAAATAAGCATGAGGGGAGACAATAAAAAGGATACAGTTGAGTTCTCCTGCCTGTGATTTAGGTGGAGCTGGGAGATTCAATATGACTAACTGTGCCTCATGAGATTTCTCTATAATTACTTCATTCAATCTAACTGCTGTGTGCATTCTTCTTACATTCTTTTTATCCCTGAAAGTAAAAAAAAAATGCAAATATTTTGTATAGATACAACAAATTATGAGAATTGTACTTAGAAAGCTACTTTTAAAATGATAATCAACCTAGTGCTGCTGTATAAAGTCTCAGAGTGATAGATTAGGCTGTTGTTTAAGTGTAATTATATTCAAATTAAACACTTTTTGTACTAATTTTAAAGAACTACCTAAGGATAAAAAATATTTCTGGCTGTTCACAAATGAGCATTTACCAACTCTCATATGCCTAGGAAATTACAATTATTACATTATTTTAGGTTTAGAAATAAGATCCAAATGTAATCAAAATATATGAAATACTATTCTATTATTATGCATTTTGATGTAATAGTTATGTAAGACACATGTTGTGTTAGGCTCTGATCCTGTCCATAACGTTATAGTATGGTATTAGGTTTCTGTTTTGCTTTTTTATCCCAATCATCTTGTGCATGATATTGTTTTAAAATGATGTCCTTTATGGGTTCTTGATTAGACTAATAAAATTCTTATCTTATCATATCTTATTCAATTCAATATGCATATAAGTTTGGTTATTGCTATATCAGAGATTTTTATGATCCAAACAAGAAATAAAAGAATGATTTATTTTTTCATGTTATTTAATTTTGTGGTTTTACTAATGTCTGCATTTAGAACATTTGTAATTTGTTGAACAGTTAAATTTGTGGTTCACTTGTACACAGGAATCCCACAAAATTGGTACCTAACAAATAATCATGAATCCACAGTATCTTGCACTGAAGATTGAGAATTGGTCTGATGGTTGGTGACAGATTATAGTAATGTTGGTATTGATCAAATTACTCATTGTATTGTGAAGACAATCGAATCAGCTTCTAATATGATATGTGCGATTGAAACAAACCATTCTTAGTGTTAAATTTAGTAGATCATTATAAGCAGGATCAGTTGGTGTGGTAGTTTTAGAGTTGACTTAGATGATGGCGTGAATGTGTACTGGTTTTATGTGTGTTGGAGACTAGTTATATATGTTATATATGTACTTATGGTTAAATATTTAGCAGATCATTATTAGAAGGATCTGTTGGTATTGTAGTTTAAGAGTTGGCTTAGATGATGGCGTGAATGTGATGTTGGAGACAAATTATATATATGTACTTACGGTTTAATATTCAGTAGATCATTATTACCAGGATCTGTTGGTGTTGTGGTTTTAGAATTGGCTTTAGAGGATGGTGTGAATGTGAACTGGTTTTTATCTATAGAATCTGTTGAACTCTCTGAAGGACCATCTTCATGTACTGTTTCTAGTTTCACTTTTAAATTGGAAGGGGTCTTCATTGATGAAAAATCTAAGAGAGTTGATGGCTGAGAAAAAAATGATATAAATAATTATTAAAATGACAAAGAATATGTATGCATGAAGATTCAATAAACTCAAGCTATACAATTATAACTTTAAGCATTGCGTAATGTGTTTTTATCTAAATCTCTTTCTTTGATGACTTTTTTTCACTTTGCATATTTCTTAATCTTATTTCACACCTTGCTTAACTTTTAACTTTTTCTTATAACTTTTGAATAATAATTCTACATTAGTCAGTTATATTTTTGTCTGTGATCTATATGGCCATAATTTTGAGATATAATCTAGAAATTATGTATAAGACTTACCTCTAGACTACCTGACCTTGATCCTCTCCTGATGACCTTTAACATCTCTGACCTTTGCTCCATCATCAATGTTCTCTCATAAGTATAGGCTGATATATCATTGTTACTCTGTATAAAGAGAGAGACATTTATAATTGTCCTATTACATGTAGCTATGATTTTGTGTTTTAGGAGGTAAATAACTCTACAGGGAGATAACTCTGTAAAAATCAGCTGAACGTTTGAATCATGTTCTATTGTTAAGGAAATATTAAGCTTCTCAAAGATCAAAATTGATACTTGTCAAACTGGTATATAACAGGTCAAATTTTTCCAATTAAGTGGGTGGTTAAAGTTTTTGAAATATTCAAATTTTTTTCAAAGGATCAAAGTAAATATTTTGTCAACACTTTGTGAAAATTGAACAAGCCAAACTAATTTAAGTCAAGGTGTTTGGTTTCACCTTAATTAACTAAGAAATTTTTGAAAGCATTTTAAAATTATTATTGTCAAACAATGGACAGCAATGCACAATTCATCACTGGTAATTTTTGAAAATGGTGCATACAAATGATGCTTTCAAAGTTAAAAACATGAGTTTCATTTTTGTGAAACTTACTCAGTCGCATTTTTCTGTTTTTTAAAAACCATCAAAACAATTTCTTAATTCAGTATTGTTTTTTATCAATTGAAGTTTGTGAAAAACAAAAGGTGTCTACAGAAAGAAGAAGACCATGCATGCCCCATCTACTGCTAAACTGAAGAATATATTTGGCCATCTAAATTATCATCCAGTTCTTAATCTTTTTAGATACACCAATCTACAGATTTATTATGTTGTTTTACTATGATAAGTTTATTTACAACCACTGGGTCAATGCCACTGCTGGTGGAGTTTTTATTCCCTGAGGCAATCACTTGCCCAGTAGTCAACATGAATTATTATTGATATGGTCATAATTATAAATTAACTGTTTACAAAGCTTTGAATTTTTGAAGTACTAAGGCTTTTCTACCTCAGAAATAGATTACCGTAGCTGTATTTGGCAAAACTTTTAGGAATTTTTGGTTCTCAATGCTCTTTTGCTTCATATTTTATATGGCCTTTTTAATGTTTTTTTATTTGAGCATCACTAAAGTGTCTTATGTAGACGAAAACTAGCTTCTGGCGCATATAACAAAAATTAATCCTGGTATCTATGATGAGTTTATTTACTTACCATTTCCACAACTTCTACTTCAGCATTGATTCGTAATTGATACATAAATGTTTCTAAATCTTTCTTCATCTGCACTGTATTATCCTCAAGTTCTTATAAAGGTTAAGGTCATATAATCACCATTCTTTTCTGATAACTTAATATTATCATCACATATAATCAACATCATTTAATCTTTCGTTTCTACAGTTTTAAGATATAATACACAACTTGTCAGATTTTTATTGTTAACTCATAGTGCGATAATACTTTATATCTTGGGACTTTTAATTTGAAGAGTGAACTTTCATTCAAAGTAATGTAAAAGAGTTGAAACGTTTGTCTCACTATACATGTATTACTATATTGATTAAATTATAACAGAATAACCTTCACAACTGTTTAATGAAAAAAATACATATTTTATCTGAGCGAATACTTTCTTTACAGTATGTGCGCTCCAATTTGTTATATGAGTGAATTTTCCCATTATGGGATTTTCCTATGAAAAATAAATGAAAAGAATTCCAATGTTCCCTGCCGATAAAAAAAAACAAACTATATTGCTCATATAAATTTCATAAAAATCTGTCAAGCACTGTACATATGACAGCATTTACAAGACCATCCAAATAATCTGTTATTTTTTGTCTTCAACACCCTTTCTGTCAGGGACACAAAAAAAAAAACACAAATTTTCTGTATATGCCAATAAAAACTTATATTATTCAAGTTTCCAAATGCAGTCATTTGCTTTACCCATATTGCATATTTTGAGTTTGTATCTAGGAAGAATATCAATTTTGCAGTTTCAGAAAAAAAGAGGGAGAATTTTTCATTGAGGAGCCACCAGGAATGTTTCAGCAGGCTTCAATGGGACTCTCGACTAACAGTGCAGAAAAAATGTACCAATGGGAAATTTTTTTGACAAGGCAATTAAATTATAAATTGGTACACCAGAAACATTTAAATTAATTATTGTAGAAATTAAATTTTAGCTTTGATATGATGTGAACCCATTTATTTCCCTTCGGTAAATGGCCAATAAAACTATCAATAAAACCATTTACATCTCTGATACAATCATCACATGTTATCATAAAGGATACGAGCTATAGTAAATATTCTTAGTTTACAGTTTTTAAATGTTCTGTGTTGCTTCAATAAAAATGGCAGTAACATCAGCATGCCTCCATCATGGACAATCCACCAAATATCTACTGTACCCGATAATTTCTCTCCTTGATCTGGGAACTGGTTAATTCCCTTTACTGCTAACAGAGCCATCTGTCCAGCATTGATATTCTTTATGGCATCTGAAATAAAAACTTTCAAAGATGATTTTCTTTCATTACATGAAGTAATCTATTGATTAAGATAACAGGAAGAAATTTGAAAACATGTATTTTGTATTTAGAAAAAAAACAACAAGTAAAGCTTAAGTATGTTTGTGTGACTGTCCCAACTCATAGTTCATCTTTGATCGTCCGTTCTGTCTGTCCTTAAAGGTATTTTCACATATAATGGGGGCATTCCTGTCTCAAGACACATTCATGTTCTTTTTTTTTTTATATGACCTGTCTTGTTGGATTGCTGTCTGAATGACATTTACCCCATATTATATTCTATTAATTTTTATGGCTTACCTATAAACACTTTGTGACTTCTCTCTTCTCCACTGTGTCTCCAACCATAGGGCCACCCTATCATAACTGTATTATGACGTAATCCACCTAACCCAGCATTCTGTATTCTATAAATAGTAACCCAATAAAATAAAATGAATGTGGAACAGTAACACAAGTTAAACATATACTGTAGAAACTTTTAGGATGTTTTCCTTATTGTGAACTTAGTGATTGGATAGGTTTTGCGAAAAAATACAAACTTGCACTAAAATTTTGATTTGATCTCACGTTTATCAACTGTACAACAATAGCAATAATAAATTAAAAACCAATTGTTCAGAGAACCATTGATGGTCTTTCCACCAGTAATGATTTTTTTTTATATGAAAATATTAAAATTTGGTTTTTTAATGTCAATTTCAGCGTCAAATGACAACTTATTGTACGCTGATTCCAAAAATATAAGGTTTCTATACAATAAGATATAAATAAGAGAAATAATTTTTTACTTCCGGTTCAAAATATGTTACTTCCGGTACTGTCTTAGAGTTTATTTGACGCTGATTCCAAAAATGTATGGTTTTACATACTTTTACAATAATTTATTACAAAAATCAGCTACTTCCGGTTTACAAAAGGTCACTTCCGGTTAGCTTTTTCAACTTCATACTGCTTGCAACCTAATTCAAAAAGTCTAATAGCTTTAACATGAATACATATGAGGTAAAAGCAAAGGTCAAAATCTAGAACGTTAAATTAACATATGACCTTGAGCTCAATTTCAATGTCATGAACCAAGGACCTCAAATCAAAAGACTCTAGGTCTTTACTTTATATTGTTAATGAGTTGTATTACCATACGACTGATATTAGATATAAAAGGGGGAAAAACTCACAACAAATGTTTACGTACCCTTTCGACTAAAATTTATGTCACGACTAACAATTATGTGAAAATATTTTGTTGATATCTTATAAGATTTCTGAAAATAAGAGATAACAAGCCAAAATAAAAAATTTAATCATGACCTTGACCTTTGACCTTGACCTCATTTTCATTTTTTTGGACCAAGGACCTCAAATCAAAAGACCCTAGGCCTCTAACACTTATGGTTTTCCAGTTAAAAATGCATATCACTTATATCAAATATAAAAGGGGAAATAACTCTCATATGGAGTCTCCGGATAGCTTCGGTCAAAATAAATCAAATCATCCTGAGGATATAACGAGCAATTTGGTAAAATAAATTTGTCGGTTTCTTATACGGTTGCGAATATTAAGCGATCACAAGAAAAACAGTGTTCGGGGAGATAACTCTTACATGGAAAAGATTTTGGTTACGTGGTGTCAGTTTCAAAAGCGTATTAATTGTTCGATATCATATACCATATGTCTAAGCAACATCTTGCGAAGGAACAAAAAAATTGCGAAGGAACAAAAAGTTGGCGGAAGAAAAAAAATAATAATAATAATCAGAAGAAAACCAATAGGTCTTTCCACGGAAAAGTGGAAAGACCTAATAAAGATTATTATCTGACACAATTCTGTTTTTACTCCATATTAATTCTACATACCAACCAAGGAGTTGAAATGAACTACTTACTGGCCTTGAAAAGAATTATCATTAAATTGAAATAAAGCTACTGCTCTCTACAAATAGTATTTATTATAATTTAGGTCAAAATGCCAGATTTTGATTAGTTAATACAAGGGAGATAATTCAATCTATCCGATGGCTAATACTCTGCCATGTCTCATAGATCTAAGACAGCTTTACATTTATATAAACTTACAAATGGCAAAGTCCGTCTGTGACATCTTTAGCAATAACAACATCAGCAAATCCTTTAATACCTGTTGTTTCTATCAATTTATTTAAAGACTGAAAAGACAACAAAGAAAAAATAAATAACACATTAAGGAGGTAGACCTAGGTTAATGGAAATAACTCTTAAAATCATCAGTACGTTTGCGTCAGCCATTTTCATAAATATGTTCTAAGCTTCTAGGATACATAGATTATTTCCAATCTGTTTCAGGTAAATGCTTAAAATTCATTGACGAAAGTTGACTTTTACAAACACATAACTGATTTAAAGAGTTATCTCCCTGAACCAAGGTCTACCCCCTTAAACAACAAATCAGAAATGGACACATACATCGATTATACTCAATGGATTTTAAGTTCAAGTGGCTTAGCTTAGCTATTACGATTAATAGTTTTAATAAATTATTTCATCTCTCCAAAGTATTTATAATAAGGATTATGTTTCATTCAAATGATATGTTTTACCAATTTTTCTTGTCAAGTCAACTTACAAAAGTAGCATATGATAAGTAAATACTGGCCATGAGCTCCAATGGCTATTAAGCGCAAGATAATCTATCTTTTTAGTAAGACAATATTAATATAGATTATTTTGAAGGGGTTTATTGTTGTCAAGATACCAATTTTCATCATCACATACTTAACTTTTAGGCCAGTATAAGAATATATATTTGTGACAGCATGAAACAGGTTGACCCAAATCAAATGGCAAAATCAAAAGCTCATTCACATCAAACAAATGGATAACAACTGTCATATTCCTGACTTTGTACAGTTAGTTTCTAATGTAGAAAATGGTTAATTAAATCTGGTTTAACTAAACCTCCCTCTTGTATGACATTTGCATAAAATTTCATTACCGTTATCAGTTGTGTATAGAATGCAGTCATGTATAGTATGCACTCCCTTTTCAACCAAACAGAAAAGTTGAAAACAATGTGTTATATATTATACCTGTTTAGCTGCTTGTGCATCAGCATACTTTTCACTGAATTCACCTGGTAACACTGAAGTAAGTAAAGTTAGTCCTTTACCTGTAAATATAAAGGTGGTAATAAATAAAACACTACTTTACTCAAAAGTTTACTTTGACATGTATCATTTAAATATACTTCTATAGATTGTCTTACTACATGTACAATACTAAAAATTTACTATTTTATAAGCAGTCACATGATCAGAAGAAATTCTTTGAGCTGTGTTCCATTGTATTAACATCAACCTTTAATAAATGTACCATAAAAGTCATCATCTTTATATTGATTGTATATTACTAACCAGCTTTTAACTGACTGGCAAAGTTCACCATTTTGGGATATTTTGGTGTAAGATCTGAGTCCATTTTCATCAAAACTAATAACTGTGGTCTGAAACAAACAAATCAGAGAATGCAAATATTCAAAATTGTTGAAAAAGATCTTTTTGATACCAATTCATAATTTCGTTTAATATGTTTAGCATATAAAGAGTTTTATTTATCTATACATTTTCTTTTATTGAGTTGCACATATTAAGACCTGAAACCAGAAGTGAGTGTCTGACAAGTGTTTACACATAACAGCTTAACACTGGCAAGCTGCTGACTAAATATGAATTGGTTTAGTGTAACATAAATATTTGTTTTTATTTAAAATATCGAAAAATGTCAAAGCAGCACCAAGCAGTAATAATGTGTCCAACAGATAAAAAAAGTGCTTACACTTTCCATGTCATTACAGTTAAGTTGCTGACCAAATATAATGTCATTCTTTACAGTAGTTCCTGATGACAAAGTGACAAGATTTTTTTACCTACTGCAAATTGAGAAATTATTGTGTGCATTTATTATTGCGACTTTGTCATTTTGAAGTAAAATGTGATCTTAATTTTTGCGATATTGAGAAAAATCCTGTTTACTTCATATTAAAACTTCAAAATGCGAGTTTAAATTATTGCCATCATAACCCTGTCACATTTTTTGATAGAAAGTAGAAAAATTGTCAGTAAGACTAGATATAGTAAACAACTCAGTGAAACCCTTTTCATGATTTATAATTAAAAATTAAAACTAAAATATATAATGTACCTCCAATTTTTAGTATGTGGTGGTCCCTGTTGCAGCCTCAGCAGTGAATATCTTGCAGCTGACATAGCTAAACCTCGTATACCATCTCCCCATTCCTTCTCTGCCCTAGAAATAATAATGTTACAATGTAAATCTATCACAGAATTGTTATTCAAAGCAGTATATTTTTCTTATTATTATTAAAAAGATAAAATTGTTCATTGAATAAGATTTTTAATGCTGATTTCACACGTAATTGGAGTTCGAATTAGTTTAATTTGCATTTGTAACATTTTATGTCCTAACATCAATTCTAATTCGTAATGAAATGTGCGTCAAATCCGCTTTACTGTCCTAATGACGTTAACTTTCATTAGGTATTAAGAAAAATGTATTTCTAATGCGAATGAGCCAAATCGAATCAGTTAGAATTAAAAAAGAAGAGTGTGTGAATGCCATTAGCTAATTCGATTCACATTCGATTCAAATTCAATTCGAATTAAATGTACGTGTGAAGGAGGCATTAATATATATTTATCATTATGAATGTGTACATCATACTTTTACATTAGCTACCATTCAATATTAGATAAAAAATGAAATATGATTTTTTTGTTTGAAAAAAAAAAAGAATATTGAAATCATATTTTCTATTATCAGTCAGTCTGGTGTATTAAACACAACCACCAAAATTTAAATTAGACTGTTCTTTATTTTTGTATTTTAATTTTGTAATCACTTCATACATTCTATGTTGTTATTTCATATCTTAATCATTGTGTTCCCTTCTTTTTAAAAACTTCATGCATGTAGAGACAGGTGACTAAACAATTTGTTTAGCCGGTTTTAACATTTTAAAAAACACACAGAAAGTAAAAATCTGTAAGTAAAAACCTACCCTTTGTATTCTATATATTTGTAGATTAAAGCTGCTATAACAATGGCAGTCAATGCATAGTACCAACTGGAGATGAACATCAATGTTATACACAATGCCAATCCCAGTAACGATAGAGTCCTGAAATAATATCATACAAGAAATAAATATGACTGCCCATCAGTTTATTGGGCGCACTACGTTTGCGCACATTTGGGGATTAAAATGTTTTACGTTTGCGTGCAGCTTTTGATTACATTTGCGCGCATTCATTTTACAGGTAATCTCAGGTAAAAATATAAATAACCAGGTGCTCCGCAGGGCGCAGCTTTATACGACCGCAGAGGTCGAACCCTGAACAGTTGGGGCAAGTATGGACAAAACATTCAAGCGTGATACAGCTCTGAATTTGGATTGTGATCAAATTTTTGACAATACATGTTTTTTTTTTACACAAAACAAATGTCAAGATTTTACAAATCAATTAAAGATTTCTTCTTCAAACTTTTTAAATCTAAAATTAAATAGTTGACACAGCATAGGTTTCTGACACAGAATGAATGTGGTCTAATGAACTTAAAAGTTTTTTTTTGCCTTTGAGCAATTCACTATGCTGTTGAATATTAATCCTCTCAAAAAAATGTTTGAAGAAATTTTCTTTTTATTTATGAAATCTGAAATGAGAAAAATTTAAACCCCCCCCTTTTTTTTTCACATCCCCGTTTCCCTTTTTCCAAAACTGATATCAATTCAAAGTTCTAATGGAGTTTGCAACAATAACTACTCTTTTAAATACATCATAAAATATTAAAATGTAAAATAAAGTGCTTGTTATCACTGAATGGTAAAGATTGGTTGGTAGTAAAAGTGAATATACATTGTTTATTGTATAAAACAATAAAAAAAACTTCATCAGAAACATTTTATATTGGCAAATTTCCAATGAAGTTATTTACATAAAGTTATTGGCAAATAAAAATAGAAAATGACATCATAGTCATGTCTGGCAAATGTCCAACATACACTATCTAAAAACATTTTAGATAAGATAAGGAAAAAAAGCTTCATCAGCAACATTTTATATTGGCAAATTTCCAATGAAGTTATTTACATAAAGTTATTGGCAAATAAAAATAGAAAATGACATCATAGTCATGTCTGGCAAATTTCCAACATATATTATCAACTACTATTCTATACAAAGAAAGATAACTCCAATTGAAAATTAATTGCTATTGCACAATATTGTGCAATTAGATATTTCTTGCTATTGTGCAATAATGTGCAATTGAAAATTTCTTGCTATTGAACAATACTTGATATGGAATCCTGATTTGGACCAACTTGAAAACTGGGCCCATAATCAAAAATCAAAGTACATATTTAGATAAAGCATATCAAATAAGCCCAAGAATTTAATTTTTGTTGAAATCAAACTTAGTTTTATTTTGGACCCTTTGGACCTTAATGTAGACCAATTTGAAAACTGGACCAAAAATTAAGAATCTACATACACAGTTAGATTTGGCATATCAAAGAACCCATTTATTCAATTTTTGATGAAATCAAACAAAGTTTAATTTTGGACCCCCATTTGGACCAACTTGAAAACTAGGCCAATAATTAAAAATCTAAGTACATTTTTAGATTCGGCATATCAAAGAACCCCAATTATTCAATTTTTGATGAAATCACACAAAGTTCAATTTTGGACCCTTTGGGCCCCTTATTCCTAAACTGTTAGGACCAAAACTCCCAAAATCAAACCCAACCTTCCTTTTATGGCCATAAACCTTGTGTTTAAATTTCATAGATTTCTATTTACTTATACTAAAGTTATTGTGCGAAAACCAAGAATAATGCTTATTGGGGCCCCTTTTTGGCCCCTAATTCATAAACTGTTGTGACCTCAACTCCAAAAATCAATCCCAACCTTCCTTTTGTGGTCATAAACCTTGTGTTAAAATTTCATTGATTTCTATTTACTTATACTAAAGTTATTGTGCGAAAACCAAGAATAATGCTTATTTGGGCCCTTTTTTGGCCCTTAATTCCTAAACTGTTGGAACCAAAACTCCCAAAATCAATCCCAACCTTCCTTTTGTGGTCATAAACCTTGTGTCAAAATTTCATAGATTTCTATTCACTTAAACTAAAGTTATAGTGCGAAAACCAAGAAAATGCTTATTTGGGCCCTTTTTGGCCCCTAATTCCTAAAATGTTGGGACCAAAACTCCCAGAATCAATCCCAACCTTCCTTTTGTGGTCATAAACCTTGTGTTAAAATTTCATTGATTTCTATTCACTTTTACTAAAGTTAGAGTGCGAAAACTAAAAGTATTCGGACGACGACGACGACGCAGACGACGACGCCAACGTGATAGCAATATACGACCAAAAAATTAAAATTTTTGCGGTCGTATAAAAATATATTAAATTATAAATGTCTTTATTTTTTGGTATTTTCATAATAGATTTTATTAACCCCGCCACAAACCTGCCACATTATTTATGTATGTGCCTGTCCCAAGTCAGGAGCATGTAATTCAGTGGTTATCGTTTGTGTGACATATTTGTTTTTCGCTCATTCTTTTATATAAATAAGGCTGTTAGTTTTCTCGTTTGAATTGTTTCACATTGTCATATCGGAGCCTTTTATAGCTGACTATGTGGTATGGGCTTTGCTCATTGTTGAAGGCCGTACGGTGACCTATAGTTGTTAATGTCTGTGTCATTTTGGTCTCTTGTGGACAGTTGTCTCATTGGCAATCATACCTCATCTTCTTTTTTATATGGCTATCAATTATCAGTTTTGAAAATACTTTGTTAATTCAAATTATATATTGTTCATATTGAATTCTAAAACCAAATTTAAACCTTGTTATAGCTTAAGGTCAAGCTATAATAAATGGGCTATGTCACAGATTTCTTAAAATTTTGCATACACCTTTGACTTATTGAATTGTATCCGAAAATCAAAAAAAATATGCGGCTTTATCTCCTTTTTTCCCTGCCTTAGGAGACTTAGACTAACGGAATGGATACTGATACTTGTAAACGATTGAACAAATAAATGAATAAATTATTATTATTAACCGTGTTTTCCCTAAAATATTACTGATTGAATTCTTTCAAAATAGGTGCCTAAGCAGACTTACACTGACGAAAGGGGTACCGATACTTGTAAATAATTGCTCAAATTAATAAATGAATTAGTATTATTACCTGTATTTTACCTGAGTTTACCTGTCAAAAATAATGCCCGCAAATGTAATCAAAAGCTGTGCGCAAACGTAATGATTTTTGCGCGGAAATGTAATGGTAATGCGCGCAAACATAATGCACCGGGTTTATTAAAGATTTAATCTTTGGTTTGTTCTATTACTTGTGATAATTTTTGTGGAAGTGTTGCGTGAAAAGAGGTAAAATTTCCTAAAAGATGGGGCTTATTCATGAAGAATTGTTTAGCAAATTATGTAATGTGTAATACCTGATCCCTATGACTGCTCTCTTTTTTTTTTCATTTGATTTAAAATGTTATCATGTCTTTTAAAAGCTTACTGTATGTTATGGGTTTGCTCATTGTTTAAGGCAGTACTGTGACCTATAGTTGATAATCTCCTAGTTCTTTGGTCTTTGGCTTATAGTTGTCTCATTACAAATTAAAGCATAGTATTGTATTTTTTAAATTATTAATTTATGTAGAAGGATTTTATAATAAGTTCTATGAAGATTATGTATCAAAAATTTGTAATTCATTGTCTCCTCTCTCAAAAACCTGAACTAATTTCTTATATAAATATAAAAAAAAGAATGAAATGTTGTCAGAAATATATTTTATGGAAGGTCTCAAAAATTTTACTTCTATCCTCTAATCAAAGTGATGGAAATCACCCATGGAAAGATTAGAAGAGAAGTTTTAATTATTTCATATTGAGGTATGGTGGGGAAAAATGCACTATTGCTGAAAATTGCGTTAACAGCAGATCTTTGGAAGGAAACATGCTTTTCATGTATGAGGATAAAATGAGCTCAAATTAAATAATATGGGTAAACAAAAAATTGCAAATCAAAAATTCTCCTAGTAAATGTTACCAACTATCCTTGTAAGATATACAATCTAGACCAACAGCTAAGAACTTTAGTATCAACAAAAAAAAATCTAAAAATTTTGTTTTGGTGCATTTTGTAATTTGAAACAGAGGTTATATGACATTGAAGATTAAAAGTTGTAGAGTGCCTTTTGATCAATTTTTAAAATATTTTTCAACACAGGGCATTGAAAATGTACTTTTTCAACGTATACAAATAAAAAAAACTTATTTATTGAAATGTGGATTCTTTCTTGATTGCAAAAATATATTAATAAAAATTAAAATGACTAAAATAGACATAATAATTGATGGGGAATAAACTAATAAACAATGGTTTGTTATAACTAAAAGTTGAAAATTTTTAAAACTGTTTCAAACCAATTCCGTATAAAAAAAAGTGAACTAATCTAAATTGTTGATTAATTACAGATGATTATTAGAAATTTAACAAGTAAATTATATAGGCCTTACTTGAATACCTTTTAGATCTTCAAATTTATATTCATATTTCATTTTTTTTTAAAGATCTTGTTAATCCTTAATTAATCATTTATCTTTCAGATATACTTTACAGAATCAATTTAAGTAATATAGATCAAAAGTAATAGGCAATAAATAAATAATCCTTATATATTAAACATCTAATATACACATTTTTGTATTCAATTATAAGGTCAGATATTTGTTTATTGAGATATTACAGTAGGTTGATAGGAAATGTGGTCAATTTGATTGACAGTTTAGGAGGTGTGGCATTGTAATCAAAGGTCCACCTGGTCTCTGATTGTTTAGTGATAATGACAGTTGTCAATCATACTATTATTGTATCAATACTCAATTACTTAACCAAACTAATTTAAAAAGTCTGCACATGAACACACCTTAATAACATATATTCTTAAATGAACTGCTCCAATAATATACCCATTCTTCAGTTTATATGTCTATATGTCTATCATATGTGCACATACATGAGAACCATAGGGAACTATATTTCAGTGTGAATACATTTAGTAACAGTAGCTAACCTGTCGTGTTGTTAGGGAGGCCGGTACCTTAGTAAAGATTTAGAACAAGTTCTAATCTTTCCAAAAATGTTTTGCACAGTCTGTCTTCTTAAAAATTCGAATACAATGAGGTTCAAACTGTAACATTTTAACATACCAATGATAAAACTGGAATCTAGGCCTCCAACTTGGTGTCCTAAGTAATGTCTGTAAAGCACAGGCCATGTTAACAAACCCGTAACACATCAGGAAAAACCTGTAACAAAAAAAATAAAACATGTTTAAACATTGTACAACTACATTCAAGATGCAAAATCGTTTAAAACTGTACAAGATTGTGAATGATATTTAAAAGCTTGAGCATAAATCTGTATTGTCAGTAATCTATATCTAGAGTGCTAGAGGACACAATTCTGGAATTCCTTGAATCTTTATTCCCTACATCTTTATCATTCTGCTCAGCCAAACAACAAATTAAGTATCAAATCTAATGTTTGTCAACTGATTTGACCATCTACATACAATCTGTATCTACAACAGGGCAAATTGATTCAAACTGTGCCTTACATCTTTTATTCTATTGCATTTTGTAAAGCTATATGCAGAATACTTGATTATAGTCTGGATTCATTAATTTTGTGGGTACCCATTTTCTTGGATTAAGGAAATCTAACATGTTTGTGGATATTTAATTTCGTGGTTTTGCTGAGCTCTGTGTACTATCCTATAGAAAATTTGTTATTCGTTGAACATTTAATTTCGTGGTTCACCAGTACCCACGAAATAAACGAAAATTGTTATTCAAAGAATAGTAATGAATCCACAGTAATAAAGCATATTCTATCATATTAACTTACATTGTAATAATAGGAGCAACATAATCTAAGTTTGCTATACAGATGCCTATCTCTGATATCAACACAGTCATAACTAGAGCCCTGAATGGTTCTCCCCTCTTAGTGGTTACACTGAAGATATTCAGAAAAGGCAGTACACCGTCACACCCTATGGCTTGTAACAATCTGGGAGCACCTGAAAATAAAACAACATTGTTTAAATTCTTGCTTCATAATAAACCCATTTATTAAACTCTTGCGGCCAAATTTGGTTTTTACTGATAATATAATAGTTGTCAAAACATTAATTTTTCATCGCATTTTCCATTTTCCATTGTTATCTTATGAAAATAATTATATCAAGGTGAAGAATTTTTCTAATAATTCAGAGAGGAAAACGAAAATCACTTGTGATTGTCAATGGAACCATTTTCACAAATGAATTTTTGGCCCTTTTCATAGGACATAGTGAACTAAAACATTCATTCCTTTTTTGACGTCTAGAAAATATATTTATCAGTTTCCAAGCTATTCAATTTTCCAAGATTAGGACTCATAAGTTGTTATATTTCACTATGATTTTTTCTGGTTCCTCTACAAACCTGTCAAACTCTGTAAACCAGCTCCAAGAGTGGACAGGAAAGAACCAATCAAAATGACCCATTCATTTGGCCATGACAACTTAGCTACAACCAAACCTGAATCTATACTTTCACCAAATCTGAAAATATTTATAAAGTATTAATTTTACCCATATAAACAATGTTTTTACTAACATACGATAAATAAGTAAATAAATAATAATGAAAATCCTGTCTTCATTACAATAGTGTCAAATTCAAAGGATTTTCTATAATTTTCACAGTTAGTGAGTTAGAATGTGGTTGTTTTTCTCCTTTTTAGGGGCATATTGCTGTTCCTTCACAGACCTCTATATGTCTGCTTCATTTATATTTGACAAAGTGACTGTCTCGTTTCTAAATTTCTCTACTTGACATTATTCTTATTTATTTCATATCGGTTGAGAATAAGATTCTCTTATTGGATAAAAAGGGGACACATGACATTCATTATTCTTCAGTAATGAATTTCATCGGTCATCAACAGAACAAAACGGACCAGAAAACTGGTCGTTAACGAACTTTTACATGATAACGACCGGTGGGGTGTGGTTTCCGTCTGATAATGACCGTTGGGGCGTGGTTTCCGTCTGATAATGACCGTTGGAGCGTGGTTTCCGTCTGATAATGACCGTTGGAGCGTGGTTTCTCTGTTAATGATCGGTTTTGTGGCTTCTCTGTTTAGAGAGATGTACCTTTTATAAAACATGTTCCTCTTTTTAATATCATACTTAAGTAGTTGAATTGTTTTTTATATGTTTTCGTTAATTATAAAATTAAAGAGCTCTAGATTAATTAGATTTAAGCATTACTACGACTGGTCTTCACTATTTGCCATAGAAATCATGCATCTACTCGAGTTCGCTTTAGGCTTTTTGAATTTATGAGAATTTTTCAAAACATGGTTTCTCAATGAAATAAACATAATAGTTTTTGAAAAACTGGTCATTATCGTGATACATGGACTGCCCGTAGGAAAGTGGTATTGACTGCGACAGCGATAATGACCTCGCCTTCGGCTCAGTCATTATCACTATCTTAGTCAATACCACTATCCTGTGGGCAGTCCATATATCACGATAATGACCAGTTTTTCAAGAACTATTATATAAATATCATTGATTTTCTTTTGTTCTGAATATCCATGATATATTTGTCACTGGACATTATGAAGCAAACAATTAATCAAAACTTTCATTATCATAAAGTTACACATACTTATCTCTCATGAGGTCTCCTTCTATAATGGCAGCAAAGAATATCACAGAGGTGAAATCTGAATTTAGGTTAAAGAACGTTATCTGTGATGCTATCTTTGAAATGATCTTACATTTGACCTAATTAGTAGAAAATGTTCAAAGAAATACCTAAATTCTTCATTTATCAAATATTGATTTGATTTAATGGTATTTTATGTGTTTTTGGTGCCACTTTTAAGCACCGCTTTTGGGCTATTTCCTGGTGGCCAATTTTATTGGTGGAGGAAGCCGGAGTGCCCAGAGAAAAACGTCTACCTTCAATAGCAAAACTAAGAATCCTAGTCAATTAAGATTGGAGTCTAGTGCACCGACACGAGCGGGTTGAACTTACAACCTGAAATATTGTACTTGGTATTAATTTGTTGATACTTTTAAGTGTGATAAAAAAATTATCGATTGCAACAATGACTTAAACATAATATTGTATGCTAGTTACACACAAATAGACCACTTTCGAGTTCATCCATCACCGGAAAAAACTCGTCAATTATGCGCGCCTTTATGACGTCATTTACCAGATAGAGGGGATCGCCTGTATCCCTGCACTACTCGTTCATCAAGCGTCTTAGTGATCGTCATTGTGCAGGATAAACTAGAAATAATGTTTGTTTTGTAAGTACTTAATTATAATTCCCTAATGACAGCAGTGCTGATTGTCAATTATAAGAATTTAATTTGCCAAATAATTCGTGCAATAAAGCATTATATTTTCCAACCACTCGCTCATCATTTAAATGGAAGTGACGATGCCCCTAAACGCAAGAATGATGTTCACTACAACCACAGTTTTTGAAGGAAATGCATCGAACTAGAAAGTTGTCTATTGAATTTCATGCCTATCAAGGTAGACAAAACTGAATCAAGACACCATAATATTAACTGTATACTCTTTTTTCTTTCAGAGTAAAAGCAGAAAATCATTTAAATTCCGAAAAAAACATTTTCCTCACTCAACTGGTTAACATATTTTACCTAAGAGTCCATACTTCATAGCTAGCAGGATATACTAAGTTTAAGGTCTAAATCACAAAATAGAATACCCTGAAGTGTTTTCTGACAAGATTTAAATAAAGGATACAGACAAAAGAAGTAGTTATTATGGCACAGATAGTTCCTACAGGAATCGAACGGGACGCATCAGCTAAGTCACCTGACCTGTTAGATCCAGCCATTATACCTGTAACGAAAAACAACATAAATACGATCAGAAGTCATCTGACCTGTTAGATCCAGCCATTATACCTGTAACGAAAAACAACATAAATACGATCAGAAGTCACCTGACCTGTTAGATCCAGCCATTATACCTGTAACGAAAACAACATAAATACAATCAGAAGTCACCTGACCTGTTAGATCCAGCCATTATACCTGTAACGAAAAACAACATATCCAAGAACTTATTTGGACCACATTTGATTTGTATACCATGTGTGCAATCAGGGTCACTGGATCATCTTTAATGTTTGAAGGTCACAAGAATCGTGATTTAGAAGACAACAACTTATGACATAGTAATTCTGTCCGCCAATGATTATATCTTTATAGGTTATCACTCCATCAATAAGATTATCATCCAAACCCAGTACTTTAAAGGCTAGAATTGGTGTAGATATCTTGGTAAAATGAGTGAGTTTACTTTAGAAATGCATGTCATTTGCTAGATCTTAGCTCTAATTACCAATAATACCTACCAGTAACAGACGGGAAATAAATGGCCATCAGCACCATAAAACTGGAAGTTATATCTGCCACAACCTCTCCATACAGACGATTACCGTGGGTTTCCTGACCAATCACTCGGTCTTTCATGGTGTATCTACTGAACAAATTATCTACAAAACAATTCATATCAGTATAATTATATTTCAATTATAAATATATGATTTTTTTCTAATTATGATTTTAGTTTGATTTATTTATTCCTTTTAACACCACTTTTAAGCACCCCTTTTGGGATTTTTTTGTGGCGGCTAGTTTATACTGGCTAAGGAAGCCTGAGTGCCAGGAGAAAACCTAGTCAATGAAAATTGGAGTTGAGTGCATTCGCACCAGTGGGGTTCAAACTCACAACCTCAGTGTTGACTGGCTAGTGATAACAGTAGTATCTATTTAGACCACTCTGCCACAATTATGATTTTAAAGTTCATATTATTGAAAAACTATCGTTAATTTTTTTTCCATCATGTTTAATCCGACACATTCTGTATGTGCCTCTTGTCTCAAGCCAGGCACCTGTAACCCAGTGGTTGTCATTGTTTCATGTCTGCCATATATTTTTTCCTAAATTGTATTAGATAATTTAGGTTGTTAGTTTTCTCATTTGAATTGTTTCACATGTTTCATGTCTTGGTCTATTATAGCTGACAATATTGTACGGATTCTTCTCATTGTTGAAGGCTGTACAGTGACGATTCTTCTCATTGTTGAAGGCTGTACAGTGACGATTCTTCTCATTGTTGAAGGCTGTAAAGTGACGATTCTTCTCATTGTTGAAGGCTATACAGTGACCTATAATAACTTTTATCCTCCTCAATAGAATGATAAACAGAAATATCACCTTCTTGACACAATGTGAAGCTTTTTAGTTCGTTTGCTGAGCTTTTGCCAAAAGGTTCACATTGTGGCTTGTGGCTGATAATTTACAATATCAATATGTAGAAAACATGATAATCTATACTTATCCTCATCATTTGAACATGGGTGGAAAAATGTCTTATTGGCAAGCATACCTTCTGATTCTATAACAACTATTTATTGATTCATTGAGATGGATATCAAAACTTTTCTGTAATATCTGCAAATGGATATTTAACCAACAACAAATAAGCAATTCAAAGACACAATAATAAAACCTACCTTTGATAACACCACTAGCTATGCCAGGTATACCAGCCATCACTTTTGTTTCATGCTCATTGAAATAATCATCACAAATTGTCACATTCCCTTGTAAAGTACAATATTTGGCATATATTCTACTATCATTGTTCTTATTACAGTACATAGAATCATTTATATATGACACTGACGAAGTTAAAAGTCTATCTCCTAGAAAACATATGCTGAAAAGAAAATCAGAGTAAAACCATTAACATAAAACAGAGAATATGATAAGAGTCTTTCTCTTAGAAAATTAATTTTCTACCAGGAACAATTTTCAAAAATGAATCATTTCATTTAAAACATAATAATGTGAATTTCACACCCTGAAAAACATCCAAAACTCTAGTAAAATTTTGATGCTAAAAAAATTGGCCTCTCAACATAAATTTTAAATGGTTCAATTTTTTGTGTATTGGTAAATGCTAACTGTACAGCTGTTTCCCAACTTCACTTTAGTTTGTTTATAAAATTTGATGTAGAATTTTTTACTGTATTTTTGGCTTTCAAAACTTATCGTTTCAAGCAAACATGATAAAAGTGATTCCAACAACAAAATGTTGTGCGATTGAAAAGGATATCATATATTTTTTCAAGCAAGTTATCTCCCTTGTTTAGGAGAAGTTGAATAGTTAACTCTCTTTATCTTAAAAAGTAATCTCCCTTGTATAGATGTTGTTAAAATACTTACTTCACACCACTGTCTGCATTTGATACAAAAAATCCAATATAAATACAGAATATAGATAATATCACACAGGCTAGAGACAAGGAAGCAAATTTACTGACAAATTTGACACCAATAAATACGATGACACTTAGTAACAATAATATCATTGTCCCGTACACTCTGTAGTTACTTAAAGCATTGGCTTCTATAGTCACATCACCAAATAAGGATATCTGTGGTGCCATGTATTTCTGAAAGTAAAAAGTAATTTAATGTTAGTAAGATCTGCATATTTAGAAGCATTGTGCTTATATAAAAGTGAAGGAAAGATTTAACACAGTGTTAACCAAACTTGCAAGACTCACATGGGTTGTCAAGGTCATTAAAAACAACCTCGTCAACACACTGTATCAGAACAGACTGATGCGAGTATTACCATCACAACAAAACCCAACTTCTTTTACTGTATTTAACAAAGATTTTCCCATTTCCTTATATTTCTGTCATTCATGAAACACCCTTTTTGTAATCATGTGGGCCAAGTCATTCTATTCAGACATAAGTTTCTGAAAAAATTCTAATGAAAGTATTTATATTTATTTAATGGCTCAACAAAAATAATAAGAATTTAGACATTGCAAATCCCATCAATTTGATGAAATCACCTTCATTAATTTTTTTAATATACATATAGATTCTACCACTGAATCGAGTGTGATACGATATTTATCCACTTGAGACCGTTAAATATTTAAAATTGAACTGTCTAGAGTGGATAAATATCGTATTACACGAGATTTGGTGGTGGAATCTGTTTCTTTGATGATTTCAAACAATACGCAGGCAAACTTATTCCTTCTTTGCAACTGATCTGCAAAAAGATGTGTTCTTTCTTTGTGACGTTATCAGGCATAGTTGCCTTTTTTCAATAGGAAATTCAGAGGATAACAAGACAATTCGAAGTCATAATCGTATTTTAACCAATGAAGAATTGAGATCAAACGAACCACACTTTAATTAAATTTTTTTATACAATGGGTGCAGAAAGGGATAAATTGACGAAGAATTAGAGAAAATGAAATATAACTTAGTTTACTTGTTTAATTTATTCCACCATCACCATCATTATCAATGATAAACATAACAGATAAGTTTCATTTCTGTCTTCAATATTTCATTTTTGTCTGAACCCTGTAAATCTCAATGGTGCACTTAAAGTCAGAGTAGAACCATCATGTCATGAAATATACGATCGTCAAGTTAACATGCAATAGGGATATGGTGATTTCAAGAAATTACATAATGTTTAGTCTTTCCTAACTTGCAAAAGTTCCACAAATTTGCCAATAGTTGATTTAATCTTAGACAAAATTTTCCATATTTTATCGAACGCTTTATTGAAATACCCCTCATAAACCATGAAGAGGCAGTATTCTAGAGTTCAAACATGGATGATTTGATATATATGTAACACTGTCATCATTTCTAGAGGGAAACCAAGCTAAGTGATTAACAAATTCTAATATTCCTGATTTCCTGGAAACAATTTTTCTGACTGCCTGGTGAAACTATGCAAGCAGATTTGAGTCTAAATGAGTCTTGTGACAACTAAGTATTTGGCTTGTGAAATTTTAACTAGAACAAGATTATGTGCACATAGAACAACATGGATCACACTGCCAAATTTTCATGTTCAGTAAAACCGATTTAATATTTGGCATATATCTTTTATTAAAATTTATTGTATAAGGAATATGTGTACTACCTGGAAAGCAAACTTTTAACAAAAATTTTTAACCTATCGATGTTCATGTTTAGTGTACTATGAAATCTGGGTCAAAAGTTTAATTGCATACATATGAAAGTTAAAAAAATCTTTCATTTTATCTAAAAAAAAAATCTGTTGATCATAAAGATTTCGATGTAAATTTGCTAACTATAGTCTACCTTAGAAACTTAAATAACATGGTTAACCAAAATTTAGTGCAGGAAAAACTAACTCAAATTACTGCATTATTGCCAATTGAAGTTCAATTTAATTTTAATTACAAAGGATACTGGATTTGAATGATTCTTGAATTTTTCATGAGATTCTATTTCAATTTGATGAGGTAATTCCAAGATTAGAAAACTAAGACAACTAGATTAACCAATGTTGACCAAGTTTTATAGTATAAACAGCCATGCCATGTCACAAGTTTGATTGCAGAAGATATTAAAACAGAACTAAATACTGTTCATATTTGTGGATTCATTATTATTCTTGAATACCACTTAATGGGTTTTTGTGGGTAGATGTAAAACACAAAAGAAAATCTTCGACAAATTTTATATAAGGTTGTATGGAGTCTTTGGCAGAACCACAAAATACATATCCATGAAGAGCAAGTTTTCCGCAATCATCGGAAATTGATAGGTACCCAAGTATAAATTGAATCCACAGTAATTAAACTGTATCAACTAAATGCTCTTAGTACCAAATAGATCTACAACTCCTTTTATAAAGACCATGATAGACGAGGAATCAATACTACGCAGAACGACTTACAGCTTTTAATTATGTTATGACTGACCCGTCTATATAAATATGTCAAATAATGTCACTATATACTGATGTATATGGACAATTACAATTGTTGTTTGTGTCCAGGGGAAAATTTACCGATGTTTTTCCATCAACTCCTATGAAGATTGAGAGATCGGTGATTTAAACTACCATCTAAACAAAATACAACTCTCAACAGTAGACAACATATTGGCTTCATCACTAACTCATTTGTATAAATACACCAAGGAACGGCCAAGGATCTTTTGGGACTTCTTATTTTTCTTCAATAATGTATAACTCTTCTATTTTCTTTGGTTTCCATATAAATCAAGGAACTACAGGGGTTTGTTGTATACAATATAAATTGTTAATCAATTTGACTGACATACACTACAGAGATTTCAATAAGTACTGTATATTCAGGAATATTTGCTGGAATTTAATATTTTAATTACTAAACATTGGACACAAATGAGAGATTTTTATTACTAGAAATTAAAAGACAAATTTTTATTTTTCATGCTTATTCTGTCATTATTTTTTGCAATCATAAAAATATCTTAACTTATCGAATAATATTTTGTACGGAAATGGTCTTGTCTCTTCTGATACATCATATCACTTTATCATGTTCATATGATAATTAACCTTCACTGGATAAATTATTGTAAATGTACTCTATTTTGAATGACCTTTTATTAGATGGTCAATATTGATTTTTTTTCTTTCAATGGAATGTAATAACATAGCTAATAGCTGACTAACAGGCATCAATATCAACTATAAGCAGTAATAAACACATTTTTTTCAAATAGGATTAAAAGAAGTTGCAAGTTTTAATATATAATCCCAACACTTTCAGTATTTGCCTGTCCAAATGCCAGACAAGGGTAAAACAAAAATTCCCACCTTGGTCGGAACAGGGGTATAACAATAGACCGCTTGATCTGTTATTGGTTCATTTAATTCAACTTCCAATGGTACAAAAACTAAGCACTATAGGTAGTTGGGTTTAATAGCTAATGAGACTAGAATTCTTTGTAAAATAAAGAACTTTCAATGATTTATAGAACTAGTGATCGAGTGTGCCTTGTTGATGTTGAAATGACTAGTGATCGAGTGTGCCTTGTTGATGTTGAAATGACTAGTGATCGAGTGTGCCTTGTTGATGTTGAAATGACTAGTGATCGAGTGTGCCTTGTTGATGTTGAAATGACTAGTGATCGAGTGTGCCTTGTTGATGTTGAAATGACTAGTGATCGAGTGTGCCTTGTTGATGTTGAAATGACTAGTGATCGAGTGTGCCTTGTTGATGTTGAAATGACTAGTGATCGAGTGTGCATTGTTGATGTTGATATTACTAGTGATCGAGTGTGCCTTGTTGATGTTGATATTACTAGTGATCAAGTGTGCCTTGTTGATGTTGATTTATAGAACTAGTGATCGAGTGTGCCTTGTTGATGTTGAAGTGACTATATTATGGCAACATTTCTTACCATTGTGGTAAAAGGCTGAAGTCATTTGGTCATATAAAAAGAAGATGTGGTATGATTGCCAATGAGACAACTATCCACAAAAGACCAAAATGACACAGACATTAACAACTATAGGTCACAGTACGGCCTTCAACAATGAGCAAAGCCCATACCGCATAGTCAGCTATAAAAGGCCCTGATAAGACAATGTAAAACAATTCAAACGAGAAAACTAACAGCCTTATTTATGTAAAAAATAAATGAACGAAAAACAAATATGGACTATATGTGACCATCTATCTTGACCTCTCAATATTTAATCAAGAAAGCACTTAAGCTTTAGGTTTTTTATCATGACAAACATAGGAAGATGTGGTATGATTGCTACTAAAACAACTATCCACTAAAGACTTAAATACAAGAATGTAACAGACTATCAGTCACTGTACTACCATTAATAATAAGAAATTCCATTCCGAAGGTGAATTATACCATATGTCCTTATCTATATTTCTAAGCTCAAGGGATGACACAGTGTGCAAAATTCTTACAACATGATTTTAGCTATTATGTAACATTTAAAATAGAAGGATTTAATGACAGACCACAACTAACCAGGAAGTAATATAGTAATTATTTTCCTCTCAAAGTTATGTGCAATAAAAGAACAAAGTTCCAATGCAAAGTAAATAATTATAATAGAAAGTTTTTAGTGTATTCAGTTTTTGTTTTTGAGGCAACAATGATCATTCACTTACCAACAAAATTTCTACTGAACCAATGATGTACATAGAGGATGCCACAGTGGTCCCTAGATAAAACAGTATCCCAACAGCCCCACCAAACTCTGGACCTAGTGCTCTGGATATCATGAAGTACGATCCTCCAGCAGGTACTACACCATTTGTAGCTATGGCACTCATAGATATAGCTGTTAACATGGTCTAAAAAGAAAAAAGCAAATGAAGCTATTATACTAACTTACTGTAAATGTAAAGTTATGAGCAATGGATGAGCAATGGATGAACAATTATATGAATGTATAATATGCTTTCATGGAACCTGATACCAAATTCAGGGGGTTCTATTCCCTATTTCGTGAAAAAAAAAATGATGAAAATGGTCATTATGTGTAAAAATTTGGTGAGTTTAAAATTCATAAGTGAAGAATCTGAAAAAACTTTACACAGTATAGCATGCTCATAAGAATCAAACAATCTTTCACATAATTGCACTATGTATTTCCTGAGAGGTGGAAGTTAAGTATCCAACAATCAATATTTCTTAAGAAAAAACCTAACAGAATGGGATGAACACTATATCACTATATTTTACCCTTTGGCTACATTTAGACCAAATAACAAGGATTTATTCCGAAACAAATTTGCCAAATGATCAACTCAAATACATGAAACAATTAGGCAAAACGATCAACCCCCGAAAGCTGAAACAATTAGGTCAAAATGAACAACCATAAAACCCCAAAAAATTAGGTAAAAATAAACAACCATAAAACCCAAAACAATTAGGTCAAAATAAACAACCATAAAACCCAAAACAATTAGGTCAAAATAAACAACCATAAAACCCAAAACATTTAGACCAAAAAGAACAACCGTAAAATCTGAATCAATTAGACCAATTGAACAACTGCAAAAGCAAAAACATTAAGGCCAAATGAACAACCATAAAAATGAAATATAAACATAATAGTATGACCATTTTATGTGTTAACTTCAATCAAAAGTATTGACACACATGAAGTTTAATTTCACAACTTGACTTGTAATAACAGTTGACTGCATTGTATTTTTACTTTAATCAGTAATCTGTCAATCAATCAACATGTTTACTCTAATGAAATAATGTTTCATTGAACTGAACCTAACAAGGTTTGTTCTAATTCTCCAGAGCACATCAGGGGGAAAATTAGCAAATTTATAAAACAGATATCATTCATCATACAAAGTATCTTATATAAGAGTAACTGCTTCTACACTGAATTCCTAAGCACTGGTATCCACAGTTCTTCAAATCCTATTTATAAGAGTGACCTGCTTCCCCTTTGTTAACTACAGCTCCTCAATTTGACCTGTTTTAAGATTTTTGAAACACTTTTGTTGATATACTAAGAGGAATAATGAATGCTTAGGCTTTTAATAGATGGGAAATCTTGACCACTTGGCTATATTTGTTGGGAAATCTTGACCACTTGGCTATATTTGTTGATGGGAAATCTTGACCACTTGGCTATATTTGTTGATGGGAAATCTTGACCACTTGGCTATATTTGTTGATGGGAAATCTTGACCACTTGGCTATATTTGTTGGGAAATCTTGACCACTTGGCTATATTTGTTGATGGGAAATCTTGACCACTTGGCTATATTTGTTGGGAAATCTTGACCACTTGGCTATATTTGTTGATGGGAAATCTTGACCACTTGGCTATATTTGTTGGGAAATCTTGACCACTTGGCTATATTTGTTGATGGGAAATATTGACCACTTGGCTATATTTGTTGATGGGAAATCTTGACCACTTGGCTATATTTGTTGAGATTTAATAGATGGGAAATCTTGACCACTTGGCTATATTTGTTGATGGGAAATCTTGACCACTTGGCTATATTTGTTGATGGGAAATCTTGACCAATTGGCTATATTTGTTGATGGGAAATCTTGACCACTTGGCTATATTTGTTGAGAAGTTTTGTGACAAGTCAAATATTCAGATCAGTCATTTTGTAGAAATTTTCCAAAGCAGATTTTGCATTTTTAAAAGTTACATAAAAATCTGTCCTATCTGAATTCAAAGTCCAGACTTACTTAAGTGCTATAACTAAATAATTTAATTTTGGATGTAATGCTTCTTCTGATTGGCTGACAGCTCATATACATAATTTTGTCATGTGACCGTGACGTCATCAATTTTTTTCATTATTTACTACGACTTAAAATGCAATCTTAAATTAAGTTACAAGGAATGACTGTAGTATTTTTTCTGTCTATATGAAATAACATAAAAAAATGTGGTGCACACTTTAAAATAACCTGCTTTGCATGTTATTCAGTGTGCACCACATTTTTGATATTTTTTCTTCATAGACAGAAAAAATATTCATGATATTACAGTCATTCCTTAATTGAACAATGGTGAATGTAACACAAGAAATACAATAATTAAGACTTCCAAAGCAACCCCTCCCCCAGATCATGACTACTTACTGTTAAACAACAGATAACTACAATTCCTAGACTCTCAAACAGTCCAGCCATGCCAACAATCCATGTCATACGGATAAACAGCAGTACACCAAATATATTCTGTATGGTTGGTAAATAAACTCCAAATAATGTTCCTAGTTTGGCCTGCAAAACATGAACATAGTGTTATTTTATAAATGTATTCTTTTTTTTTATTGTAAGCATTAAATTTTCAAACAGTTTTTCTAAAAAAATATGTAGTTGATTGCAAATCCTTTCAAGATAAATTGTAAAATGTTTATGCTAAGACAATGGATGGAAAAATCCTTTTTCCTACTATTTTTATAAGGATATCATGGATATCATGTGATATTCATTCTTTTTCTTATTTAAAGCTTTTATCCATATTAACATAAAAGCAAGCTTGTATCGTAGAAAGCTATATATCAAATAAACTTGGAATGTCCATGTATGTTAAGGGTATATTCTAAAACACTAACACTTTTGAAAAAGAACTTCTCAATTATTTCTATGTGAAAATTTAATTATTTTATTCTTTATCAAATAATGAGCATTATAAATTCCTAGCCTTAAACCCTACAAATGACAAAATTCATTCCATTCCAATAACAAATAAATGATAATAGCTTAGTTTGGCAAAAGGGATTTCTAAAATGGTAGAAATAGCAATAGATTTAAGCATATGCACAATATTTTCACTAAGAAGCTTGAAACATATATATGTAAAATACTGAAATAAAATATTAAAATTATTCCTTTTTCTTCTACACATTAACATTTTGTTGCTTTTGGAGATTTTTTACAAATAAGGAACAACTTCTTGTTTGAATAAACACAGATGGATACCAATGAAACTTTCAAAATATTACAATAAAGTGAGAAAAAAAAACCCTGAAATCATGAAATCCAGTTTTCCACCAATGATTATAAAGAGTTATATTTCATTAAGGTCTTCATATCTTGAACATACTGGAAAATTTTGATCCATATTATCCTACTAATTAACAAATTAGAAATAAATTAAAAAAAATTAAAAGAATTTTGTTAACAAAGCAATTTTGAGAGAACACATTAATCTTAATCTCAATGTTCTGAGTATAAAGTGGAGTAGAAAATAGGCAAGAAAGATTAAATTTGCTGAGGAAGGAAGAGTGAAGTTTCTTTATTGATCATACTCAACAGGTATACCTTTTTATTTCATGGCTTACTAACAAATTTGACTTTGTTTTGATTCATATACAATTATGACCTTTGATATATATGTATCATGTCCTGATTTTTGATCTGCGATGGTTGACTGGGATAAGTTGGAACCTTTGTTTGTAGTATTTAAGGTGGTACCCAACATCTTAATTAAAATAAATTTGGCTCGTTTAATTTTTATAAAATTTTAACAAAACAAGTATTTACTTTGACCCTTTAACAAAAATATAAAAATTTCAAAAAATTTGAACCAACCGTTTTATCAGAAAAATTACACTGGTTATATAGCAGTTTGACAAGCACAATTTTGATCATCGAGAAGCTTAATATTCCCTAAACAACACAAGGTAATTAAAGCGTTTAGCTGATTTTACAGAGTTATCTCCCTGTAGTGTTAGGTACCACCTTAATGTGATATATATGATTAATATTCAAACCAATCGGTTAAGTTATTATCACAACAAGTGGCTCCCTCTTAGCCTATATTGCTCACCTAAATTGTTGACCAATGTAGATAAAAAACAATGAATCCATTCAATTTCCAAAATCAGGCAACAAATAGTTTTGAACTTTACAGTATTTTTCAGAAATTTTATTGAATTTAAAGGTGATCAGTAATAAGAAATTAATCATATCAATAAAATTTTGAATGTTTAGAAAATGTATTTGAAAAAACTAACCAATCACAATCAATAACTGCCTTTAGCTGCTATGTTTTTCATCCAAACAGAATACAAGAGTGCACACACTGAAATGTCTCGCCTTCTTTACTAATCATTGAAATTATGTTGATAGTCCTAAGTATAAAGCTTTATTACAACTGTCACATAAACTTAACATTAACCAAGATAGCTAAACAAAGACCAATGAACCATGAAAATAAGGTCAAGGTCAGATGAACCATGCCAGGCAGACATGTACAGCTAACAAAGCTTCCATACAACAAATATAGTTGACCTATTACTTATAGTTTTAGTAAGAAAAATAGACCAAAACACAAAAACTTAACACTGTGCAATGAACCGTGCAATTGAGGTCATGGTCAAATAAACCTGCGGGACTGACATATAGATCATAATATATTTCCATACACCAAATATAGTTGACCTTTGGCATATAATATTAGATAAAAAGACCAAAACTTAAAAACTTAACTTTGACCACTGAACCATGAAAATGAGGTCAAGTTCAGATGACATCTGCCCGCTAGACATGTACACCTTACAATCATTCCATACAACAAATATAGTAGACCTATTGCATAAAGTATGAGAAAAACCGACCAAAACACAAAAACTTAACTATAACCACTGAACCATGAAAATGAGGTCAAGGTCAGATGACACCTGCCAGTTGGACATGTACACCTTCCAGTCCTTCCATACACCAAATATACTAGCCTTATTGCTTATAGTATCTGAGATATGGACTTGACCACCAAAACTTAACCTTGTTCACTGATCCATGAAATGAGGTCGAGGTCAAGTGAAAACTGTCTGACGGGCATGAGGACCTTGCAAGGTACGCACATACCAAATATAGTTACCCTATTACTTATAATAAGAGAGAATTCAACATTACAAAAATTCTGAACTTTTTTTTCAAGTGGTCACTGAACCATGAAAATGAGGACAAGGACATTGGACATGTGACTGACGGAAACTTCGTAACATGAGGCATCTATATACAAAGTATGAAGCATCCAGGTCTTTCACCTTCTAAAATATAAACCTTTTAAGAAGTTAGCTAACGCCGCCGCCGTAGCCGCCGCCGTTGCCGCCGCCGCCGGATCACTATCCCTATGTCGAGCTTTCTGCAACAAAAGTTGCAGGCTCGACAAAAATGACTTCACTATTTCTATCCAGTTTAATGTGAAATGGTGTTTTAGTTTTAGAGGAGTTTACAAATATGTGAAAGGTGAAGAGACGACAGACACCAAGTGATAGAAATAACTGACACTGACCCTGTGTGCCATGTGAGCTTTAAATGAACCTGATAACAAAACTATATATGGTGCCCTGTACTAAAATATTCTGGCATCCTGGCTCAGCATCTTCTTTGTGTCAATATATGTAAAGCCGAGTGAGCCAGGATCCCAGGCTCAAGTACTGAAACTCTCACACATTATTAACAAGTGGAATTTGTTTCACTCAATATATCAGGAAAACTCAAAGGTATATAACTTTGTTACAATAACAAATAACAATAATTAACCCATTTCTATAAAAATTGTTAGTAGAATGCATAACTCAAATAATTAGTAGCTTACTTTTAACAGCTTATAACTGAAATGAAATATATCCTTAAGTTACATTTATCTCATCAACTATTATCAAGCATGATGTACATTTATTATAGATGTAATTCAAGCTATGAGAGTTATTTCCCTTATTGACTTCTTATATCACACAGATAATAAAGCAGTTACTTCCCTTATTAAATCTCATAAGTAATAAAAGAGTTATTTCCCTTATTGGCATCTTTATCACAGAGGTTATGAAGGAGTTACTTCCCTTATTGGCATTTTATATCACACGGGTAATGAAAGAGTTATTTCCCTTATAGGCACCTATCACACATGCTTTAACAGAGTTATTTCCCTTATTGACATATTATATCTTACAGGTAATAAAAGAGTTATTTCCCTTATTGACATATTATATCTTACATGTAATAAAAGAGTTATTTCCCTTATTGTCATCTTATATCTTACAGGTTATAAAAGAGTTATTTCTCTTATTGTCATCTTATATCTTACATGTAATAAAAGAGTTATTTCCCTTATTGTCATATTATATCTTACAGGTAATAAAAGAGGTATTTCTCTTATTGTCATATTATATCTTACATGTAATAAAAGAGGTATTTCCCTTATTGTCATCTTATATCTTACAGGTAATAAAAGAGTTATTTCTCTTATTGTCATATTATATCTTACATGTAATAAAAGAGTTATTTCCCTTATTGTCATATTATATCTTACATGTAATAAAAGAGTTATTTCTCTTATTGTCATATCATATCTTACAGGTAATAAAAGAGTTATTTCCCTTATTGTCATATTATATCTTACATGTAATAAAAGAGTTATTTCCCTTATTGTCATCTTATATCTTACAGGTAATAAAAGAGTTATTTCACTTATTGTCATCTTATATCTTACAGGTAATAAAAGAGTTATTTCTCTTATTGTCATATCATATCTTACAGGTAATAAAAGAGTTATTTCCCTTATTGTCATATTATATCTTACATGTAATAAAAGAGTTATTTCCCTTATTGTCATCTTATATCTTACAGGTAATAAAAGAGTTATTTCTCTTATTGTCATATTATATCTTACATGTAATAAAAGAGTTATTTCCCTTATTGTCATCTTATATCTTACAGGTAATAAAAGAGTTATTTCACTTATTGTCATCTTATATCTTACAGGTAATAAAAGAGTTATTTCTCTTATTGTCATATCATATCTTACAGGTAATAAAAGAGTTATTTCCCTTATTGTCATATTATATCTTACAGGTAATAAAAAAGTTATTTCCCTTATTGTCATATTATATCTTACAGGTAATAAAAGAGTTATTTCCCTTATTGTCATATTATATCTTACAGGTAATAAAAGAGTTATTTCACTTCTTGTCATCTTATATCTTACAGGTAATAAAAGAGTTCTTTCCCTTATTGTCATATTATATCTTACAGGTAATAATAGAGTTATTTCACTTATTGGCATATTATATCTTACAGGTAATAAAAGAGTTCTTTCCCTTATTGTCATATTATATCTTACAGGTAATAATAGAGTTATTTCACTTATTGGCATATTATATCTTACAGGTAATAAAAGAGTTCTTTCCCTTATTGTCATATTATATCTTACAGGTAATAATAGAGTTATTTCACTTATTGGCATCTTTATCACAGAGGTTATGAAGGAGTTACTTCCCTTATTGGCATCTATTAACATGCACATAATAAAAGAGTTATTTCCCTTATTGGCATCTTATAGCACATAGGTTTAAGTTATGTCCTTTTTAACATCTTGTAAAATCACAAAGGTACTGAAAGAATTATTTCCCTTAGTGGCATCTTTTATAACACAGATTAAGCAAGTGTCAAACTGATTTTATCAATAGCATTTTTTTTTTATCATTCTTAGGTAATACATTTTAAAATTTATTGACACTTTTTATATTCATTTTGAAGAGAAGTAACATTATAATACACGATCAAGGTAATCTTAATTTATGAATAATCAATATATACCAATATAAAATGCTTTGCTTTACAGATTTGTTTTTAAAACTTGAGATATATATTGACAACTGCTAAGAAATAAACATTTGATGTCCCTATCAAGCAAATATTATATAATCTATTAAATCAGCAACTGTCCTTACTAAGCAAATATTATATAATCTATTAACTAGGGCAATAACCACTGGAAAAGCTTTTAACATATTCATATACAAAATCTAATATTATATCAAGAAGCAGTTACCAACACTTGCTTTTGGCAACAGGCAATACATTAAAAAATACAAAAATAAATGCAAAACAGCTGATAGACATATAATCAATTAATATATGACTACTACTTATTGTGTTTAAAAGTCATATAGTGCGGGGTTTTAAAAAAAAATAATTTACAAAAATTAATTTACGCAAATTATTTAGGGTCAGGGTTTTTTCATTTTGTAATGATGTATAGAAGATTTGATGTATATTTTCTTTCTGAGTGAGAAAAAAACCTATATTTGTCTTACTGAAAAACACATTCCCACTTACACTAAGTTGAAATTTACCATTTATATATTTAAGGAAAGTATTTGAATAAGAAGTATAAATTTTAGGAGAATTAAAACACATTAATAAATTGCGGCACTTGAAATTTTATAGACCCCAATCTATTGTTGAAGATTGTACGATGCCCTCTACATGTGTTTTATATCTGTTGTTGCTGTCTCATTGATGTATTACGTACATCTCCTTTTATTCTTAATTGAAACTGCTACATTACGTAAAATTTTAAAAGGTCAATATCAACTTAGTGTATTGAATCTATTCAATGCAAAGTAAGCTAAAAAATCTCAATTCTTCTGCAAAAGTAATTTGATGCAAGGATAGCTTAACAACATGCGTTGGGAATGCCTCATCCAAGAAAAAAAAACAATAACAAAAGATAAAACAGGGAATGCAAGATAGCCAGTGTCATATACCTTGCTTTTGTCCTGTAAAATGACGTAATATAATACACATACATTTGAAGTTATAACCTTGAATCAAGATGACTTTCAGTAAATGTTATTAAATGTGTAAAGGTTATCTAATGTACCTAAATCAAAGGGGTATTATCCTGTTATACAATCTGTTATTGATTATATATATCATTATGTCCCTCAGCAATTATAACATTTTAACATTCTAAAAAGTCAAAAATAGTATTTGAAACCAAAATAAAAACTCCACATGAAATACTGAACTTATGAGGAATTAAATGACTGCAATGTGTATTGAAGGAGAAAGTAGGGTGAAGGTCACTTTTTTTTGGCTCCTGAATTGAAAAAAAAGGTAAAAATGTTAAAACTCTTAGTCTATGCAATCAAATAAAATTCTTCATAGCCTTCCTAAGCGACTGAACTCTCTGATTTGTTGCACCTTGAGGACTACTGTTTTGTCTGATAGAATTGTTACATTTCTCTTCTCAATGTGTTGCTGCCCATCTTTCTTTAACCTAAGGATTTTAATTGCCTGCTATTATTTTTTTTTCATTTTTGTTGTTGATAAAAAAGAAAGTTGGTACCAGTTAAGTTTGTCTTGAAACAGATTGACCTTGTTTGTGTTTGAACAAAAAATGCTAAAACTGTGATAAATAAACTTCAATTTTAAAGGATTAAGAAAATTTACTCTTTTTACATTTCAGGAGCCAAATAATGGCATTGCAAATTCCTCCATTAAATTTACAGTAATGATATGATATAACTAACATGTACGTTTTTTTCTTCTCTTCATAAGTATAATCTGTTTTACTAAATTTTATGACCTTGAGTTTGTAGTTTTACCTAAATCTTTTATAACACCTGTTTTTTAATTTCTCAAGTTGATTTCATTCATGACTTAATGAGATAAACAAACTATAACTGATGTAATCTTGTCTAATGGGGCGTATGACATTTGCGCCGATTTTGGAAATTTTCATTCTTTCATTTGCGCCGATTTCATTTTTTCATTTGCGCTGATTTTATATTTGCTCCTAATTAGATTTACAGGTAAGTTAATACTTGTACATGTACTATATCATTGGTAAAATCTGGTTATAAATGTTGTTCACTTATGTTTAATTAGTTAATTTTGATTCATATTGTTCTGGAACTTCGTTGTAACATGGTGGACATATTGCACATTAAAACTAAGCCGAGGAGTCAATTTTTTAATCAGCGACGATCATACATATAGGAAGGTCAGTGTCCTAAAACATATCTTACTAATGAACCATACAATCGTGTAAATCCAGTCACCACGGATTCTGATGGTCTGACTATTATCAAAACACAAAACGAGCATAACCATGTGGCAGATGACCGAAAGTCAGAGGCTATGAACTACGGGTACGGTCAAGGAAAAAGTCTGGAGATGTTTCTTGTGGTCCTTCTTCTATCTCCCCGTGGTGAGCAGGGGACAACAGTTATATATATATATTTACATGTTATGACTGACAATTCATTTCATTTATACAAGTGGCTAACCGAAGACGTCTATAATAATAAATGAAAAATAACATTACTTTGTTAGAGAGTTGTCTCATTGGCACGCATACCACATCTTCTTATATCTATTCACATGTAATTTACCTGTAAAAAAATCGGCGCAAATGAAAAAAAAAATCGGCGCAAATGAAAGAAAAAATCGGCGCAAATGCAAAACGCCGGTCTAATGAAGGTAATTGAATACAGGGCATGTAAAAAACGGAGGTCGTGCTTCCAATTAGTAGATTGATCTTGCCTATTCAAATTGATCAATTACTTTAAGGTATCTAATAGAACTTCTCTACTGTGGATTCAGGTATTTTCGTAGGCACCAATTTTCGTGGATTAAGGAAAACTTACATGTTCTTGGATATTTAATCTCATGGCTTTGCCAAAGTTTAGAAAATTTGTAATAAGGTGAACCTTTAATTTTTAAGAACACCTGTACCCATTTAATTCACTCAAATTGGTATCAGACAAATAATAATGACTGCACAGTATTTGGATAGTTGAACACTTGAAAAGTTAATGTCATACATGATACAACAACCACTTTTCCTTTGTGGTGTGAAACATTTTTTTATTGTAACACTAAAAATTTTACAGGAACCTTTGTGATATCTAGTTTTGGCAGACAAACAGAGATAATGTGTATACTGTGCATTAGAAATGGTAAAATACATACCCTTATATACAGAAACAAAAAGACAACTACTGAATTAAGCTCTTTTAATGTGGGCAGATTTACAATACTGTATACCTTCAGTACAATAGACTTTACAAGGGCTGTACTTACATTACTGCAGAGTGGTGAGCAGACCTATAGTACATTAGATAGGGGGAGGGTTTAGGAGACTTACAAAATGGCAGTGTATTCTATACCTGTTTGTCTTTATCGCTGTATTCTTTGGTCATGTTTGGTTCAATCCCAGCTTGATAATTGGCGATCCTATTAAGGATTTGTGAGATTTTACCTCTGGCCTGTAAATCATCCTGAAATCACAGTTCTAATTATAGTTTTACTTCAATTAGTTAAATTAAGACAAAAAATAGCTATTCAGTATGTGTTTTTTTTTTTTATTGTTGAAGGATGTGCAATTGCCTATAATTACTTACATTCACTTCAATTGAAGTTTGGTGGATTTGAAATTGTCTCTTTGAAATTATACAACATCTCCATATTTCTATATTGAAAGACATTTCAAATTTTTATGAAATTTTGTATGAAATAATTATAATTAGGCTGCATTTAAAAATCAAATAAATGGGGAATGTGTCCTTGGGACACAGATGATGCCCTCCTTGCACATAAAGTTGTAAAGGGACATAACTCAAGAACTGTAAAAGTGAGGATCCCCAAGTGTGTACTTGATTTGAGTTTTGTGGTAAATATTGTTTCTAATTTAAATTACATTTAGTTGAGGCAAACTTAAGTAAGAGATCAGAGACAAATATTTCAGCAATTATCCCATTTGTAAAGGGGCATAACTCTTAAATGGTAAAAGTTACACTACCAAAATTCAAACTTGATCTGTGTTTTAAGGTAATTATAAGCATTGTGTATAAGTTTCATAACATTTGGTTGGGGCAAACTAAAGTTAGGAGAACGTAAACCAATTTCAGGATATACGTCCAGAAGGACAAGGGTAAAACTTAAAGCCCCTCTGCCAGGGATATGCAAAAGATTTACAAAGAAAGAAAAAATGAAAGTTTCAACAATATTGTTAAAAAGTATGTTTTTGGTTGAAAAGAACAATTATATCACAATGACATCTCTTTAAAAAAACGAATCGATTTTCATCATATCTGACTGTTAATGAAGATAAAACTGTTGTTGACTCTGTCATCATTTTTCAATTTTCAGCACTTTGCAAAAACAATGAATCAAGGTCCCAATGTGAAGAGAATAATGAAATTATGTAATTCATATCAGCTATTATATCATCACTGAATGACATTTTGGATTCACTTCAAAATTTCTACGTGTTTTTTTTCAGAAATAGATCAACTAAACTAAAGTTACATGTCTTTATTGAAAAAGAAAGATGTAAAATGGCATGGCCATCATTATTTTCTCTGACTGATATTAAATGTGCACGTTCTAAACAGAAACTGTTAACAGTTCTAAAATTAGATTTTCTCCATTTCGTAATATTATTATAGAGATTTTAAGCTAGATTGAAAGCCTTTCTTATTAAAGATTGTTCCCTGGAGCTTAACATGTGACAGTCATACCGTGTTAAAATGTCATCATATTGTGAATATTCATAGACTTGTGCCATAGTGATAAACAAATTATAGAACAGTTTAACAGAATTCCTATTAACTTAATAACTTATTTTTTACATGGTGTCTTAATATAAAAATGTTGTCCAAAATATACATATTTTGCTAGAATATTTGCTTACAGAACCCACAAAGGAAAATATTTGCTTGTAGAACCCAAGAAAGAAATTTTGCTTAGAATTCCCAAGATGGATATAATTTTGCTTACAAAACCAATTTCATAAAGTACCTTACATAGCAAAAAAAAAGTGCTGAAAACTTGATTATGCAGGTGTATTTTCTAAGTCTAAGGACCATAACTCTGCACAAAATCATCAGACCAGAAAAATATTCAAACTTGAACTGTTCCTCATGATGAAACTGTATACCAGATATCAAATCAATATCCTTAAACAAGTAGGAACAAAATGCGGAAAACAGATTTCCTGGACTAACCAAGTGCAAACCAATTCATCGATAGGGGACTAATTAATGTACCTCATATAAAGCCATCTGATGTTCATAAGGACCTTCCAGTTCATCATGACTTGCCAGTGGTTCATTATCACAATTTCTGTTACCATCTTCTCCTAGAAAGAAAAAATAAGACATATATGGTAATACTTTTCTCAAAGAAAGTCCTATGAGACATAACAGTGTGTATACTGATTAGACAGGTATTTAGAAAGTCCTATGGACCATAACATGCTGAACTGATTAGACAGGTATTTATAGAAAGTCCTATGAACCATAACATTTTGAACTGATTAGACAGGTATTTAGAAAGTCCTATGGACCATAACATTTTAACTGATTAGACAGGTATTTAAAAAGTCCTATGGACCATAACATTTTGAACTGATTAGACAGGTATTCAGGAAGTCCTATGGGACATCAGTTTAGTAAGTGTTCTGTTTTGCAGAAATCAGTCTATATAAATTTAACTATTATCAATGTGCATTCTACATCACTTGGCCAACTCTGTCCTACAACAACTGACTATTCAAAAGGCATTATTCTAACATGGATCATGGAATTCCTTATCCTACAAGTAATACAAATAAACCAGAAAAACAATCAAAATCAAGATTGAATAACATCACAGCAGTGAGCAAGCAAACAAACAAGGTTACTGACAATATAATTATGATTCTGTTACATCCCGCCTGGTTTTCATCATGATATAATATTCTTTGACAAAACATGTAAATAAAAATGTTCGTTGTTTTTGCCGATTTCTTATCTGCACTCCAGTACCCCTTGGGATAAATATTGGTGAAGTTTGCATCAATCCCAAACTTGATTAGGTTGTTGTTGTAATATTTTCTGAGAAGTTTTATCGATATCATCATCACACTTGATTCATCATTTTGGTTTCTGTTCTGACAATGTAAAAGTAAATGTAACGATTCTCTGATGTATCTTGTTAAGATTATAAAACATTTCGGCACAACTTGGAAAATTAAGTTTACTAAAAGCATATATATCGATAGCACAATCTAATCATAGAAGTTTATGTACTTGTTTCAACTAACAGGATAGTTTTTAGGATTTATGACATGGAACTGAAGGAAACTGTCTTATACAGAGAACAATTGAAGAGATTGTTATGCTAATTAAAGAGAATTGTATTGATCTCAAAGAGCCATTACTTGAAAACAGTACCATAAACTGTACCTAACCCGTAAAGAGTGCAATAAACTGTAACTAACCCGTAAACACACTCAAATTTACTGTACACAGCAAATTCTGTGTTGGCTCTCACAAAATTAAACAGCAAAGACGAGTAATAATATGGTTTATCTCGCTGCATTGAAGACCCATTAGTGGCCTTTGGCTGTTATCTGCTCTTTAGTTGGGTTGTTGTCTCTTTGACTTAATTATTCCCCATTTACATTCTCAATTTTATTTGTATTTTTATGGATCCCATGTCAAACCAAAGAGCTATGCTGCTTCTGCACTAGTATGTAGAATTACTTGCAATCAAGGATAACTCTGTTTGGATTCAAGATTAATGTGTCCTAGAACGACTAGATGTATCAAAACAACAGGAATGGCCCTGCTTGCCCAAAAAAAGTTTGGAGCCAATTTTTTAGAGTGGAAAATTTTAAAGTCCACAGTCATTTAATATGGCAAAAAAATCTTCAGAGTAGAACCTAATGTAAACCTGATCTGTAACTCATCATACAAGACTCACATATAAACTTAAAAGCTCAATATGTGAAGGTGTTTTTAAAAAAAAATCTGTTGAAATATTTTTGTGTAATGATGAATAAGAGTATACTATATATGGCCCATCCTAAGTCAGCAGGGCCATTATGGCTCATCCTAAGTCAGCAGGGCCATTATGGCCCATCCTAAGTCAGCAGGGCCATTATGGCCCATCCTAAGTCAGCAGGGCCATTAAAAGTATAACAATACCAAATGGAAAATCCAAAATTAAAAGTCAAAGACATCTCCATGAGCATGATGAGAAAAAAACAAAAAGCTAAAAGACATTGAACATTTATCTGTATAATGTCATTATTAATGTATAGATGCATAACAAAATCTGGCTCCACATAAAGTTTTTAAAATTATATTTGTACTCGTATGTGTGATAAGTAAAACTGTAAATTCAGAGAATATTGTGAGGTTTTTATTTTTGCGAATAATGCTACCGAGTTGTAAACGCAATAATTAAAACTTGCATTTTGTAATATTTTAACTGAATTAAGCATGACTTTTCTCAAAATCGTAAAAATTAAGATCACTTTTAAGTTTAAAATGACAAAATTGCAATAATAAATGCACGAAATAATTTCTGAATTTACAGTATTTTGAAAAAGATTTGTAATTTCAATTAAGAACTTTCACTTTACAGGTCACAAATTCAAGATTCCTAGAAAATGTCAATGTATAAATGCTTATGTCTATAGCCTATTAATAATAGTTTTATTATTCAACTGTAACCTAACTTTACAGATGATAATGAAATGTAGTTTAAATGACATCTTTCCATGATTATCTAAGCCAACACATATCCCATCATGCATCAGTCCCTTGACCTCTTCGAAAATTCTGTTAACATCATCTTAAAACCCGAATAATCCAGTTGTTATATTACTCTCCCTATCAACCACTACTCTGGAGGACAATGACCGTAAGGGGCACTGTAATTAATCGAGTTAACATCATCTTACCCTTAATCAAGATAACTAAATGGAAATGACCAATAATGACCTATTGATGGCTGCTTAATGTCCAGCTGAAAATTGCTTACTTAGGACAATAACATGTTGACCCATTATGAATATACCCTGTTTGTACTATATACAGATCTAGAGAAGGATATGGAACTTGATAACAAGAAGACAGAAAACCATACTACTAGTACTAAACCCAGAGTTCCTAGACTTATAAGATATAATGACAAGCAAACATCTTTTTATTGGTGTGAAGTAATTTGGTCATTCACTAAAGAAGTTGCATTCAAAGAAAAGCAATATACATAGACATAAAAAATCCTTAAAAAGGGACATAACTTCCCTCAAGAAGTTGTCAATCAAAGTAGAATAAAATGACTATATAAAACTGTTGACACATAACAGGCTATTATTTGAAATTGGAAACATTTTTTATTATGGAATTTGCATAATTTCTTGTGCTTGAAATTTTTAATAAATTCCATGTTTGTTCTTGACTTTTATGTTCTGTGCCGCGCACAACACTTTTTATTACAAAGATGATAGTACATTTTCAAAAGAATAGCGCACAACACTATCTATACAAAATACATTGTATGGAAAGTTTTATGAACCACTCAAAACATTATATAAATTGGACATTTACCTATTATGGTCCAATATCCAAAATCCAAATACATGGTTAGATTCAGCATATCAAAGAACCCATAGAATTCAATATTTGATGAAATCAAATAATGTTCAATTTTGGACCATTTAGACCTCAATGTGGATCAATTTGATAACCGGGCCCAAATATTAAAAATCTAAATACATGGTTAGATTCCGCATATTGAAGAACCCCATCTATTTAATTTTTGTTGAAATCAAACAAAGTTTAATTTTGGACCCCGATTTGGACCAACTTGAAAACTGGGCCCATAGTTAAAAATCTAAGTACATGTTTAGATTCAGCATATCAAAGAACTCCAAAAATTCAATTTTTGTTAAAATCAAACTAAGTTTAATTTTGAACCCTTTGGACCTTAATGAAGACCAATTTCAAAACGGGACCAAAAATTAAGAATCTAAAAACACGGTTAGATTTGGCATATCAAAGAACCCCAATAATTCAATTTTTGATGAAAGTTTAATTTTAGACCCTTTTGGCCCCTAATTCCTAAACTGTTGGGACAAAAACTCCCAAAATCAATCCCAACCTTCCTTTTATGGTCATAAACCTTGTATTTACTTAAACTAAAGTTATTGTGCGAAAACCAAGAAAAACGCTTATTTGTGCCCTTTTTGGCCCCTAATTCCTCAACTGTTGGGACCAAAACTCCCAAAATCAATCCCAATCTTCCTTTTGTGTTTAAATTTCATAGATTTCTCTTGACTTATACTAAAGTTATAGTGCGAAAACCAAATGTCTTCGGATGACGAAGATGACGACGCCAACGTCATACCAATTATACGACAAAACATTTTTTAATTTTTCCGGTCATATAAAAATAATTCCAAGTTCAAATAATAGCCTGTTACATGTTCATTCGACACCAATTATAACCAGTATACACCTAATCACTATTTATTCCATTCCAGATAAGTTCTAAAATTACAAAACTTTTTCATCCAGTTGAAGCTATCTGAGGAACCTGTTTAAACAATGCATCATGCATGATACTTTTTAATGAGACCTGTTTATATATGTAAACTATCATAAATACTTCAAACAAAATGTTTTTTTATTTTAATTTAAATTTCGAAAAAGTGGATCATAATCTATCAAAGTTTAATAATGATTGCTTTCTAAAGTTTTCCCTCCCTCAGCTCACTACTGATGACCTCTATTTTTCGGAAGCCTGACCCAAACAGGAAGTTATATAAATGACTGTTTTTCACGGACTGGATTAAATAACGATAAGGTGTATTGGTGGTAAGGGATGTGAGAAATTACATTTATAAAAAAAACTTATTACAGAGATATGTTTGCCTGCGACTTCTATAATGCACCGGGCCTATTATTTAAGTCTCATGTTTTGGAATATTTATCACAATTTGAAACAACTAAGGAATAAATCCAGACCAATTATCACTATATTCTTTCCATGAAAAGATGAAAGAAAAATCAGCAGACATACAGATTAGGTTGCATGTCCTTCCAAACATATAAAAAAACAAAGAGCTGAGCAAACTATTTCATTTAATTGGTTAGAGGAAATGTAAAACTTTTATATAATATAATGATGATATTCATTCTAATGATTATTAAAATATTGTTTTCAAATAAATGAGGAACAGAGTACATTGCAAAGGATAATTTGTACTTCTGACATTAAATATTTAAAATACAAGTGTTTCAAGATCTTATTAGATCACTTTCTTCATCGATTTGAAGAATGGTTTATATATATCAATGTCTTAATTAAAGTCAACAATGTAATGAAATGTTAATGAATCATAGCTAAAATAATTGAAATCTCATTTGTCAAGAGTATTTTGGGGACAAAATGTTATAAAACTTTAAACTTTCTAGTAGTTAAATAGATACTGGTAATCAAATACAGATAGTAGTTTACAGATTGGTGGAATATATTCCCTTGAAATAACAATTTAAGTTTCCTATGCTCTGGAATCATAAAATACTGTAATTCAACATTCTTTCTTGGTTAATTACTACATCATACTTAATATGAGGCTCAGAATAATTTATCACTTCCAAAGTAAAAATACTAAATGACAATTTCTTACATGATAGAAGTCAAATGAAGTCAAGAAAATACATTCAATTACCTTTCTTGAGAACAACTTCATATCGTCGCTGGGCTTCTAAAATGTTGTAAATTGCAAATTTTTCAAGAAAAAAATATCTCACAAACAGGCTTTGAAAATTTTGGCAAAATGCATGCTTCCAAAATGTCGTATGTGAACTTGAACATTTTTGTAAATAGCAGTGAAATAAAAACTTTGACATAGTTGGATTATCCAAGAACTTAAATTATTTTCACAGAAATAAAGAAATGTACAATTATTTTTTCCCCAAAGCCATTCAGTGCAACGATTTACAAGTTTTCATACATTTTGGAAGCAAACTTTACAACAAGAGTGCACACGCTGAAATGTCTCGCCTTCTATACTAATCATTGATATTATGTTGATAGTCCTAAGTATAAAGCTAAGCTTTAATACAACTGTCACATAAACTTAACATTAACCAAGATAACTAAACAAAGACCAATGAACCTTGAAAATGAGGTCAAGGTCAGATGAACCATGCCAGGCAGACATGTACAGCTAACAATGCTTCTATACAACATACATAGTTGACCTATTACTTATAGTTTAAGAAAAATAGACCAAAACACAAAAACTTATCACTGTGCAATGAACCGTGAAAATGAGGTCACGGTCAAACAAAACCTGCGCGACTGACATAAAGATCATAAAATATTTCCATACACCAAATGGCATATAGTATTAGATAAAAAGACCAAAACTCAAAAACTTAACTTTGACCACTGAACCATGAAAATGAGGTCAAGGTCACATGACATCTGCCCGCTAGATAGGTACACCTTACAATCATTCCATACAATAAATATAGTAGACCTATTGCATATAGTATGAGAAAAACAGACCAAAACACAAAAAATTTAACTATAACCACTGAACCATGAAAATGAGGTCAAGGTCAGATGACACCTGCCAGTTGGACATGTACACCTTACAGTCCTTCCATACACCGAATATACTAGCCCTATTGCTTGTAGTATCTGAGATATGGACTTGACCACCAAAACTTAACCTTGTTCACTGATCCATGAAATGAGGTCGAGGTCAAGTGAAAACTGTCTGACAGACATGAGGACCTTTCAAGGTACGCACATATCAAATATAGTTATCCTATTACTTATAATAAGAGAGAATTCAACATTACAAAAAATCTGAACTTTTTTTTCAAGTGGTCACTGAACCATGAAAATGAGGTCAAGGACATTGGACATGTGAATGACGGAAACTTCGTAACATGAGGCATCTATATACAAAGTATGAAGCATCCAGGTCTTCCATCTTCTAAAATATAAAGCTTTTAAGAAGTTAGCTAACACTGCCGCCGCCGGATCACTATCCCTATGTCGAGCTTTCTGCAACAAAAGTTGCAGGCTCGACAAAAAACTGACTTTGGCAATTTTGTAATATGTCTTATTTCACACATTTTGATTGGTCTAACTGTATGCTATTTTGTAATGCCAAAGATGTCTTCCCGCCCAGACCATTGGTGTCAAAAAGTATTTTTAGCCAAAAAAGTCATATACGACATTTTAGAAGCCCAGCGATATATACTTTAATCATACTAAATAATAAACCTATTTACACTTTTGGTATTTAGCTGTATTTTGCCTCTGAATAACCTTTTGATGTCAATCAACAATCACATTTTAGTTGTGACGTCATATGTTTTGCATTAATGATTATGAAGTCGAAGTTTACGGGAACCTGTGTGATGTTATGTAATGGCTGACAAATTTGCATACAAGTGTAACTACGTCTATTTCTGTACATTTCTTAGTTCACAAAGGAAAATACTATGGTGAAAGTTTCCATGGGATCTGATCACATTTAATTCATAACATTTCTTTCCCTTGTTTCATGTGCATGTACATGGACTAATGTCACACTTTTATTTAGGGTCTTTATTTTAGAATATCATCTTTATTCTTTATAATTGTATATTGAATTATTTGTTGTGTTTGACACCACTTTTAGCAACCTTGACAAGATCTTGGCACTCATTTCTGGTGAAAACCAGAGTTCTTGGAGAGAAAAACAGGCGATCCATGTCAATTAAGAACCATATCAAGTTCAACTCACAATGAACTGGGTGTGACTAAATACAACCTCTGAGTTGACAGACAAGTGAACAAAAATGATGCAGATGCTGATTCAGGTTTTTGAAAAAGGGGAGGGGGAGGGAGTGGGACTTTGGAGTGGAACAGGTAAAAAGTCTGCATTAACCATGGATGAAGCTCCAAAACTGTGACCTAGGCACCAAATTCCCTCCCCCAAAACCACACACACACACTAAATACACCTCCAAAGTTAACCACCTAGACCACTTAGCCATTGAGGCACCTCAATTCTTTATTATCATCTCCTTTCATTATTCAATCTTCTATAACCAAAATTTAATTAGAGGAATAGAATTGTTGATGTAAATTACTTTTTTACTTATTGATAAGGTAAAAAATCATTTCAATTTAGTTTTATATCGTTGTAAATGTACTTTTTATTCAACAAAATTGTTTGATGCTTTATTAATTTTGAATAATGAAATAAAGTTGATAAAAATGACCTAAATTTTGATAAAATCTGCTTTTATATGAATCAGTGAACTGAAATGCTATCTCTAATTGTACCTAATCAATTAATTTTCTTTCCTCTTTTTTTAAAAATACAAACAGAATATTTGCTTCTATTTGTTTTCTCGTTAATATAATGTACATTCAATTTTGGGCGATTTCCAAATGATGATTTTCGTATGTAGAGAAAGAAGATAATGTTTTGTCGGATTGAATGATAAATAAAACAGAAAAATCAAGCACTGATTTCCTTATGCTTAATTAATTTTAGTTTTTTGTCTGCAAACATTTCCAGATGGGTAATTTTCTATGATTTCTAAAAGCTCTTTTTAATATAAAACACTGATCATTTTTGTATGTTTTAGTTACGCTATGCAAATTCAGTTTATCAAATATCAAAATTGATTATATAAATAATACCTAATGTTTTCCCTTAACAAAGTCTTATACTTCTAAAGTACCAGGTAGCCAATTAATTATGATGATTTTTCATATTAAAAAGAGTTTAAAAATTGAAAAAAAAATTAAATATTTTGATTCCTGCTGGTTATTTATGGCGAACAATAAAATGCTAACAAACACAAAATTCTTTATAATTTTTTATCAAACGATTTATTTTTTTAAATAGTATCACATTGCCAGTGAATCAAAGTTTATGTAAATGGAATTTTACATTGCGTGAAAATATACCGAACAGTATAAAATAGATGAAAAACAGCAATAATAGCACTTTTCACAATATAAGTCTGAGTCTTGTTGTGTCAAGTTTGTGCTGAGATTGTGTGTCATAAATAAGAACATCAAAGTTACTTTTTTCTACATAAAAAAGATGTGTGAGTGCCAATGAGACATCTCTCATTCCAATATAAATGGGTTCATTATTATTCAGTACATGTAGTTACTAAATTTTGTTGGTTTTCATTATATATCAACCACAACAGAACACAATTTTCTATACATTACAACTTGTAAACAGAATTTGACATTTTCTATACATTACAACTTGTAAACAGAATTTGACATTTTCTATACATTACAACTTGTAAACAGAATTTGACATTTTCTATACATTACAACTTGTAAACAGAATTTGACATTTTCTATACATTACAACTTGTAAACAGAATTTGACATTTTCTATACATTACAACTTGTAAACAGAATTTGACAAACTACATAATCAAATAGCCACTAAAACACAATTTTTTCTAAATCCATGAAAATTTATTTTGAAAATTTACAACACATTGACAGGGTTGCTCTCTTCATATGTTATGTGGACAGTTTCCCTGTGTTTGAGGTGTATACTCTATCTCTCTGTAAAGGCATGTTTTATCACAAGTTTTGAGATACTTCATCTTTTTTTTAAGCACTGTTTGTTTGTATAGAAACTGATATGCAGTAAATTGCACTGATATTTAAAACTAAAAATAACAATATATATTTTTTTGTAATAAATCTTGCTTTTCGTTTGATCTTAATACAAAAACTGTGAAAACTGACTCCAAGTAAAACTCAGTTGGCCAAAATCTATATTTCACATTTCTACACTTGTTTGAAATTTGTCATTTTTCTTCCTAACAATTTGTGATCCAATTTCTTATTTTTGGTTTCAAAAGCAAATTTTGAGAACATGATTTACTATTATAGCACTAAAGTATATCTCAATGAAAGTTTCTGTGTCCCTATGGTATGCTGACAGCATCTCTAAAACAACCAACATTAATTATTAAGTTTCTGTGGAAATAGAAAGTGCTAAAAGTAATTCACATAAAAAACAAATTAGGCAAAAAATCAATTTGTCAGGGAAATTATACTGGTATAAAGTCTAAAAGTAACTTCACGTTCTGATTTAGTAGTTGACAAAGAAATCGCCTGCATTGGGGTAATTAAAGGTAATTTTTTGTCCATCAATATATATATAGTATCTTTTATATCTATGTTGCAATATACAGAGTGGCAAAATGATGCATTTCTACTATTATGACGTCAAAAAACAATCAATGGTTATTATGACATCTATATATATATATTTCTGCGAGCAACCATAAGACATGCAATGAGGTTCCTGTTTAAGCTTTTGTTAACACAAAACTTGTTCTTCAATTGACAATAACAAAAACTGTGTAAACATACAGCAAATGGTCCAATAAGGCAACTATAAAATTGAGAATGGAAATGGGGAATGTGTTATCAACAACCTGACCATATAACAGACAAAACAGCAAAGGACACGGATGTGAGAAAACTAAAGGTCACAATGATGTAGCCAAACAAAAACAACCACTGAATTACAGATTCCAGCATTGGAATAAGCGCATAAAGGATGTACCATGGTTAAACATGTTGTAAGCATCTGACCCTCCCATGTTTAACCTGTAACAAACTTTTGTAAGTGTGGTCTGTTGCGCTGATCATTATTTTCTGCAATTCCTGCTGTGGTATGATTGCAAATGAGACAACTATCCACAACTGTAAAGGCTTCAACAGTAAAAAAAAATCCACAGCTATAACTATAACCAGCTTTAAAAGGTAATACCATGAAAAATGTGAAACAATAGACAACTTTCGAGTTCGATGCATTTCTGTCAAAAACTCTGGTTTTAGTGAACGTCATTTGTGCGTTTAGGGGTGTCGTCACATCCATTCCAATCTTGAGCGAGTGGTTGGAAATTTATAATTCTATATTGTACAAATATTCGGCAAATTGAATTCTCAAAATTGAAAATCGGCACTGCTGTCATTAGGGAATTTTCATTAATTACCTACAAAACAACCATTATTTCTAGTTTATCCTGCACAATGATGATTACTAAGACGCTTGATGAACGTAAATACTGCAGGGATACAGGCGACCCCCTGAATCTGGTAAATGACGTCATAAAGGCGTGTATAATTAACGAGTTTTTACCAGAGACGGATGAACTCGAAAGTGGTCTATTAAAACATGATAACCAGCGTACTAATTCATAACAAAACATTCAACAAAAAACATGTATTAAAGCTGACATGAACCAACAACAAACCACTGAACTACAGGATATGTTTTCTTATGAATTTTAAGTTAGCGATCAATAAAACATTTCAGTATAAGTTCAGTTGTTAATATTAAGTTCTGGAGTATGTACTTTGCTCAGAACTACATAAAGAACCTGGCTTCTGCTAGAAACAGCAAAAGGTATATAGTACCTGGCAATTGTCAGTACATACTTTGCTTTAATGGTCAGTTATGTCCAAATATTACATTTCTTTTTTTTTAATTTTGGGGTGGGTGTGGAGTCATTTAAATCATATTTATATTTTCTCTGAAATTTTTTTATTACATGGCAACATTTTTAAAATTCAATTTGAGTTTGTTTCTGATAAGAATAAAATATTTTGCTTTCCAAAAAACCAAAATCAAATTGACCCCTGATTTATATTCTAGATAAAATCATAAATCATGTCTAAAGACTAAGTAAATATGGCGTCCTACTTTTCATCCCTTTCCCAGTATCAAAGAGAAATCTTTCCGAGAAGCATTGCACATTTGATGCTAATTAAATATAAAGCATTTTAGGAATTTATCAATCAGAAATCAAAGACCATTTTGCTGTAATATATAAGGCACTCCAGTGTTAATGAACTGATCCTAAGCGGTAATTGTTTTATCTGAAAGCACAATATCATTAGTTGATATCTGTAATAAACATGTCTCTCTACTTTTGGTTTTGTTTCCAAGCAATATCATTGATCATTGAATTAGCTGATTTCCTGTAAAATGGACACATTAGGACATCTGAGGAAAGAGTCTCAGTCTGTCTGTAATAATTTTTCATACAATAATGTTAACACAAGAAAGGAAATGGAACCTTAATTCATACAAATTTTGTTGTAAACAATTTTTTCTCATTCTGATATATTATCATTTTTAAATAAAATGTCAGGTAAAAAATGTCAAGAGGGAAACCTAACCCCAATAAAACTAAATTAAGAGCCGGATAAGCACACCTGTTAAAATATATGACATTTCATATTTATTTTTAATCTCCACTGCAGTTAGTTTTATAGCCATTTGTTAAAAACCTACTTTCAAGGGAAATAACTCCTTTAGTGGTCAATTGACAATTCCTGCAAAGATGGCTCATTTGTAGATCTTAAGTTAGCTGAACCTTTTTCTTATTACAATTTCAATCTACATGTATTTATTATAGTTAGTGCAAAAAAAACTAAATATTAAGTAAAATATATCATGCGAGGGCAAGGGTACATATCAGTTGTTCAAAATGATGATAAATGATCTCAAGGTCTAGTCTCACACTAATGTGGCTTTTGATAGATTGTTTTTGTTTTAACACAAATTTCAGCACAAATGGCAATATGAAGGTGGCCAGTTTGAATTGGTTGAGGAAGGTACATGTACTTAAATATATTAGAGAAAAGAAACACAGAATTCATTTTTGTAAATATGCAAACCTCACTCTGTTATTATTAATAAAAATGGATTATCAGAGGGTAGGTATATGGTGGTACGTACATAATGAATTAAAATCCAGAAAAAAAAATTCAATTAATTCCACTAACAACTATTACAGCACTAAAATATCCTTCCTCAATAATTCTCACATTTACTAAAAGCTAGCATTAATTCTTAACCTTCTAAAAATGAGCATAAAAAATATGTACTTTAAGCTGAACTTTTGACCTTAATTTTGGTCACTAAAAAAATTTCTGTCGAGACTCCCTTATCTGAGTGAAGTAAACTGAAGCACTCCTTACCATACTCAACGAGAATGACTTGAAATTTGTTGTACGGTTTAGCCATCTAATTATCTGGATGAACTTGTTATAATTATTTAATCAAGTACATCAAATAACTATCTATGTTTGATAACATTTGATTACATATCTATCTGGCTGAGATTTTAGATAGATTTGTAGTCAACAAATCCAAATCAAAACACTTGTTAGAGTGGATCTAATCTGGAGGAAGTACATACTTTTTTATTTCTCCAAAAATACATCTTTAATTAAGCTTGAAGTGTGAAATACTTGTACATCTTCTGTTAATCATTTCATTAAAAAAATATAAAAGTGCTACGTTTATCAATAAATATAGAAGTGCTATGTTTATTAATAAATACAAAAGGGCTACATTTATCAATAAATATAAAAGTGCTACGTTTATCAATAAATATAAAAGTGCTACGTTTATCAATGAATGATCAACCTTTAAGCTTATTCCCAAACACAAAACAAAAGTTGTATAAATTCCAACTGAACATGTGATGGGATTTTTCCAACTACTGTCATCTATTTTTGGTGATTAATGGTAGTTGTTCAAAAAGAATCTGCATAGAATTAAAGTTTTATAGAACCCTTGTTTGTTTATCTGTTACCCTGATTCATTTATTGTTCATACTATAACAATAATGAAATTAAACTGACTAAAAACATATTGACATGAGGTTAAAGTTTACTTCAAGTTTCATAGGCACAAAAAGGTAGAAACTTTTGACTTCAGTTAATTTTTCATATTTTTGTTACCTGTCCCCCCCCCCCCTTTCTGATCATTATTCTCATAAACACCATTACAGGTGCTTAAAGTGGAGCAGTATCTGCTGTCATACCTTTCCGGAAGCACTTTAGTTTACCCCCTGCCTGGTATCTGGTGGGGTTTGTGTTGCTCAATTTTTAATTTTCTTTGTAAGGTAGCAATACACAGTTAGGACAAAAACTTAAAATTGACACTCATAATTTTTAAACACCCTCTTTTCCCTCCTGTCTAACAAAGAAGGCTTTATATGTGTGTTATGCATGTGTACCGGTATACTTATAGAAAGAGAATCTTCAATAGATTTGATTTCTAATGGTCATAAGGGTGAAATATAATCCCTTTTGGGTGTAACCATGGCAACAATCTGCATTTCTTAGATACAAAATATAGCAAATAAGGGGGGTGAACATGTAACAAAAGTCTCCAAAATTTGGTCTATAGGAAAATTTCAATCAATTACAATGATACCTTTCCTGAATCCATAGGTTTATATCTATCAAGTGGTCCAAAAAAAATCATATGCATTTCTGCTCGTTTTTCCATAAAATTGAATTGAAAAGATCGAGCGCAAAATTTTTGTTGATAATTTAAACACTACAATAATTTATGGACCTATGGACGGTACGGATAGGAAAATACGGACTGTCAATCATATAAATGGCCTATAAAACATGTTAAAACAATCTAAATGTTCATATAAACCCACTAAGAAGGCTATATTATTCTTCAATTATCTAAAAATCAATTTTATTGTACAAAAACTTTCATATTTAAAAAATTCACAGGGGCCATAATGCGAAACTAAACTTCTAACTGTGTATTGCTACCTAATGTTTTGTTGACAGCTTTAAAGTCATTTCTTTTGGTTGTGGTGTTGTCTCCATGTTTTTAAATACCTTTTTTATTGGCCCTTAGTATCTTATCCCTTTGATGCATTGAGTTATTATAAGTATAAGGTCACAGTTCAGGTGACCTACAATCACCACTTAAAGATCTTGAAAAGCATGCAAACTCTGACCTATATTACAAGCTTCATTGACTTATATGGATGTAAAGTTTAATGATATAGTTTAGTCTTTGATAATGCTGGCCTACAAACTTTTAAAGGGGCACTAGCTACGAGATATATAAAAAATCTAAAGTTTGATTTTTTTTCTGTTCAATCAATAATGAAAGTGAAATAGTGAAATAACAATTCGCTTTTTGCAGCCAAAAAGGTTAAATTTTGTCAAATTTCGTTAAGAAACATTGATAATTAGTAATTCACTTGCAAGTGAATGAGTCAACCTCTTTAAATCCGTATTCATGTGAACTTCAATTTAACCCCTGGCTAGAGACTGACAACGTATGCATTGTACGTGTACTGGTTATTTAAAGAAAAAGAACGTCAACAATGAAAGTGAAACTACGGTAAATCATTTGATTACTAATTCGATGCACATGAAATCATTCTTATACGGTTAAAACCAATGAGAAACATCTATTTTTAATCTATAAAATAAAATCAAACAGACCTATAAAAATCCAATTGCACGTGTTGGTTTAATCTATTCATATCTTTATTTATGCTTACATCGCTTATATGGTCATCTGAGGTCAAATCGATAGGTAACTAGATATCATTGAGATGGGAGCCATCTCTGTGGGCCCCGCTGTCAATAACGTGGAGTAAATAAGTTGTATGGATAATCTGATATGAAGCATTATTTGAAGTTATTACATAGTCTCACTGTGATTTTAATCTAAGATTTTAAGTTAAAACTGATAAATATTCTCAACTTACTTTCATAGTATAATAGTGATATGACTGCATGATGTGAACTCATTGTTGACTACTCTAAGGTGACTTCTGGATATATGGATTGATGTTTGAACAATATGTTTAAAGGTGCTGCCCAATTGATATTTGTCACATATTTTTAGAATTATGCCTTCAATATATTTAGACCCACCAAGTATAAAGTATGAAATATTAACGGTTCTCGAGAGGTAGAGCGGACACAATTTGTTAAGAACAACGAACGGATGGACAGACCGACGGACTGACCTTTGACCTAGGATGCATACATTATGACACATTCTCTGGTGTTGGTTAATATATATGTTAAGTTGAAAATGTTTGTCAGGTATAAAGTATGAAATAATAACAGCTGTCCTCTCAAAATATAGTGTGGATCAAATTTGTTAGCGATGGATAGACCAACAGACAGACAGACCTTTGACCTAGGAAGTGGTACATACATCATGACACACCCTCTGGTGTTGGTTAAAATGGATGTCAAGTATAATATTTGAAATCATAACGGTTCTCAAGATATAGAGCGGACACAATCTTCACAACAGGACACGGGGTTGTCAACTGAAACCAAAGTTTTTTTGACGTTGACCTTTGACCTAGGAAGTTGTACATACATCATGACACGCCCTCTGGTGGTGGTTAAAATGGATGTCAAGTATAAACTTTGAAATCATAACGGTTTTCTAGATATGGAGCGGACACGATCTTCACCACAGGACACGGGGTTGTCAACTGAAACAAGTTTTTGACCTTGACCTTTGACCTAGGAAGTTGTACATACATCATGACACACCCTCTGGTGTTGGTTAATAATCATGTTAAGTATTAAGTATAAAATCGTAACGGTTATCTAGATATGAAGCGGACACGATCTTCACCAAAGAACACAGAGTTGTCAACTGAAACCAAAGTTTTTGACCTTGACCTTTGACCTAGGAAGTTGTACATACATCATGACACACCCTCTGGTGTTGGTTAAAATGGATGTCAAGTATAAACTTTGAAATCATAATGGTTCTCAAGATATAGAGCGGACACGATCTTCACCACAGGATACAGGGTTGACAACTGAAACCAAAGTTTTTTTACCTTGACCTTTGACCTAGGAAGTTGTACATACATCATGACACGCCCTCTGGTGGTAGTTAATATACATGTAAAGTATAAAGTATGAAATCATAATGGTTCTCTAGATATGGAGCGGACACGAAAGTGTTACGGACGGACAGACGGACGGACGGACAGACTGATCACTATAGGGCGACCCGCCTATGGCGGGGCCCTAATTAGATGGCGTCTGGACTAAAATATACACGAAAAGAACCTATATATTATCTACCCCATGCTCTGTAAACTGTTTATTTCAGACTTTTGATAGTTTGGATAAAGGTTTTACATTGTTATAAATCAAATATGAGAATTTGAGTCAAATCGGTGACCATGAATTTGACAGCTAGTGCCCCTTTAAGGATACATCAACAGAAGTATAACAACTTCTAGTCAAAAGTCACCCTTACATACATTTCATGGAAATTTGAACAAATTTATGTACATTTTAATGAGCTAGATATTTAATGAAATGGGAAAGGTACCAAAATTACATTCAAACTCATAAATAAAAACAAACTAACAAGGCTATGGCAAAAAACAAAATAGGAAAAGACAAACAATAAAAGGTTATTTAAATGCATTCAATGGTTGAGGACAGCTTGAATCCAAACAAATGCAGTCATTTTATTTTTTTTATTTTTTGCATCATAACATAATGATGATCATAATCATTGTTTAGAAATTAATTAGAACTACTGATGATCTTGTAACTTTTGATTACCTATATGTTATTCCATCTACAACCACAAGTGCAATGTAATATGCCATAGCACAGACTGAAATGATCTTCTTAATAGAGTATTTTATTGTATAGCAATATAATATTTCCCATAGAACGTAACCAAAAGTTAGCGTGCAATAAATTCTAATATTGCACTAGTGCAATAAATCTTCAAAATTCATGACGTCATCAAAGTTTAAATCTTAGTTTAAACCAATTTTTACTTTCAAATATTATATTGCTATACAATAAAAGGGTTATTGCATGAATATTAGGGAATATTGTCCCTCGTAGAACATATATTGCACTCGCAAGCTCGTGCAATATAAAATTCTACTCGGGACAATATTCCCCAATATTCATGCAATAACCCTATATTATGCTAACCCGTCTTTTAATATATATATGTCAGCTAATAATTCTATTTTCAGACTCAGAAAATTGTCCTAGTCAGATTTCAATTCCAATAAACGATTTTCTGAGATGACTAATTTTTACAAGAATGCTAGATTTAAATTTTTTTTTTTACCTTAATTCTTTTTTGACAATGTATATTTCACTTGGCAGACTAGGGGTTCTAGATTAACTATATTGTTTTATCCCAAAATATCGATTCAAATATTTATGTTTCATCTGTGAATTTCTAATGCAAATACAATAAATTTTAATCGGCTGTTTTAATACATGTCTGAATGAAAAGGAAGTAAAAACCTACCATTTTGATCAGCAGAATCCTTTTTATCCGTTTTATTATTCAAAGGTTGTTTTTCATCATCTAAATCTATATCCACTACCACAGGGGTCACCTCAAAACATTTTTTTTCTGTCACAATATTTATCATAGGAATGCCATTTTGGGGGTCGTCAATATTTTTCCCCTCCACCTGTATCACAGGTATCTCATGGTACTGGGTTGTATCCTCTTTCACCATTATGTTAACACGTTAAAAGGAGCTAAGATCCTCTCCTTTTTGGAATGTACTTACAGGGAAGTTTTAAAATATAAATTTCTCAATATTCTTTCCTATATACATAGTTTTTAAACTGCCAATCACGAACAGAATGAAATAGAATACCCTCCTTCGATAGAAATTTCGTCAAAAGAATTTAAATCCAACCACCATATCTCCTGTTGAAATGATCTACTCCAAAAAGGTATCATAAAGAAAATAAATTTCTAAAATCTTTTCTCAGTATTTAAATATTTACATTTTTAACATCCATGTGCATTTAAAAAGTTTTCTTATACCCAAACATATGGAAAAGTATAAATCCCATACAGCCTGTCTGATTTTCACTGATCCATACCTCACTAGCTATCTATCTCTAATTGTTTTCCAACAGATCTGATAAAATCACTTATTACCATTGATCATCCTTGACAAAACTCCCAATCATCCGTAAAATGATGAAAATCACAAGAAAAAAAAGTCAAAACTCAATAGATTGGCATTAATCCTAATAAACAATGCATATTCCACCTCAGGGGTTAAATAAGTTACATCTGGTACCCCCTGCACAGAGTACTCTTGTTAGATAAAAGTTCCTTTAAAACACTTTGATGTTCAATAGTATAATTACTCATATGACTAGATTACAATCTATCAGAATCTATATATAGAATATATTTTCATTCAGACAAATAAAACATAAAAATAAATGCGCATATCAATAACTAATGTTTAAAGTAGCTAAAAATACAAACAAACCCCACATAAAGTTAAATAAACATCCAACGTTTATAAAATTAGTGAAAAGACAAACAAAGGATAATTTGATTTTGTAGAATATATACGATAAAGCGTATTACATTTATTCTTTTCTTCTCTAACAAATTATTTGTTTCAATTAATAGGCAATGGACAATCTAATGTTGTGGGATGAAATTCAATTCTGAGTAACATTTCTCATTAAATTTGATCTCACATGCATTTGGTTCATAAAAAAAAGTAACAATAGTGTACATGCATAGTACACAAATAAACTAGCATTTTCTATGTTCAATGGACCGTGAAATTTGGCATTAAAATAGAAAGATCAATTCATAGGGAACATGTGTACTAAGTTTTGAGTTGATTGAATTTCAACTTCATCAAAAACTACCTTGACCAAAAACTTTAACCAAAGCGGGACAGATGGACGAATGATCATATGGAAGGACAGACTTCAGAAAACATAAAGCCCCTCTTCTTTCGTAAGTGGGGCATAATAAAGAAGCAGCTTCACATCATTTTACTGACTTATTTCATTTAAAAATATTTGTTGTTTTTTTCTGCAAAACTGGGAGTTAACTAGAAAACAAATTGATAAAATCAAAATAAGAACAAATGTAAAAGTTTAAATATTATATGTAAAAATTCTCTCAGTGGATGAAAATGAATTATTTAAGTATGCAAATATAAACTTCTTTAGAACTATATTGATTTTTCATTATAAAAGCCAATGCACCCTGTGTATCAATTCATTAAAATTAGTCAAGCATTCTAATCTTAACAAATTCTAAAATTTAGGTTCTTTTCAAATTCCCAAAATCAGTAAAACTCTTTCTCTTCTGAATTTTTATATGTTTCAAAAACTTTCCATCAATTTCATGAATATATTCAACTGCTAGGTATGCTATTCAAAACTACCAAGTAGTTTTTAACTTAAAGTGCATAAAACATTTTAAAATTCAATCTAACTTCTATCAGATTTTGTAACCTTCATTATACATTTTGTTCGAAATCTATATTCTGTTAATAATAAACGGTGAATCAGAGAAGATCAAATATTACATAAGTCAAATAGATTTGAACAGCAATAAAGCATGTGTAGAATTAATTTTCTATTCTTTAAGATTTAGTAACAGTACATTAGAGCTAAAGCTCAGTTGAGTGCTGAAAGTTTGGCAAAAATTGACTGTAAATCAATGTTACGATATCAGACCTCCATTATTGATCTGTGTCGTCTGCTAAACACCTTCACACTTCTCAAAAATACTTGTTTTTACTTAATTATCACTTCAAATTATCTGTAAATATCAAAACTTGTCTTTTCTGCAACAATTATTATCAACACTTTGCCAACACTTGCTTGTACCAAATTAAGCCCATAAAAATACGGATATTGTTATTTAAATTTAATATTTTGAACAGTATTTGAAATAAAGGAACACATGTATTTTACTCTTGCAAAGCTCTGGTTCCTTGGTCTAAATTTGGCTATACTGTATACTCTAGGTCCTTTTTGGTTTCATGGATATTCAAATATTTTTGACTCTGGCGTCTCTGAAGACATTATTTTTTTTGAAATATGCATCTGGTGTATTAAAATTATTACATTCTATGTTATTTGAACTACTACTGAGAATATTTGTTTGTTTTGTTAGGTTGGTTTGGAAAAAAAGAGGGAGAAAATAGTACAGTAAAATAAGTAAATTGTACAACCTAACAATATCTACTGTTTAAATAATTATAATACAGTCAGTCACAGTGAACCCTTATATAAATATTTGTTTTAATAAATCCAATAATTCACTTTTATACCTAATATTTTATGAGCAATAAATGCTCAATACACAACCTAAATTGTGTGAAAAGAAAAATCTTAAGGAGGAGAAAAGCAACACAATTATCCCTGCCAATTATCGGTAAAATCTAAAGAAGAAATATAAACTATTTTGACTAGACATGCAATAAAATTAAAGGAAATTTCATGTTGAATTGTGTTGAACAAACACCTACTTATTAAATCAATAAAAGCCTGATAGACAATTGTTTACCTTCACATCAATATATATAAAGTTTTCTAGTGCATATTTATTTTCATATAAACTAATGTGGTATTTCTATAATATATCTTAAAGTTTTCCAATTATAGAAATAAAAGAACAGTTCCAATGTCCCCTGCATTAAATATTATGTCATATTTCATCTTTCCAAGGTACAAGGGCAATAACTTAAACAAAAGCAATTGTTTTTGTTCTTTAAACCTTTTTAACAATATGTTATAGAAATGAAGGCTTCAGACCAAGAATTGTACACAATACGTTGCACAGAGGACAAAAAGGACAGATGTCCTGCAACTTAGACAACTACTTGTATCAACCACAGTCCCATTGATGACCTGGATGTAGCAACTATAGTTCACCACATATACTGCTTTCATCAATTAAAAAAAACATGAAAACCAGTTGCCTGATGTGACAAATATGACAGACACAAACCAACGACAGCCACTTAATTACAAGTTCTTAAGCTTAACTCGGGACAGGCACATGAAGAATGTGGCAGGGTTAAAATGATGTTTGACTTGAGTGTACATAGTTTTCATCTTTTTTATATATATTTCGGATATATCACTACCGCTTTTAGTCACCGCCCACCTTCTTCTAAAATCCTAGATTTTGAAGTACAAAAAATGTATATTGATTCAAATACGAAAATATTTTTTGCAATTCTAATAACATAAAGTTCCATATCAATTCTAGGTTGATCAGAAATTAGCCGATACCAAATCAAAATATTTGGTCAAAACAAATATGATTGATGAACTCCATAGCAAACAATTACAGATTCCCTTCTGATTCTACAAATCATTGATGGGCTACTGTCAGATTAGCCTCTATTGACAAACTTTCATCACTGTTAGGTCACTGATCAATGCAAACTCAATCAAATGTTATTTGTTTCAATAAATCTAATATTTCAAACTGTGTACAATATATATTACATCAATTTCTGGTAAATATTGTTCAATTCTCTGATATTTTTGTCAGATTTGTAGCAAATTAGAACTTACATTTTACCTAGTGTTATGACTGTTGTTTGTTTAACACGTTTTTAATATAACGGGAGATAATAACACTAACCAATTATATTTTAATCAAAAATGAACAATAAAGAAATGGGAAACATGAATTTACAGTCAAAAGTGCTTTTACAGAATGAGCAACTACTCATTAAGCTCTAGATGATTAAAACTAGAGAAAACATTTACTGATCAATAGTGTATAGAACAAATATAAGTTGTCTCCCTTAGTAAGAAAAATAAAAATTTCTCCAATCTGATTTTAAGGTGGTATGGGAGTCTAAAATAAAAATGATAGAATTTGTTCATACTTTGCCAAAACGTAGTATCTATTGATACATGTTGAAAAATATAATAAAAATGATAGGTCACCGCACATTTTCTCAAGCTACAGGACAGGACAAAATGACACATTTTGTATGGATTATACAGGAAAAAACACCATTTTGTGATTAGAAACTAAACAAAATGATAGAATTGTTAAATACTTCAGGAAAATATAGCTTTCAGACATTGCTTTGGGAATATCAAAAGAAAAGATAGGGTCACCGTACGTTTTTTTCGGCTAAAATACAAAATAGGAAAATTCCATGTAGAATCCTTCAGAAAATGCACTGTTTTAGAGTTACCTCCCCTTAAAAATGCCAATTTAAAAAAAAAATTAAAAAAACAAAAAATAATTAACATTTGTAAAAATATTAATATTTATAAGTTATATTCTTATAAATTGGTTCTTATAAATGAAAATTCACATTAAATATCTGCATTCCTGCATCAAATTTTGCTAACTTGATGGAAAATCTGGACCTTTGGTTCTCTGTTTTTTACAATCAAAGATGGAGGAAGACACCCATACCACCTTAAAATGTATTCTCCGCACTTGCTAATTTTTTAAAGCTTGGCCACTATGTGGAAAATGATCAAATGCTGCGCTTTGATTCTTATTTATGGATTGTGTTTTTTTCAAGTAGTTATATCTATTTATATATTTTCAAGATTGTTTGTGTTCCAATATTCAGCAACAATATAGTTATGATCATGCTGGCAAGTTTTTCTTGGTGGTAAAATCAAGATTAACTGGAAATCATATATAAATAGACTTTTAACAAGTGTCACTCCAAACATTGGCTTGACAGTCCTCCCCCTCCTTTTTATATCCTAGATCAGCCTCTGCTCACTGTCTAATATATTTACACATGTATACATTGTACCTAAAACTAAACATTTTTCCTCATTATTTCTAATGATAATCAGGAAAGTAAGATTTCATTTTCAAAGTGAATTTTAAATTTATTTGCCTCAGGGCCCAAATAGTCTGAGATACACGTATCTCTGCCTTCTGGTGGCATGTAATTATAAGGCACCATACAGTCCATAGAAAAAATGTCCTAGGACTATCTACAACATTTATGTAAGATTATAATCTGTCGTAGTTCGATTCCAAACAAGAAACTTTCCATCACATACATCAGCAGCGTGTGTTCATGCAAATCTGCATTCTGAAGTAAACAGTTTTCAAAAATAACATCAATTATTATCGACTAAGGTTGGGCTACATCAAATTAGAGTAATATAAATAAACAAGAAAATAACATAACAAAACAAAGCAATCAAAACAAAAATAATCAATATATCAAAACTAAGGTAAACACAAAACTAAATGTGAAAACGCTCTGAACCAGTCTCTTGTAAAAACTCTGTAGTTAGCTTTTTCTGAAATACAAGTGGGTGTGTTACTGTATCAATTTAATTCATTTAGTCAGCTAGAATGTCAACTTTTAGATGGAATTGACATCCAACAAAATTCTAATTTGGCAGCTACAACAATTGTTTAAAATCTTCCTCATAGAGTACAAGCCCCACTCAGAACTATGTTTAAAATTCAAATTTAACACATAGAAAAATTGGAAATAAGATATCTTTGTATGGAATCATAAAGAATTGAGATGTAATAGGCTCATTAAAGTTGAGGTAATATAGATGGTTTCAGAGAGGTTTCACAATGTAACTAAACTACATGCACATAACCTAAAACGGTACCATATTGATTTTGAGATGAACAACGATTTGAGATCTAAGGTTAGTCAGTAAATTGAGGAAGTAATAAAAGGTGCAGTAGATCAGGTAAAAGACTACCATCTAGATTGGCTATTTTCCATTTGAGTGCTAAAAAAAATACAAATCAAGTTGAAGTATCAGATCAAAGACTTTACAATGCAAACAATCATGGTACAGTTTTAGTATTTATTAGCTAGGATGGGAATGCATTTTAATTTTAAAGAGTACTTTTGAATTTATTCAGAAGCACAATGTCTGAATGATCTAAAAATTCCTAGATCTTTCAACAATTTGTGAACAATATACACAGTATTTGTTTTATTTTAGACCCAAAACAGTAAACCACATATAATATTCCAGTAAGCATTGGAAAACATTATAAATAATGTCATAAACTAGGTCATAATTTTAACATTTTCCAATAAAATAATGAACCTATTTAAAGTTGTGTACAATGTAAAATTGGGAAAACTTATACATAAATTTAGACCTCTTTAATAATCCTTTTTCCATGCATAAATTTGGGTCTCACATTTTACCTTTCAAGTAAAGAAAATTACGTAAGAATCAGGTATATGATTTACTATTACTCAAATTAATTTTTAGACTTATCAGAATTCAAGCAGCAGCTCAGAAAACAAACAGTGCTTATATTGGCTTCTTACTGGCAATGGTATGGATTAAAATATATTCAAATACTGGTAGTAATGCATCCCACCCTTTCTGGTGTTAGCAAATAAAAATAAAAAAGTGCATTTACCATAAATGACCTGGTACTTTCCTGGAATACAGGCAACACCAATGATTGCAAGTGGTCACACAAAATATGAAAAAGAACAAGAAACACAAATCACTACAACAAAAGCGTGCTTGTCAAAAACTACATGTGTTTATTTAACAAGATAACTAGTAAATGAAAAATAGCATTGCTCAGTTCAGTACTACACATCCAAAAGCAAAGAAGACTCTTGATATCAAGTCATAACATGATTCATTATCATGCTTAAAATGCTTTGATTGCCTGCTTAAAATTAGCACATTTTTTATCTTAATTATTAAGGATCCAGCATTGGAAAAAATATTGAAAAAAGGCAACTTGGTATTTTTTATAGTAGGATAATACATACAAAGGATATCAGCAATTACCAAACATTTTAGAATACAACAGGGAACAACAATCATAATGACCCTGCCAAACAAACGATTAAATGTTCGGCCTTCTATAATGTATGTTAGGTTTTGCTCATTATTGAAGGCTATCCAGTATACATTTTTATTATATTATTTGCATTATTTTTAAATGCAAATACATAGAAGCAATAACCATGATACCTTACAACACAAGGTCAAGGTAAAAGTATTCAGTATACAGGAAACAGTTCTGAACCTGAATAAACATTACCAAGTAAAGCATGCTCACATGAAACTTGATAACAAATTTTATGCAGCTCTTATATGTAGTTCATAAAATAACAGGGCAAAAATATTATACATTGACAATATGTGTACAAATAATACAAGTACCGGTACATATATTTCTAAAAGAGGAATTGAATTAAGAATGAATCATAAAAATACATGGATGATGGTATAATATTAAACCACTAATGGGAAGGATTGTGCCTGATATTCATATGATGAAATCATAATCTTTCAATCAGTTTAACTGAAGTCTGGAGCTGGCATGTCAGTTAACTGCTAGTAGTCTGTTGTTTTTTATGTATTATTGTCATATTGTTTATTTTCTTTGGTTACATCTTTGTTAGTCTTGTATTATTTTTAATTTTAGTTTCTTGTGTACAATTTGGAGTTTAGTATGGCACTCATTATCTTTGAACTAGTATAATTTGTTTAGGGGCCAGCTGAAGGATGCTTCCGGGTGCTGGAATTTCTCGCTACATTGAAGACCTGTTGTAGACCTTCTGCTGTTGATTTTTCTATGGTAAGATTGCTGTCTCTTTGACACATTCCCCATTTCCATTCTCAATTTTATGGAGCATGCTCATATTATGCTTGACACAGAATTTCATAAGAAGCTCTTATGTGTAGTTTCCTTAAACTTTTAAACAGGGGTGTTGAAATATTTGTTGTGAGCACTTGTCCCTGGGCAAGTAAAACTGTAAATTTTACTTGTCCGGGAAAAAAGTTACTTGCCCTGATGGTCCCAATAAATATTGTAGTATTTTATTGTTAGCTAATGTATGATTCTTTCTTTTGCATCCCAAACAAATTAGTGAAATCAAGTGGTTTATATGTGTAAAAATTTAGGAATGTTGGAAATGGGTTTATAATATCAATGGGACAGAAACTCAAAAGCAAACTAACTAAATGAAATGTCATGTGAAGGACAAGTTTACAGCATTTTTTTTTAATTAAAATTGTAGCCAGTAGGTACACTACATATACTAAATTTAGAGGACAGTGAGTGAAGAAATGGAAACAAAGTAATAGATTAACTAATTATTTATATCAACTGACACACTTGGTTTTTTATTGATAGTAGAACACTTTTATTTACCACTTAGACAACACATAAGGTTGCCTTTGATCTATAAATAAGACAAAAACAAAACTTATCATCTGAATTTCTTTCCACGGGGTAATCTGATATCCACGATGTCTGATATTCTCGCTTCCATATTTTTTTTATATACACCTTGACCTTCTCCGTTTGCGTTTCAAGCTTTTGTCTTGACTCATCATTCTTTTTGTCTTGCTTGCCCAATGTTTTATGAAGTAATCAATCTGAATCTCGATTCAAAATCTTAAAAAATGAAAATTCCGGTGAACAGTGGATTGAACATAATCGACGATCCCGGGTCAATGGACAAAGCCAATGCAAAAATACGCGACTCGGGTTTGCATACTTATTTTTATTCATTTTAGTTATCTATTTCAAGAGTTATGTAATATAAATTTATTGTCATGAACATTGATGTTTTTACTTAAATATGTTTTTACTCCCTGATTATTGGTTTCTTTCACATAAATTAAACATCTTTAAGTGTTTTGAAATAAATCCTATATTTTTGTTGGATTTGAACTTTGTCTTGTATATTATTTTACTTGTCCACGGGCAACCAAGACAAAAATAATTACTTGTCCGGGTGTTAAAATGTACGAGTCGGGCGAGTCGGGCATAGCATTTCCACACCCCTGTTAAAATAAGGTTGTGACCAAAATTTTATAGATCAAACATTAAACAGTATCAACACAATGCTAAGCACATCTAATTAAATTAAAACAGGTAGGTTCTATTCTGGGAAGGTGGAGGAAAAAAAGGATTTTTTTAAATAAAACTAAGTTGTGTTCTGACATTAGTGAAGAGTTAGAAATGGAAAGTAGACTACTGGAATAAAGATCTGCTACAGTAATTCTATATATCTGAATGTATTTTGTTATTGTAGGAAGCTGGTGTTGATGGCAGATCATTGAATGTATAACAAAAACTAATAGTCAGCAATTTTCTATTGAAACTTATTTTATTCAAAGTATATAGTAAAAAAATTTCAGAAACAAGTGCCTGTCAATTAAACTTTATAGAGGAAATACTTGAACTGAATATATTAATGGGAAAACATTTTAAACAGTGTAACAAGTACAGTTTCTGCTTTGGAGATTTTTTTCAGAAGAAAATTATATTAGAATCAAAAATTACTAGTCATTTATCTTTTTTCAGTGCTAAATTCATGCAATTGCATTGAGAATATGTTGATGCTAATTGGATTTGTTTTACATTAAAATTGTCTTCTAATCATTTAAACAATCAAAACAAAAGTTAATAATAATGATTCATCCTCTATTTCCTTCATTTTTTCCCCTTGATCTTATGTGAATTCAAGGTTAATCTAATAATAATAAACAACAGCAGAAACTGTCTGTGTTGAACTGTACAAGATTGTGAAGGGAATGTGCTGAAAAATTAAACTCACAATTACAGTCTGTATTCACAATATTCCTGTCTACAACATACATATACATGTACCTTTGCATCGGATGATGGTCATTTTAAATCAGAATGGTAAAAATGTCAATACTACATTATATACATGCAAGAATATTTGGGGATAGATCACGCAATTTAAAAACACTCTATTAAAATTTTGGTCTCTTTGTAGACTAAAGAACCATCCTACATTATGAATGGTATACATGTCATGCATGTGTCACATTGCTGAAAATCATAATAAATAAGCTTGGATTTGTGCAAAAAGTTCCACTACAAGATTTCCTTGAATATTTTTAACACTATATTTCATCAATTGTCAGCATCAGACATGTATGAATTGTGGAATTTTGAGGTGAGTTTCAATGCATTTTAACTTTGACAGTAGTCATAAGAAAGATAACCCAATTTGATTCTCAGGTAAACAGCTTTAAATACATAGAGTATTGATCAAAACTATTAGCAAGGTTGGCTCAAAACCAGTCAATACTAGTATTGACATAGCAGGCAGTATTTTCTATGAAATACTGGCAAATACTGGTCAATTGACGTGTTCACAGACATTACCATGAAACTTATATAAATTTATTACAGATATAGTGGAAGGACAGTCACTTATCTAATCATGTTAATAGTCATCATCCTTTTAAAAATTCATTTTGATACAAAAGTTTAAAAAAAAACACCTTTTTTCAAAATTTTGCATCAAAATTCTATTCTTGTTGTTTGTATATATATTGATGATGAGAATCGTAATCATGAATTAAAAAAGTGGTATTGATTTTCTATAGAATTTTGGACTAGCCCTCACCAAAAATGAAGAGTTCTGGACATGTTTGTAAAGTCCATAGTGTTTGCAATAAATACATTTTACATACATGTATCTAATTTAAACACAATGTACAAATAAAGATGATTTATGCACCTCCTAATTATCTTATCATAATAACTGATGATAAGAAAAGAATGCACAGTTAATGTTTATGAATATCATGTGATCATGTGAAGTCAGAATGTCCTGGGTGAACGAAATTTATTATTATTTTATACAACTGTACATGTACAAAAGTATTTGTATGAAGAAAAATATTAAATTTATTGAAAACAATGCATGTACAAAACAGTACATGTAGTGCATGGGATACGATGTTCCCATTTGTTCTGCAATACTGACATTCTCTTTGCTGCTCTGCCTAAAATGTATATCATTACAGAGTTTAGCACTGAAAGATATCATTTAGTAATTTCTATTATTAATTCAGAACTAGCATAATGGTTCAGGGAATTTTAGAAACATAATAAAAGCTTACAATTGTAAGCACAGTCTATATACATGTACATTGTATCTGGTTAGATGTTGAAATTTTATGGCAAACACCTAAACCTGGGCTTTTGTATGTTCATACTTTAATTTCTAGGCGAACAGGTATACATGTACTGTACACTGTACATACAATGTACATGTACTGCCAAGGTATAGCATAAGAACAACTGTGCAGCCAATTTGTTGGTACAATGTACATGTACATGTAGCAATGTTTAATTAAGACATGATACATTCAGGGTTCTCACAAAGGATTTTTGAAGGCGAGTCCAGGGACTTGTCATTTTTAGCCATGATGAGTCCAACAGCAAGAAGAAAATATTTTATTGCAATATAATGTAATATTTTAGTCTCCATTTCCTAACAGAACAATGGAATGACATTAAATTCAGATCACTTTTAAACTTTTGCTATAAAATGATGATATTTGTGTTTAACTATGTTCAGTTTATACAAAATATTTCAATCTTGATACATCTGTGGACTCACCAGTTTTGAAAATGGTGAGTCCAGACAGATTTTGATGAGTACAGGACTCATGGAATCGCTTTAGTGAGAACCCTGACATTCATGGATTAAATTTCATTAAAAAAAAAGATTTTATTAGGCATTGAATTAGAAATGACAATTCCAATTGTTTGCTTTAGAAGAAAAGTATTGATTTTCATCACAAGGAATTACTTATAATGGAAAATTTATTTTCATTAGCTATATAGTCTCCAGCATTTCGTAACACTTAAAACAAAAAAATTGATTGACATAGACAGTCAGTACACTCATTCTTAATAATAACAATTGATCAATGATTAACCTACATGTACACTGTCACTTATTTTCAAGTATAGAATTAAAAAGGAAATTTTAAATAAAATCAGAATGAGGAGGAAAATTAAGGGCATAAGCTAGGGTTGTAATTAGGGTACCTTCATGACAAATAACAGTAAAACATCTTGCCAAATGAAGTTACTTAAGGTAATTTTTGGTGCATAGTATATACGATGATAAAATGAACACTTTCTTTATAAATGATAAAAAAAAAGTACAAATTATTTTTAACAAATCACTTTAATTTTTTTTCCAAAAATATTGATAACAGATAGATACATGTATTTGTTTCAGACCTCTAACGAATCTGTTCAATCACCAATAAGGATATATCAATACAAATCATAATGAAAATTAAATTAACCAATTTGACGTCAACAGTAATGACTGTTTGACGCCTGTCGGTAAAGGGCATTCCTATCCTCATACTTACAAGGGGCTACAGATATGTAGTTTAAGTAGAGGAGGGTAGTAATGCACATTACCGTCACTCGCCAAAGGTCCTTTTCACTTTCATTGTACCTTGAGCGTCAAATTACTTAAATTTTTACCATGATTCGTCAAAATATCTGTATAGTGATTCTTTAGGTTTAGAGGTCACAAATAATTATCCTCACCACATGTACATACACCATTATTTTTGGAAAAAAATTAACGTTATTTGTCAAAATCATTCCATTTTGTTATCGTCTAAATGAAAGTGCACATTTCATCCCTCATGCACCAAACATTACTGTTCATGTCATTTGGCAAGAATTGTTACAGTTTTAATCATCATAAACGTATCCCCATCATAGACAAAGAGGTTTGCACCCACAAAGCCTAGAATATAATTCTCAGGCATAAAAAATGTGAAAAAAATAACAATGAATATATATGCATCTTCAAGCATAATTTGGATGTTAGGTGGTATATATATTTTTTGTTTATTATTTTGTATCCTGTTAATAAAAAGATGTACATGTAGTTGGATCTCGAGTGGTTTACGCAGATCAAAATTATAAACTTCTCGTTTTAAAATGATTAAAATACCTTCTGTTATATTGAGTTGTACACTGTTAATAGGAACTGCTCCGTATGATCCATTATCTTGAGTTTTTTCACCTATTCTTGATTCTTCGTCGGCTTTTGTAACTGTAAATCTTTGAGAAGCCATGATTTTACAGACTTTGACAGAGAGAAGTTGTTTCGGAAGTCGTGAAGACGATGCTGCAAGATGTACGCACCGTTCCTTACACCTTCATATTCAAAACAGCAAAACCAATCACACAGTTCCGTGTAAAGGATAACAATTATCCTGAATGTTAATTGATTGGTATTACCTCACAGCCGGCGATAAAAAGTCTGGAAGAAAAATACCTACTTTTCAGTACTTTTAATGTATTATATGAATATTTGCGCTTATTTTTATCCTATGTGTCGTGTCAATGGGATACTTAGCCACAACTTTTTCCATTCAACATTCCATATTAATAATAAACATTTATTTATAGCTGGATGTTATCATGTTTCCATTTGCGTGTCATGAAAACCGGAAGTATCAAAGAATAGAGACAAGGAAAAGACAACTAGATTTCCCGCGGTAATTTTATAACAAACTATTATTTTTGTGAGGTGTTTTTTTATATGATCCAGTGGCGGATCCAGAAATTTTCATAAGTGGGGGCCCACTGACTGACCTAAGAGGGGGCCCGCTCCAGTCACGCTTCAATGATTCCCTATATAAGCAACCAAATTTTTTCCCAAAAAGGGGGGGCCCGGGCCCCCTGGGCCCCCCCTCTAAATCCGCCTCTGTGATCTTAGTCAAATCTCATCCAAAACCACCATATTAGTTTAGACAAGAAAATTACTGATCAATAAAAAAACTATGACATTAGACATTAGACATTATTTTATTAAACCAATCATGGGCCCTTGTCGGGCAAGATACAAAAACATCATACAATGATTATATAAACATTATTGAAATACACAATATTATAAGTAATACACAAATAATAAATTGATGATATGAGCAATGTAGGATATAATTAAGATAAGAGGCATTGAGTGCAATGAGGTCAATTTAATATTAAAAGAATATGATATAAAGTTTATTAATACGGAAACAAAAAGTAAAAATAGAACCAGGAATATAGTATCTCATTCTGCAGTAGTTCTCCTCATGACCAGTGCACAGCAGTGAGGGACTTTTACATCACAACAATGCAAAGGTCATCAAGGGGAGATCCTTCAGAACTAGCTACAGATACATGAGATAACTCCAATAGTGATTCTCCTCATGATTAATGCACAGCAGCAAGGGTTGACATTGCTACTGGGCAATATTCATCAAGGGACGGTGCTCTAGAACTCACTATAGAGAAAATATAAAGTTCAAATTACAAGTAGTAGAGGGAGATAAATCCCATTAACACTTTTCATATTTCTTAATGAACATGCATAATTCTGATAATAAATTCTCATCTTCATTATTCATTAACCATATCAGTTTTTGGTTAAGGTCAAGATTTTTAAAATTCTTGCAGCAATTATTTATCATTGTTATCATGTCTTTCCTTTGGTCCGATAAACTATCACAGTTGAAAAGAAAATGTGTTTCATCTTCGACCTCATTACTACAACATCTCTTACAAATTCTATTGTGTCGGGGAGTATTACTATATCTACCTCTCTCTATAAGTAAATGGTGAGCAGATATGCGAAATCTTGTTAGACTCCGTCTATCTTCAAATTTTTTAACAATATTAAGATATTTTTCACAACCAAAATTTGATTTAAAGGTAACATATGTGCATAGTTTTCCTTCTGAGTGAGTTCTATGTAAATATATGTTATTTGTTCCTTTTAATTAAGTCACCTGAAAATAAATTAAAATAACACTTGTATATATGTTAGCCTGACTATGAATGTTTTGTGATTCACTATATACAGTTTACAGTCTCATGATGATTCAAAAGAAAATAACAACCTCCTCACTTCGGAAACAATGTAGAATAGAAGCCAGAGGCGGATTTAGGGGGGGGGCAGGGAGCCCGCCCCCCCCCCTTTTTGGGAAAAAAATTGGTTGCTTATATAGAGAATCACTGAAGCGTGACTGGAGCGGGCCCCCTCTTAGGTCAGCTAATGGGCTCCCACTTATGAAATTTCTGGATCCGCAGGCGCGGATCCAGAGGGGGTTCCGGGAGTTGGAACCCCCCTTTTTTTGGACGATCAATGCATTTGAATGGGGACATGTAATTGGAACCCCCCCGCCCCCCCTTTTGTCCTGGGTTAGGAACCCACCTTTTTAAAATGGCTGGATCCGCCCCTGGATCCGCCACTGGAAACTGAACTCCAGAGAATACAAGAACGTCAGAAAATCATTGACGCAGGGTACATAATGATCCGGCACTTTTCTATAGCCGTATAAAAAAACAAAGAGGTAAACTTTCACGATTTATTGAGGAACTAACTGTGGATGAAGAAATTTTCCAATCTCCGGTAAATGTTATGAAGGGCTGGAATAAACATTTTGGAGACCTTCCAAAAAAATCCAACAATAACTCTTTTGACAGTATTTATCTAAATTCAATTGAAAAAGAAGCTACCCATATGACTAACAAGTGTAAAGATACATATATTCATCAGGAAATTACTACTGAAGAGATAAAAAGAGCTGTCGCAAAACTCAACACAAACAAAGCTGAGGACTTTTATGCCGGTTTAAATAACTGCTGAACATTTTATTCATACAACAACTTTTGAATGTTTGCTTTAAATTCTGTTACATACCTGAGTTACTGAAAATTGGAACTTTATTTCCGGTATTCAAAAATAAAGGGGATATAAAAAATGCAAAAAATTTATAGAGGAATTACTATGACTCCAACATACTCAAAAATATAGAAAAAATATTGAAAGAAAGAGAAAATCCAAAAATTATAATTTCACAAAACCCACTTCAAAAAGGATTCACTGAGGGCACTTCTCCACTGATTTGTGAACTTTTTATAGAAGAATTTGAAAGGGAAAGCAAAGAACTTAAACTTCCAGTCTACATAGCCTTATTAGATGGCAAGTCAGCTTTCGATGCTACATAGTACATGCTAATTTGATCTGTCGTATGTTCCAGATAGACTTTACGGAACAATCCATACTTTTACTAAATAATCTATTTGAAAATGCATCTTCTCTTATCAAATGGAATAATATAATGTCAAAAGAGATGTTCACTATTGATCAAGGGGTCCGTCAAGGAGGTACATTCAGCGCTGACTTATATAAAATCTACATTAATCCTTTGCTTAACATTTTAAGTACATCATATCTTGGTGGAAGAGTAGGGAACATAAATTGTTGTGCTCCTACATGTGCTGACGATGTAGCACTTGTCTCCAACAACCCTCTAGAAGTACAAACCATGATTAACATTGCTTCTCATTTTAGCAAAAGAGAAGGATATTTATTACAGCCTACAAAAAGCGTTGTCCTTCCAGTAAAACATGCCACAAATCTTATGAAATTGAAGATGGATTTTGGAAATTAAATGGAAAAAATATGCCAATTGTTTCGAACGCCTCACATATAGGAATTCAAAAATCTGACAAAGATTCTGCTGACTCAACAGTAAATGAAAATATAAAGAAAGTACGTAGAGCGATGTACAGTTTAATTGGTACAGGCCTCCACGGAGAGAATGGTTTAGATAGTAAAACTTCAATGTCATTGATAAGAACATATATTCTGCCAATATTAACTTATGGATTGGAAATCTTATTACCAAAAGGAAAAATACCGTAAATTTAATAATATCTCTATTCAATATAAAAATGGATCAAACAAATCTTGTCTTTAAATTCCAATGTAGCTGATTCTGCAGTTTATACCACATCTGGTTTACTCCCTATAGAAGCTGAAATCCATGTCAAAGCTATTAATCTTTTTGGAAACATATCTAGAGCGAAATGTGATTCCATTGAATGGCGGCTAGCCGAAAGACAGCTACAGATAAAACCCCATAATAGTCGCAGCTGGTTTATTGAATTCAAGGAATTATGTTTAAAATATGAAATTAAGGCTTATTTAAACAACCCGTTATCAAAATTCATGACTATTGGACATTAAAAATTATTGATGAATCAAAAGGTTATTCAACTCTTAAATTCATGGACCATAAATATAATATTGGATCCGTACATCCTTTAGCAATTTCAGTTAGTCTTAAAATTTCAACTGGGAACTATATCCTATACAGACCCACAAGGCATCATTTTTTCAAAGAATCATTATATAAGCCCAACTTTCAATTGTAAACTCTGTAGTAAAGCGGATGAAACGGTGGAACATTTCATTCTATTGTGTGGAAAGTTAGAAGAGGCAAGAATACCACTTTTGTCAAAAATCCTAGATAATGGAAGCCTTATCCAACTAATTATCAATCCGTTCTGTTATGTAGACATTAATGCAAACAGAACTGTTTTTGAGGAAACCAGTAACATTTTGGAACCCCTAGACAGTTGCTTTATAATTTGCATAACAAACGCTATGATTTATTATGCTTTATGCTTTCTAAATGCTTAACAGTGTAGTATAGGAAGCTTGGCCTTGCAATTACATAACGGGCACACATTGTCCCAGGATGAGTTGTTTTTGCATTGAGAGAACATTTAATTTATTTCTATCAAAGATTTTTTTTGCTTTATTTGTGTATGCAACATAAATTCTTGAGGTGGCGGAAATTTTTATATTTTAATATATAAAGTGATGCGCGTTGTATTGTGATATATTGTGACAACCTCAGTCCGAATTTATTCAAGATATTCATAAATGATTTGCCCAGATATTTGTCAGATACTAGAGACCCAGTTAATGTCAATGACAAAGATCTACATTGTTTAATGTATGCTGATGATATTGTTTTATTATCTACATCAGCTGAAGGACTACGAGAAAAGCTGGGAATGCTTGATAAATTTTGCAAAGATTGGTGTCTCAATGTGAATACTAATAAGACAAAGGTGCTGATTTTCAACAAGGCAGGCAGACATGTAAAACAGATATTCACATTTCAGAATATAAATCTGGAATGTGTTTTAAAATACAAATACCTAGGTTTATATTTAAGCTCATCTGGTTCATTCAGTTATGCTCAAAATGAACTATACAAAAAATCCCTGAAAGCTCATTTCAAATTAAGGAAAGATCTTTTATCACTTAATCCTGATGTAAAAACAAGTATTCATGTTTTTGACCACACTGTAAAACCTATTTTATTATATGGTAGCGAAATATGGGGGATGTTTAATTCTCTTTCCTCTAAATGTAAGAAGGAAGATATATCTTTTGAAAAACTATATTCAGGTTTACCCTGTGAGAAACTTCATATAAAATTTTGTAAATTTATACTTGGGGTACACAAGAAAACAACAAATGCTGCAGTGTTATCTGAACTTGGAAGATTTCCAATATATTTTAATATTATAAAAGGAATGTTATTGTACTGGTATAGATTAGAGAATTTAGGGAATAATTTTCCTCTATTAAAAGAGGCATATACACAATCAAAGACACTACATCACATGAATATAACATCATGGTATGGTTAAATAAATGTTGTTTTTAAAATACTTGGTATTGACTATACAAATGCCGTTAATGCTCCATTTTGTGAATCCTTATACAAATTTAAGAAATATATACAAACCAAGCTATCAATATTGTTTATTAGCTGTTGGAAAAAACAAATAGATAAATTTTCAGACAGTAAACTGAAAACCTACCTTTTATATAAAACAAATTTTGGTTTTGAAAAATATCTAACATTGATCAAGAATTTTGAACTTAGAAGAAGTTTTACTAAATTACGTGTATCTTCTCATAGATTACAAATAGAATTAGGTAGATATCAGGGTATTCCCCGAATTAACAGAATATGTAATAAATGTTCTTCCAATACTGTCGAAGATGAGGCTCATTTTCTATTTGATTGTAACAAATTTGAGGTTGATAGAAATTTTATGTTAGCTAGTATTGCACAATATAATTCTTATTTTAATCATATGAACAGTCAAAGCAAAATTATCTGGTTATTTAGTGTAGAAAATGTTGAGTTACTTAAAATAATATGTAATTTTATATACAAACATCTTCCTTAGTGAAGATTAGTTAAAGGAAATCTATGTGTGTATATACATTTGATTGGACATAGAAAATTATATTCATCTGAATATCACAAACATACTAGCCGATTAAAAAAAAAAATAATTGTTAAGATATATTATCTATTCAAATGTTCTCTTATATCCTTGAGGCATCGTCCCCTGGTATCAACTGCATTCAAGTTACCTATGATGCTTCCTTGTTTGCTTTTGATACAGGTAGGAAAGAGACATTTACACACATTTTACATGCCTATGGCCCATAAGGTATCGCCCCCTGGTGTCAGCTGCCTTTAGGAAACCATAATGCTTTCCTATTTGCTGCTGACACAGGATGAGTCATGGACATGTTTAATTTCTACTTTCTTTTTGGCTAATTATTATGTATTTAATTGATCCAACTTTTTGTGTACTATACATATGTGGATATCTATTTTTCTTTTTTTCTTTTTGGGCTGCTTGTTTGTTATCTATATCAACCACACTTGCAATAAAATGCATTAGTATTAAAAAAAAAACATACTATAGATTCTTTATCTACGTATTCTTTAAGAACTTAAATAGTTCTCGTTTAACTTTTTTTTTTTTTTTATTATCTCATTGTTTGTATTGTATTATGAAAAAATTATTGATGTTGTAATGTTTATGCCCTTTGGGGCCCATAATTGGAAATAAAAAATATCTTATCTTATCTTATCTTATCTTATCTTATTGTGTATTGACATTTTCCTCTATGTGAATGGAGGTGTGCCTTGATTGGCAGAACTACGTTAACGGATTACAGATACAGATAATGTTTTCTGAAACATTTTAGACCTGAAATAGGGCATATATTCAGATTCTTTGTTATTAAGTTTATCACTATTTATTGCATTTTGATATATACAAAGTCACTGGTGTAACCAAAAGACAATTTGTTTGGGAACGAGTTACCTTTCTCAAGATTTCAGCATTTACAACAGTCAGTTCTCCCATACCAATGTAACCTGTAAGCATCACTTTAATTCAGACGACAAAACAAATCTATGTTGGAAATTAATAGTGAACAAATCTTAAAAGTAAGTAAAAACTATATCGTAATTAGTGCCCATGGTGTACCCTTATAAAAATAATTTTCAAAGATTTCCCGTAAACTTAATAACAAATTGGAACAGTCGTTTTGCATTTACAAATCATTTTTAATAACTAAATAGGGGGATGTTTTTATATTGGTCATACAATTAACATTATTCTATCAAAGGATGACCTAAAATTGCTAAAATAAAAGGAACTCCTAATTTCCTCCATTGCATATGCATATTTCTGAATATATACTGACCGGCTTTAGAAACGCAACACTAGATTATTCTTTTCAATTTTCATTTTAATTATGCATTTTTTTGTAAACAAACTTATGAATAGAAATTTCTGTCATTACTTAAATGTTTGAAAAAAAAATGCAGTTCGAAAGTTGAATTGATTACGTCATTTTCGATGTTCAAATATTGTGGTATACACTGAAACCCCGGTTTTCCCCTTACCAATGAACGTGTCACCGTCAAAAGCAATGACTGCCTGTAACAAACGCCAAAATGATTGTCAAAAAGGTCAACCATTTCTGTTCGGCACGTTTTGGTTTCTGTTTTGCACCTTCTGATTTTGCCGTTGTTCCACCCATTACAATGTGTTTTGTCAATTATGCGGTTTAAACTTTAAGGCTCTAAATGTTTTTCTGCAGTCGATTCTTTGCCAGTTCAGTTAATGGGAAACATTTATGGCATTAATCTGTGCAAAATTTCATTCATCAATTTGGTAAGCAGTTGACGTTGCGGCCGTAGATTTGTCTCACAAATGACGTTGTCTAATCAAATTCTATTGACGTTGCATTGTCACAACATGTTGATTTAGTCTTTGATGGTCTTCAACAAATCCAGTCTATCCGTATCATTGTCGGAAGAACAGTAAGACGAGTTTCTGACGTCAATTTTTTGTGTTGCAGCACGTTCACGTTTTCCTGTTTGCAGAATTCTAATGAGTTGATTCAGCTTTGCATTCCTGAGTTTTGGCAATATGGAGATGCAACATTTTTTAAATGATTAAAGTGTGTCCAAGGATTGAACGAACTGTTTCACAAAGAAAAAAAACCGGAAAAAATCTTTTATTGGCTCGAAATTTCTCTTTCTGAAATTTCGTGCGATCTAAAAAAAATCTGGTATGTTCAATAACCACAGGTAAGTCAGATGTTTATTTTTCGAAAGGGAAAGACATACGATGAGCATTAAGGTAGATAGGGTGTCTTCCTCCATCTTGGATTTTGAAATACTAGAAAACAAGGTCTAGATCTTTGATGAAATGTGCAAATTTTTATAGTAGTAGGTAATTCATGTGTAAGAATTTTCATTATAATATAGAAAATGCCATGTTTGATCATATTTATGATTGTATTTTACAAAAATAAGAATTCTTTTGTTTGATTCATTTTTTTCCAACTTTGTCAAATAAGGGGAGGCAACTCAAATGCAAGGGCAGATAATCCAGATAGTGTTACTTTTACAATAGAATGTGTTAGGAATTTACCCATTTTTACATGTAGCAAGAAAACGAGTCCGGTGACCCCATTTTTTCTTTTTCTTATCCGAAAGCATAATATTGAAGCTATCTTCTCATATTTTATCTCAAAATTCTATGGTGTGGTTTGCGTTTTATGGCGAAAAAATGTGTTTTCCATGCATAATCTATACAAAATCTTGACAATTTTGAACAACCTGTAGCGTGAAAATAAGTCCGGTGACCCATTCTTTTTATTAATGTTTTTAAACAAGCAGGATATGAACTACATTTTGGCAAATTATTAAAAGATTCTATGGATTATAATTTAGACACCCCATCTACCTTAATAGTAGTTGTATGAGGATCAAACATTATTTGGTGAAAAAAAAATAGAAAATGAGTGTTGCGTTTTTAAAGCCAGTCAGTATATTTCAAAACAGCAGGACATATTTTAGTTTTTAAAACATGAATATTTTCAAACAATTTTTTGTTAAGTTTGTTTGTGAAAGAGAATTTCAAGTTATAAGAAATAAAACGGCAGTTTGAATGCGTTCTCCAAATTTAAATTTGGCCTTGTAGACAGCCTTATTTGTCAAACTTTATTTTAAGTCCACACGGTTAAAATTGTTACTCGCACGAACAAATTGTTAACCCATGAATCAAGTTTTGTATTGAATGAATATGTCCGAGACTCCCATTTGTCATATATGTTCATGCAAATATGAGGAGTCCTTGGAACACTTCGTTCTCGAATGTCAAGTTCTGAATATGCCCCTTTACGAAATCGATGAAGTATTTTGCGTATATAAATGAGTACATTAGTAATAACTTCCCCGACTTTTGCTTCAAAGAGTTACCGTCCTACGAAAACATAAACATACTGCTAGGTGAATATTTTATAAGGTTGATCCAAATGGTTGTAAACATGTTGACACGTTTAGTAAAAAAAATCGTAACGGGTTCCGCGGACGCGGAACCCAGTGTCTCGCCTACTTTATGAATCTAATAAAAGTTTAAAAAACTTAAACTGAAGAATGTATATGTAATGTTAACTGGAAGAAAACTAAGTCCATACATATATATAAGAACGCACGGAAAAACAGGATTTTTATTTTTTTACAAAATTTACTTCTGGACACTATCTTATGATCATACACAAGCTTCTGTCCAAGTTTGGTAGAAATCCAGCATAGTTTTAGAAAGTTATTAAAATTTTAAAAACTTGAACCACAGAGTGAATGTAATGTTAACTGGCAAAAAAAAAGTCCCTTAATAAGTAAAATACGGAAAAACAGTTTTGTTTTTTTTCAAAATTTACTATTGGATACTATCTTATGATCATAAACAAGCTTCTGTCCATGTTTGGTAGAAATCCAGGTTAGTTTAAGAAAGTTATTAAAATTTCAACATCTTTAACCACACTCGGAGTGAATATTTGTGGACGACGCCGACGATGCCGACGGAATGTATGATCGCTTTGTCTCGCGTTTTCGACAAAAGTCGAAGGCTCGACAAAAATGTTTAGTGAAATGTACACTTACAGGTCTTCAATTTTAGAGAAAAAAAAAGCTAACTGTGATTTGCGTGTGCAATTTGATTGATGTGATTTCTAAATGTTAAGATTCCTGGATCCGCCACTGGACTAATGAGGTCGTTTGATAAGAACAAATATAAAATATATTGAAAAAGAAAAAAAAAAAAGAAAAAACAAGTGAAACTGCGAGCTACTGCTCACTGATGATACCCCCGCCGCAAGTGGATAATATTAATAGTGTAAAAATATGGAAGTGTTCGGTAAACAGGAAGTTGTCGAGTGATGAATCTGAAAACGCATCACACGGTATAGCTGACTTATAAAAATCCTGAAACCAAATTTCAGAAATCCTTGTATTGTAGTTCCTGAGAAAAATGTGACGAAAATTTTTAACTTGGTTATCATGTGTAAAATCATACAAGTGTTCGGTAAACAGGAAGTTGTCGAGTGATGAATCTGAAAACGCATCACACGGTATACCTGACTTATATAAATCCTGAAACCAAATTTCAGAAATCCTTGTATTGTAGTTCCTGAGAAAAATGTGACGAAAATTTTCAACTTGGCTATCATGTGTAAAATCATACAAGTGTTCGGTAAACAGGAAGTTGTCAAGTGATGAATCTGAAAACGCATCACACGGTATAGCTGACTTATATAAATCCTGAAACCAAATTTCAGAAATCCTTGTATTGTAGTTCCTGAGAAAAATGTGACGAAAGTTTTCAACTTGGCTATCATGTGTAAAATCAGACAAGTGTTCGGTAAACAGGAAGTTGTCAAGTGATGAATCTGAAAACGCATCACACGGTATGGCTGACATATATAAATGTTGATACCAAATTACAGAAAGGGTGGATGTGTAGTTCCTGAGAAAAATGTGACGAAAGTTTCATGGGACGGACTGACGGACGGACTGACGGACGGACAGACAGAGGTAAAACTGTATACCCCCACTTTTTTAAAGCGGGGGTATAATTATGGTTTCTTAAATTTTTGGAGTAATTCATCTATAGTGACCAGTGCACATGCAGCAGTGAGGAACTGTACTTATCACCACAATACAAAATGAAGACCTCTGAAAGACGACTTATATAGATCAGATTCATCGAAGGTACGTTTGAGTTGTCATCTTATGGAAGAGGAAAACATACCACGTGGTAAAACAAATTGACATCGGATAGATCTCAAGGATAAGAAAGAATATACTGAGCGTAGAAATTTGTAGAAACTCCAGCATACTATAAACATCAGTTTACACTCCAGCCAAAGGAAGTAAATTATGCTGTGTTCACACGTAATTAGAATTCGATTCGCTAACTAATTCGAATTAGTTTAATTCGCATTCGAAACGTTTTACGTTCAGACTTAAATTCTAATTTCGAATTGCAAACGCGTCAAATTCGCTTTACTGTCCGAACGACGTCAACTTTTAATTCGTATTAATTAACAAAAACGCTTTTCTAATGCGAATTGGATAACGCGATTTAGCCAATTCAAATAAATTCGAATTTAAAAAAAAAAGAAGAGTGTGTGAACACGATTAGCGAATTTGATTCGCATTCGTATCGAATTCAATTCGAATTAAAGGTACGTGTGAACGAGGCATCAGTCTCTCAGAAGTTATGGACAAATGAATCAAAGTGCAATAAAACTCTTTAAGTAACACATGGGGCACTGACAGATCAAAAACACAATCTATGGTACTTGTAAGAGGAGTTACCAACGGGGCCATAACAGACACATAACACAATAAATTCTTGCGAAAGGAGTTACAAAGGAAACAATAACAGACACAAAACACAATACATTCTTGCGAAAGGAGTTACAAAGGAGACAATAACAGACACAAAACACAATCTGTACTTGAAAGAGGAGTTACAAACGAGGCACTAACAAATAACCGTACTATTGAATATAAAGCAAGCAATTATAAAACAACTGGCTTTTTCCTCACAATGATAAAACGGTTGCCCTGTGGACAATTTTTATTGCGGGGCGAAACTTAAAGGTGACGATGAGACATATTGCGATCCTAAACCGCTGTCTTTGTCCATATATAAATTTATAGTCTGTGGATTAAATTTTAAACTCACATTTCCTTTTAGGAGCTTTTGTCATCACTTTGTCTTCACTTGGCATCCATCGTCGTCTGTCGTCCAACTGGCGTTAACGATTTCAATGATCTTCTCAACATAAGCTGAATGATCCTTAAGGCCGGTATCTAGAATAAAGTTTGTGTTTTCTTTTCCTGTTTTGTAAAAAAAACATGGCTGCTATGGCTAAAAATAGAACATAGGGGGTAGAGTGCAGTTTTAAGCTTATAAATATCTCAAAAAAGAGACAGGATTACAATGTTCATTTAATTTTTGTACATAAATTAGGCCGTTCGTTTTCTTGTTTGAATTCAATGTTTTACATTGTCATTTCGGGGCCTTTAGTAGCTGACTATGCGGTATGGTATTTGTTCTTTGTTGAAGGCCGTACGGTGACATATAGTTGTTAATTTCTGTGTCTTTTGGTCTCTTGTGGAGAGTTGTCTCATTGGATATCATACCACATCTTCTTTTTTTAGACGAATCTAATAACCCATTGTTGGGTTGCTACAACTAAAATGGTAATTCTAAGGATTTTTTCCCCAGTTTTTTATTATTATCTTGAATATTATTATAGATAAAGATAAACTGTAAACAGAAAAAATATTCAGCAAAGTAAGATTTACAAATTAATTTCATGAGCGAAATTCTCAATTGGACCCTGAGGTAGAAGTGGCCCTTTACGGACAATTTTACACAATTTGTTTATCATCATGTTTCCTTTCTTTAAAAAAATCTTCTCCTCTGAAACCACTAAACCAAATTAAACCAAACTTAAGCTGAATGATTCTTATGTTATCCAGATGCAAGTTCGTTTTTTTTTTCTCTGTTTCCTCAGAAAACATGGCCGCCATGTCTAAAATATAACATAGGGTAAAATGTAGTTTTTGACAACAAAAAAAAGCATTTAGAGCACCAGAAATTTTGCAGTTTTCGCTTATTATCTTGAATATTATTATAGATAAAGATAAACTGTAAACAGCAAATATGTTCAGCAAAGTAAGATCTACAATACATTTTATAAGTCCAAAACTGTCAATTGACCCCTTAATGAGTAATTCCGTGTTCGTTTAAGACAATTTTTCACATTTTTTTTTTATCTAATTCGCTTAAATACGTTAAAAAAAACTTCTCCTCTAATACTGCTGAATTATTTTAGCACAACTTGAGCTGAATGCGTTTTGAACAGAGTATAAATTATGCGTTATATTTCTTTGTACGTCAATAATCATAGCCACTATGGCTGAAATGGAAAAAAGGGTAAAAATGCAATTTTTTGCGCGAGAAGAAAATATGACAGTAACATAGAACATTTTAAAAAGAGTAATTTTAATCCACTCATTAGTATATATTTATATCTTTATTCACTTAAAGTCAATGTATGACATCAGTACAGAGATAACAAACATAACTATTCACAATATATACAAAACAAGGATAGAGGTTACAAAAATCACTAGCCAGAAGGACAAACACAAGTATTATTAATTTCTATTTTTTATTTATGAAGAAAAGCAAAACTTATCATTGATGAAATATTTTAGCAAAGAATTACAGGTGAGCGATTCAGGCTCTTGGGAGCCTCTTGTTTTTCAATCAAGTGTTCAGTCTAAAAAAAATTACGTAACAAACAGCTGTCATCATGGCACAAGGTAAGTTTGTAATGCATTCATCTTTTCCAATAGTGTTGCCAAAACCTACGCCTTTTAGTAAATATACTAAATGCCTATATTTGAATTTGATAAAGAGTAAATTCAGTTATACGATATTTAAGATGACGTCACGAATACATCTATTAATCATCACATCAATAATATGTTTTATTGGAATTTAGCCCTAATTATTTTTCCCTTTATAATAAACACGAAAACTTGTAGTAAATGGATACATGAATTTTTGTATGTATAAATTGTTTCTTTTAAATCACAGGCGCTTTTGTGCAGGATTTTGATTTTGTCTATGTCATTGTGTGATTTAAAGTGAATATTCAATTTTCTAAATGTTGTCCCACATATCTAATCTGTTCGGTCTAGTTTTTGGTGAGCTTATCTACTGCAGCTTTTCAATTTTGTATCTAATGAGTTAAGCCTTTTCCAACTGATTTGTATAGTTTGTTTTTATATGTTGTACTGTCAGTGGTTGTAATTAATTGCTGTGTATTATATTTGTTAGTTCATTTTTTGTGCAATAATAAGGCCGCGGTTAGTTTTCTCGTTTAAATTGTTTTACATTTGTCATTTAGGGGCCTTTCAAAGCTGACTATGCGGTATTGGCTTTGCTCGTGGTTCCGTTGAAAGCCATACGGTGACCTATAGTTGTTAATTTCTTAGACATTGGGTCTTTGTTGGTGAGTTGTCTCATTGGCAATCATTCCACATCTTCTTTTTATACTATATTTTATATTTATACCCTGTTGTTTTTAACTACTAAATATAGTAATATATTATTAAAGGATATTTCCGAAAACGTCGATATTATGTCACGTCATCCTGATTAAAATACAGGTATTGTGGATATATGATCTGTTTTTACTCAGATGGATTTGGGGTATGCTAAAAGAAGAGGGACGAAAGATACCAAAGGGACAGTCAAACTCATAAATCTAAAACAAACTGACAACGCCATGGCTAAAAATGAAAAAGACAAACAGAAAGGGATGACTTAATATACGTTTTTATTTTTTGTATGAAGATTTGCTTCATTTTTTGTAGGGGTCCATTTTTAGCTGCAGATATCATTTGTGTTTGTATTCGGTCCGAAACCATACAAGAGCCAAACCTCGCTGATTCCCAGTTTATAAACCTCATTCAAAACTAGAGGCTCTAAAGAGCCTGTGTCGCTAACCTTGGTCTATGTGAATATTAAACAAAGGAAGCACATGGATTCATGACAAAATTGTGTTTTGGTGATAGTGATTTGTTTGTACATCTTACTTTACTGAACATTCTTGCTACTTACAATTATCTCTATCTATAATGAACTTGGCCCAGTAGTTTCAGGGGAAAATGTTAATAAAAATTTACAAATTTTATGAAAATTGTTAATAATTAACTAGAAAAGGACAATAACTCCTTAGGGGTCAGTTGACCATTTCGGTCATGTTGACTTATTTGTAAATCTTACTTTGCTGAACATTATTGCTGTTTACAGTTTATCTCTATCTATAATAATATTCAAGATAATAACCAAAAACAGCAAAATTTCCTTAAAATACCTATTCAGGGGCAGCAACCCAACAACGGGTTGTCTGATTCATCTAAAAATTTCAGGGCAGATAGATCTTGACCTGATAAACAATTTTATCCAATGTTAGATTTGGTCTAATTGCTTTGGTTTTTGAGTTATAAGCCAAAAACCCCATTTTACCCCTTTGTTCTATTTTTAGCTGTGGCGGCCATCTTGATTTGATGGCCGGGTTACCGGACACATTTTGTAAATTATATACCCCAAAGATGATTGTGGCCAAGTTTGGATTAATTTTGGCCCAGTAGTTTCAGAGGAGAAGATTTCTGTCAAAGATAACTAAGATTTACGAAAAATGGTTAAAAATTGACTATAAAGGGCAATAACTCCTAAAGGGGTCAACTGACCATTTCGGTCAAGTTGACTTATTTGTAAATCTTACTTTGCTGAACATTATTGCTGTTTACAGTTTATCTATATCTATAATAATATCCAAGATAATAACCAAAAACAGCAAAATTTCCTTAAAATTACTGATTCAGGGGCAGTAACCCAATAACGGGTTGTCTGATTCATCTGAAAATTTCAGGGCAGATAGATCTTGACCTGATAAATTTTTTTACCCTTCTGTCAGATTTGCTCTAAATGCTTTGGTTTTTGAGTTATAAGCCAAAAACTGCATTTTACCCCTATGTTCTATTTTTAGCCGTGGCGGCCATCTTGATTTGATGGCCGTGTCACCGGACACATTTTTTAAAATAGATACCCCCCCCCCCCCCCCCCCCAACATGATTGTGGCCAAGTTTGGATTAATTTGTCCCAGTAGTTTCAGAGGAGAAGATTTTTGTAAAAGATAACTAAGATTTACGAAAAATGGTTAAAAATGGACTAAAAAGGGCAATAACTCCTAAAGGGGTCAACTGACCATTTCGGTCACGTTGACTTATTTGTAAATCTTACTTTGCTGAACATTATTGCTGTTTACAGTTTATCTCTATCTATAATAATATTCAAGATAATAACCAAAAACAGCAAAATATTTTTAGCCATGGCGGCCATCTTGGTTGGTTTGGCGGGTCACGCCACACATTTTTTAAACTAGATACCCCAATGATGATTGTGGTCAAGTTTGGTTTAATTTGGCCCAGTAGTTTCAGAGGAGAAGATTTTTGTAAAAGTAAACGACGACGGACGACGGACGACGGACGCAAAGTGATGGGAAAAGCTCACTTGGCCCTCGGGCCAGGTGAGCTAAAAATTTGATGGCTCTTTTTTTTCGGACTGACTTAATATTGTATTTTAGTATTCACAGCATTGGTATATTACGAACTTTCTTCCTGGTTATAATGGCGTTAAAATCATTCACAGGAACAGAGGAAGGTAGAGTATTTTTTGCAGTTACATTTTTTCCACGTTTATATAAAGATGAAATGAAATTTTTGTTTTAGATACTGACTTTTCTCAGCAAGAATTTCAAGCGAGCCGGCAGTGAACCGAACTAATGAAGTCAGCATCAAAATATAAAATACCGCTATTTCCTTCTATGTCCTTTTATCGGCAATTTGTATCAACAAAATGCTTTTTTGGTTGAGCCGATATAAAGTTAAAGGAATTTGTTAGTAATATTTTATGTGTTCAAAAGGTTATGATAGTTGTTCGGTTATATGAACGAAGTCGCGTCCCATTTTGGACAAAAGATGTGTGGTGTAGATATAAAATTTCAGAAGATGAGACATCCTTGTTCAGCCACATTTAGTATTCGTGTGTTTCTCTGTCCTATATGTTCTCCCATTTATAATTTGTATTGTAGTCTTGTCATGTAATGTTGTCATTTTAATGTTATATTTAACATTGCCATAAAAGTGGTAGGTTTCTACAAAACCAGGTTCAACCCACCATTTTTTCTTTAAATGTCCTGTACCAAGTCAGGAAAATGGTCATTGTGATTGTTATATTATAGTTCGTTTCTGTGTGTTTTACATTTTAAGGTTGTGTTTCTGTTGTGTCGTTGTTCTCTACTTATATTTGATGCGTTTCCCCCAGTTTTTGTAACCGGGATTTTTTTTCTCAATCGATTTATGAGTTTCGAACAGCGATAATAATGGTGTATACGGTATACTACCGTTGCCTTTATTAAGTTCTCAATATTATATGTCTAGTAAAGACGTTGTTGATAAGTTTTCAATTTGAGGAAATTTATTTTTGAAACTTTTTAAATTAATCGTTTATAATTACTATCAATTTTGTTTATTTATGATTTTATTTCTTGTTTGCTACCTAAGCCCTTAGCCACTGGTATTTTGGTGATGCTTTAGCAACTGCATGGATCTCCTATGTTTATCATTACTAAAACCTATGAAAATACTGAACTATCTGAAAGAATTGAGTATATAGGAGTCAGGATTTAAAAATTGTTTTCGAGTGACAAGAAGTATCACATATCAGGCATGTCCAAATGCTGAAGAATTTCTGAACTTTTCCTACAAGGATAGGGTCTTGATATGGAGGGGGTCATTCATAACTGTATTTAAACAAACGTAGGCTATTTTTCTGGGGTTTTTTTTTCTGTTTTTTTTATACTTTTTGTCCATTTTTTTATATTTTTGGTCCATTTTTCTCTATGCTATTATTCCCATCCACACATTCAATGGCTGTATTTATATTAACATATTCTATATATGCCACCATTTATCACAGTTATTGCAGTTATCACAGACAATCGCATCACTCTCCCGGGTACACTCACGTTAAAAGATTGAGGATAACTAGATTCATACATGCAAGCTAATTATGTGGCTTAGGGAGGGTTAAAGTGTGTTGCTTTAAAGGATTTAGTTAAAAGATGGATGATGCGATCTGATTTGCCAGTAATAGAACTGTGTCAGTGATACCACGCTAGTTGTATACTATTGTTGTATTTGTTATGTATCGAGTTCTGTCTTCAAACCTCGATTAGGATTTAGAACGTAGCAATAAGGAAGCATTTTTGCAACCCAAGTAAAAAGATATTTTTCAACTTCCCATGCAATAACAAGAAAAGATCGATTAATTGATTGGTTGTTGATTACGTAAGTTTCAGTGACACATATTTGAAGCATCCTGACCAGTGGCGGATCCAGAAATTTTCATAAGTGGGGGCCCACTGACTGACCTTAGAGGGGGCCCGCTCCAGTCACGCTTCAGTGATTCCCTATATAAGCAACCAAATTTTTCCCAAAAAGGGGGGGGCCCGGCTCCCCCCCCCCCCCCCTAAATCCGCCTCTGCTGACCGATAAGAACATTTTTTGTTTTGATGATTTGTTGTGTATGACTTTTAAAAAAAATTAAAGGGAAAATGTATAGATCCTTTTTAATACATTTTGTCTTGTTTATTAAGTATTTTCTAGTCCAAAAAATGCGGGACAGCTTTCAAATATGTTCGATATTCTCATCATTTGAGAGTCCGGTATTTAAGATATTGTTATAAATGGGGATATCCCGTATTTAAGATTTTTCTTATAAATTGGAATATCAAGTGGTTAAGATATTCCAAGCAATTGGGATTTCCAGAAATTTAGATATCGTTGTAAATATTAATATTAAGTAATTAAAAACTACTATTATTCTTATAAAAATATATTGTTTTTACTTTAGGGGCAAATGGACAGCCACTTGTTTCATTAGAAGAATTCCATGAACTGTTCGCCGTTCCATTTAAGTATGGTGATAGAGAACAACCTTGGCCACGTTCAACAATTCTACTTTACAAATACAGCTCAAAAGCCACCTTAAAGTATGGGGACATTCCTGAGAACACATGGATTAGGATAGACAATGCTATAGGAAAACATGCTGAAATAATAATGATAAAAGATCTGAAGAAAATTCAGCACCATTTGGAAGTACAGCCAGATTATAAAGTAGGAAGTTATAAAGGTATACTCAGCATAGAAGTCATAATTAACTACTCACCAGATAGAGATTGTTCCGATAAATTGTGCACTTGTAAGAAATATCTGGATGCAGAAATAGTCAAGCAACGGAGAGATGTAGAAAAAGTCAAGCAACGGACAAACAGATATGAAGGACCTGCTGATAAGGTTAGGAAAATGTCCCCGACAACTGAAGTTGAAAGAGGAGAAAACATTAAGTTTAAAATCACTTTTTCTAACTTCTATAAACATATTGAAGACATATATGGACCAGAAAACATGGAAGGATTGACAAATCTTTTGAAAAGTGATATAAAACTTGATATATTGACAGATGAGAACTGGACATATTTTTTTAATGCTGCTGGATTAGAAACCGAAAGACAAAAAAGAGAAAAGGATGATAAGAAAATTTTCCAATACCTAAAAGGATTAGCAGCTCTTGATCAGACCAATATTGATTACCTAATAGACAATAACCTTGTGTAGTAAATATCATAAACAAAGCACCTCTTGATCAGACCAATATAGTAGATATCATAAACAATAACCTGGAAGTGGTTTTAGTGATTTATTTATTTAGGTTACTAGTGTTTAAATGGCAACTGATAAAAAAAAATAAACATATTATTAAATATAACCAATGTTAATGCATATATATGAGGGAGATAAAGTCCTTAATTTAAAATTAAATTCATATCTGATAACAAGTTTTCATTATTATCAAACAATACTAGCACATCCATGCAATTCAAAAAGTACTTGAAACTGGGCTGGTTATACCTTAAAAAACTCAAAGTCCACCAGCAGTTGTATCATAAACAGCTAGTACTATAGAATATACACTCATCCATATACTAGTTTCACTGTTATAATCAATCTAATAAAAACACTTTACATGTTCAAAATATTATAGCAGTCTTAACAAAAGTTCACACACAGACACATCTGGCCTGCTTTACAGACTAAGGATTTAATGTTGACAGTCCTAATTATAAAGTATCACATTAACTTGATCCAAGAAAATGAGGTCAAGGCCAAAATTTACTTATAAGGGCAATAACTCTGGAAAGGGACAATTATTGGCAATTTGGATTATGCTGACTTATTTGTAGAGCTTACTTTGCTAAACAATTTAGCTGTTTATAGTTTCTCTTATATTATTCAAGATAACCAAACACTGCAAATGTCCTTAAAATTACGAATTCAGGAGCAGCAACCCAACAACAGGTTGTCCAATGAATCTGAAAATTTCAGGGCAGATAGATCTTGACCTGTTAAACATTTTTACCCCCGTGTAGGATTTGCTCTAAATGCTTAAAATTCAGAGCAATAAGCAAAAAACAGTATTTTACCCGTCACTATGTCCTATATTTAGCCATGACAGCCATCTTGGTTGATGGCCCAGATACATTTTTAAAACATGATATCCTAAGGATGATTTAGGCCAAAAGTAGTTTTATACGACCGCAGAGGTCGGAACCCTGAACAGTTGGGGCAAGTATTGACACAACATTCAAGCTTGATATAGCTCTGAATTTGGATTGTGATCAAATAGTTGACACAGCAAAGGTTTAAACACTTAAACACAAGTTATTGACTGAAAACTACAAAAATGCTTATTTGGGACCCTTTTTTGGCCTCTCACTTGTTGAAACCCCCCTTGAAGCAACAACCCCAAAACTCAATTCCAGCCTTACCTTTGTAGTAAGAAACCTTGTAGTATAATTTCAGAGAGAATCATACACTTAAGTTATTGTCTGTAAACTAGAAAAATTCTTCTTTTCGGCCGTTTATTCCTAAATGTTTAGGGATATTAACCCCAAACTGACACCAAGCCTTCCCTTCATTATATGGAACCTTGTGGTACAATGTCAGAGAGATCCATAGTTAAACATAAGTTATAGTCCCAAAGCTTGAAAAAAGCTTGTTTTTGGCCCTTAATTCCAAGACTGTTTGCCCCATAGCCCTTAAAATAAATCCCAACCTTCTACTTAATGGTATGAACATTGTGGTACAATTTCAGAGTAATTGAAATACTTATACACAACTTATTGTTCTGAAACTAGATAGATGTATGTTTTGGGCCCCTAATTCCTGAACTGATGGGACCATAACCCCAAAATTAATCCCAACCTTCCTTTTGTGGTTATAAACATTGTGTTAAAAATGAAAAAAAGAAAAACCCTTATTTGGGCCCCTTTTTGGCCCCTAATTCCAAACTGTTCGGACCTCAACTCCCAAAATCTATCCCAACCTTCCTTTTGTGGTCATAAACTTTGAGTTTAAATTTTATTGATTTCTATTTACTTATACTAAAGTTATTATCTGGAAACCATCTGTCTTCGAACGACGCTGACAACGATGTGATACCAATATATGACAGCAAAAATTTTGCAGTCAAATAAAAAGGAACAAGTGAGCTAAAAACTTCACTAAACTACTGAAACATTAAAATGAGGTCAAAGAAAACCAGAGTGCACATGCTGAAATGTCTTGTCTTCTTTACTTACCATTGATATTATGTTGATATTCCTAAATGTAAAGCTTTACTACAACTATCACATAAACTCAACATGATCCAAGAAAATGAGGTCAAGGTTGTATAAACCAAACAAGAAATACATATACACCTTACAATCATTCAATTCACTAAATATAGTTTACCTATTGCTTAAAGATTCTAAGAAACAGACTTAACAAGGAAACTAAACATTGACCAATAAACCATGCAAATGAGGTCAAGGTCAGATGAACCATGCCAGGCAGGACCTATTGCTTATAGTTTAAGAAAAATATACCAAAACACAAACACTTAACAATGAACCATTAAAATCATAAAATAAGGTCAAGGTCAAATAAAACCAGTGAGACTGACATTTACATCATAAAATACTTCCATACACCAAATGCAATTGACCTATTGCATACAGTATAAGAAAAACAGACCAAAACACAAAAACTTAATGAGGTCAATGTCAGATGACACCTGCCAGTTTTACATGTACAACTTACAATCCTTCCATACACCAAATATAATAGACCTATTGCTTATAGTATCTGAGATATGGACCTGACCACCAAAACTTACCGGTAACCTTGTTCACCCATCAATGAAATGAGGTAGAGGTCAAATAAAACATGGCTGATGGGCATGAGGACCTTGCAAGGTAAGCACATACCAATATAGTTCTACTACTCAACTATTACCTCATGTTGAGGTTTTTGCACCAAAAGTCGCAGGCTTGACAAAGTCTGTAATGACAGTTGCCAATTAGACATGTACACTTTACAATCATTCTATACACCAAATATAGTAAACCTATTGCTAAAAGTATCAGATATATCATAATCAATTGGACCACGAAAACTTAATCGTTTTCACTAATCCATGAAATGAGGTCGAGAATAAAACTGTCCGACATGCACAAGGACCTTGCAAGGTACTCACATTCTAAATATAGTTATCCTTTTACTCATAAGAGCAAGATAAACAAATCTGAACTTTCTTTTCCAAGTAGTCATTGAACCATAAAAACGAGGTCGTGGACAAAAGACATATGGAATATTATGCTTTGTGAAAAATAGTTAACACCACAGCTGGATCAATATCCGTATGTCAAGCTTTCTCCGACAGATGTCTCAGTTTCTAAGTCTTGCTTATGAAATAGATGTACATGATATGCTTTTCTCATATTTCAAGTAAAACTATTGAAGTCAATTAACTTTCAAAGGAGAAATCTTGTTTATAATTTTGGTCAACAGTTTCTGAGCAAAAACTTGTGAACCCAACTGATGACAAAATTAAGGTAAATTTCGATAGGGCTTACCATTGCCGTTCAGTGGTTATTGTCCTTGATATATGGGAAAATGTCAGTTCCTGGCATCTTGACAAACTTATAGATTTTGTTTATTGAACATAAATGACCAAAAAAGATTATTGTTAAAGGGCATTAATACAAGCCGTTCAAAAAAAATTAAGGACAGTAGGGAGATATCATCATCTGATCATTGCTGCTTCTGCAACATTATATCTGTTAATAAGATAAAACTTGCATTTTACCCCTTTTTTTATTTTAAGCCATGCTGTCTTTTGTATGATATGATCATATGACTCAATTTTTTCTTTTTTAAGCTATGGCTTTGTTTGTGTCTGTTTTTGACTGATAAGTTTAAGAATCATCAACTTATATAGTTTCAAGTCTTGTATAACCCGGCTATGAAGGGTTCCTAACCTTCCATTTCTATAACCTATAGTTTCTTGCTACAGGACAAACAAAATGTTTCTCTGAACTGTTTACAGTAGTATTTTATTATGTGATAAACTTCATAAATTACTTAATTACATATCAAGCTGAATCAATTTCTGGTATAAAAATTTCATCTTATCAGCGTTTGTATCACAGTTATGAAATCTTCATTCATATTTCCTATTTGAAAATTCTTTGAAAATTTCCAAGAATCAGAAACCTGCGACATGAGAGTCTTATGTTGTTTTTATTGTCAATTTAACTCGAGCTTATTCATTCTTGTGTTGACTGTATTCTCCCACTAAGGTTTGATCTCAAGAGATGCATTTGATCCAAGGCTTTGGTGAGGAATGGTCTTGCAGTGTTCAACTCCATCAATGTCAAATAATTCAACTGAAATAATTATTATCAATGATTAAAATAACCACAATAAAATTGTACAGAAGCCTATTGTTAAGTGGGAATTATAGGAGTGCATGCCTTTATTTACCCTTCATTATGCTAAAGATCATATCTTGAAAATAGTTCTATTAAAACATAAATTTAATCTTTCGAAATTACAAGAAGCAAAAAAATAAATTTTCTCAGAGTTTCATCATGAAATTGTGAATTTAAAACTACAGAGAGTCAGGGTTCTCAACATTCTTTTTCCTGAGGGGTTCTTTCAGAAATCTGCTGCTTCTCACTGTTATTGCTATTGTTCCCTCAAATTTAGGTGGTCAACACCTTAAGACCACCACTAATAAAGAATTCTGCTAGGTGTGTTTGTTTGACTGAATTGATCATTATAAATCTTGGAGAACCTAGCAACTATAGAACTATCTTGGAATACCAGATATTGATTCAGATAAGTAGATGAAATGTTGTAATTTGTAGAAATTTTGGGAATGTTGTAAAAATATTTGCATAATACCACATTTTTATGTGAAGCGGAATAATCAGTGATCAAATTTGTCAAATAATTCAGTGTTAGGAGGATTCAAATGATCTCAGTGTGCCATTATGTTGCAATATGCCAAAAATAGTAAAAGTTCCATTATCCCTGTAAATCTAGTCAAATCTAAATGGCCGTGCAGAGAGGTCAACAACTAATGAGAAAAGTATGCTTGCTATGGACAGACAGACAGACTAATACTCTACGAGTTCATAAATAGGACATTCACTATAAAGCTACCAAGTTTTAATTGGTATTTTTGTTAATATCTTCTTTTTGTTTCATTAGGCCACCCTTAAAAAATTGTTTGTTTGGCATTGCCGACCCACACTATTAGCAGGTGGGTAGGTAGGTAGGGATTTTTTTTTTTTTTTTTACATTTAAAAGCCTTATACATGTAAATCATGAAGTCTCCAGATCAATGCTGTCTAAAGCATTGCAGCATTGTTGTGTGTACATGCTGGTGGTTTTTTTGAAAGGGGTCAACCATCAATGTCACATTCTACATCATATGGATAATTTCACGTAAGACAGTCAGTTTTATTGGCAAAGTTAACCAAAGTACCCAGAAAAAAACACAGAACTGAGGCAGGAAACTGACAAATTAACCATATAAAATGTACGACGTGAAAATTGAACTTTTTTTGTGGGACTGCCCATTGAACAGAGGCCTGATGTCACATCTTGAAGTTGTGGTCACAGTTTGGTAAAATTACCATAAGTTAAATGGCTCAACCACTACGGCTCCTTGTACAAATGGACAAAGATTTAAAACTTTGCTTTGGTTTTATAAACATCACTTTCTACACCATATGGGTAATTTCATGGCAGTCAGTTTTAGTGCTGTACTAAACCGTAGTACTTGAAGGAAAATGGCAACCTGTGGGAGGAAACTGACTAACCTTATCACATCTGACATGAAAATCAAACCTTAATTTTGCAACTGCCCAGCTAGGGCTCAAACCAATACCTGGAGGCTAGTAATCATACATGAAAGGTGTGACGAACTACCATACAAACATGCCTGATAAGTTTTGAGGATAAAGGATCTGTTCCAAATTAGGATAGCAAAATATTAAAAATTTGGAAGGTTGGCACAAATAGACATGGTGTTTATACTAATATTATCCAAGTGCAAGGTTTTTCAGGGATAGGTTTAAAACGTATGATAAATTCAAAATGGAAATATGCAGCAGGACAGACAATTTTTGCAGATAAATAAATTATTGGTTGTAATGCTTGTTTGATTAACAGAAATCTGGACATGCATTACATGAATACAGATAAATTAATGAGTCCTTAGAATTGTGGAAAAGGAGGGGATTTTATAAGCTTTGGTGCTTACAGCCATAATTATCTTGAATGCATCATTGTGGTTCTGACTATAGTAGATACTTTGTTCTCTGGTTCAATGGAAAATTTGTCAATGATAAATTTCAAATATTTAATAAGTTCATCAAATGTAAGAGCCACGCATATTTGTTCTGTGATGTCCCGGTGAAAAACTTCTATCTCATGAAGCGACAAAGTCAAGCAGAAATCATCTGTTTCTGCTTTACAAAAGATAAAATTGAGTCCTCTACAAGGTCTCTCAGAACGTTTCTTTCAAAGAATAGCTGAAATTTGATTTTTGATAAAATCCATCTCCCTTAACCAATGCATTGCAGCATAGGGAGATGCCTTCCCCTGCCGGCCTCTTTGACATTACTTTTTCTATTCCATGTGATTTAAATGTTTGCTCCCAATACAGTGTAAGGCAAGCGCTTTTAAGATCATGATTTGAAATAAGTAAAGCCAGGAACAAACTCGGTGGATACGATCAATTTCCGGCACAATTTCGATATTTTTAAATAAAAAAAAAAAAATTTCTGAAACGCAAATAAAATTATTTGGGCGGCAAGTTTTTCAGTGGGTCGGGCGGCAATGCCAAACAAATGAAATTTTATTTTAGGCCTTATTGATGGAAATCTTATAAGTGTTCAATTACAACAGGAATTGTGTAACAACAAAAGCTTATGCAGCTAGAATTTAGTAGTACCTTGGCATGTGTAGCATCACTTTTAAGAAAAGTGTCAATACTGCTTCTTAACTTGGCTATTCTTAAATCCCATATATCTTTTACAAGGGTTCGTATTTCGTCTGCATGAGGAATATCGTCTGTCGCACTGAAAGTATAAAATACTATTCTTATTTGTCAAGTAATTACATGACGAAAGAACTAAACAAATTTGTGAATGATTGATAAAATGTACATGTACAATGCTCTGAGTTTTAATACTGGAAGATTAACATCTTGTATAGTAGAACATGGGATGTCCAATACAAAAGTAAACTTTCTTGTGAATGTGTTATTTGGTTGTTGAGTAAACATTAACTTACCATTCAAGTGAAAACAGTTGTTCTATTTCTTAGTTGATGAGGATAAATTTACTTTACATTACCATTTAAGTTACAGTTGTGTTATTTCTTTGATGGCGAGTATACAGTAACTTAACATTTCAGTTACAGTTGTGTTATTTCTTTAATGATGAGTCTACCATAACTTACAATTTCCATGCGTATTGTGATCACCGGATTTTTACGAGATGGGTCACACTAAGGTCACTTTGAATACCGAAAATATGTTGGGGAATTGCTGGAAGGAAGCAATTAACATAAAGTTAACTTCTTTTAAATATGAACAAATCAAAGAATTTTCTTCAGAAAAAAGTATATGTACATAAGTTTTATAATGAAAACTTTCCATTGAGTAATAAAAAAACATATGCATATTTTAATTTGAAGTTTCCTATGACTTTAAGTAACAGCTGAGTTATTTCTTTAATGACGAGGGGGGAGCAAGAATCTTAAAAATCTGATTGGTGGTGGTTATTTTAGAAAGATTGCTTTAACATTTAAATGAAATATCCAAGTTTAAAATGAATGCATGGTGGGGTCAAATAAAAAGTCCCTTCCTCATTTAAGTGGCAACTGTGTTATTTCTTTGATGAGTATACCATGTATATAGTGACTTACAATTTAAGTAATAGCAGTGTTATTTCTTTGATGATGAGTATACAGTGACTTACCATTTAATTAACAGCTGTGTTATTCTTTGATGATGAGTATACAGTGACTTACCATTTAAGTAACAGCAGTGTTATTTCTTTGATGATGAGTATACAGTGACTTACCATTTAAGTAACAGCTGTGTTATTTCTTTGATGATGAGTATACAGTAACTTACCATTTAAGTAACAGCAGTGTTATTTCTTTGATGATGAGTATACAGTGACTTACCATTTAAGTAACAGCAGTGTTATTTCTTTGATGATGAGTATACAGTAACTTACCATTTAAGTAACAGTTGTGTTATTTCTTTGATGATGAGTATCCAGTGACTTACCATTTAAGTGGCAACTGTGTTATTTCTTTGATGAGTATACCATGTATACAGTGACTTACCATTTAAGTAACAGCTGTGTTATTTCTTTGATGATGAGTATACAGTGACTTACCATTTAAGTAGCAACTGTGTTATTCTTTGATAATGAGTATACAGTAACTTACCATTTAAGTAACAGCTGTGTTATTTCCATGAAATGAGGACTAGGCATCTCTGTAAAGAACTTGCTATCTGTTTCTTCTTGTTTCTTGTCTTGAAGCCTCTCTAAGAAATAAAACGTCTACAGATTAATAAAAGAAGCTGACGACTCTTAATAAATCCAACAACCCAATAAGGTTGCCTGAAAATAAGATAGTTAAAGAAGCGTTTATAAATATGAAGAGTTCAGAGTAGGATAATTTCACAAATAGAAGTGAAATGTGCTTAAAGGGGGAATAAATCCAATCTTTTACTTGTTTATCACTTTATCCTTGTACCTTTGATAACTTTTTACATCAAATCAGTATGAGTTTTAGAGTTATTTTCATCTACAAAGCCAAAATGGTTAATGTGGGAGTCTTGGAAAGTAACAAGAGGCTCTCAAGAGCCTGAATCGCTCACCTTAATTCTTTTGGTTAAATCTCTCATCAATGATTATTTTGGCTTTTCAATTTATTTAAATGTTTTTTGGATCGTCCTATTTTCTTCAAAAGCCAAAAAAAATAATCATTTTCTCCTATGTTCTATTTTAGCCATAGGAGCTATGTTTCTTGACATACAAGGAAATAAAATATAAAATTTATACTAGATACTCTGAAACTCATTTAGCCTAAGTTTGGCTGAAATTGATACAGCAGTTTCAAAGGAGAAGATTTTTTAAAGTAAGTCAACATGATGAACACATTGTGAAAAAAGTCTTTAAAGGGCAATAACTCCTTAAGGGGTCAACTGACAATTTTGGTCAAATTGACTTAATTGAAGATCTTACTTTGCTGAACATTATTGCTGTTTACAGTTTATTTCTATCTATAATTATATTCAAGATAATAAACAAAAACAGCAAAATTTCCTTAAAATTATCAATTCAGGTGCAGCAACCCAACAACAGGTTGTCTGATTCATCTGAAAATTTCAGGGCAGATAGAAATTGACCTGATAAACAATATTACCCAACGTCAGATTTGCTCTAAATGCTTTGGTTTTTGAGTTATAAGCCAAAAACTGCATTTGACCCCTATGTTCTATTTTTAGCAATGGCGACCATGTTTGTTGATAGATCATAACTTCGGATACAATTTACAAACTAGATACCCTAAGGAACATTCAGTTAAAGTTTGGAAGTATTTGGCCCAGTAGTTTCAGAGGAGAAGATTTTTGTAAAAGATTACTAAGATTTACGAAAAATGGTTAAAAATTAACTATAAAGGGCAATAACTCCTAAAGGGGTCAACTGACCATTTCCGTCATGTTGACTTATTTGTAAATCTTACTTTGCTGAACATTATTCCTGTTTACAGTTTATCTCTATCTATAATAATATTCAAGAAAATAACCAAAAACAGCAAAATTTCCTTAAAATTACCAATTCAGGGCAGCAACCCAACAACAGGTTGTCTGATTCATCTGAAAATTTCAGGGCAGATAGATCTTGACCTGATAAACAATATTACACCATGTCAGATTTGCTCTAAATGCTTTGGTTTTTGAGTTATAAGCCAAAAACTGCATTTGACCCCTATGTTCTATGTTTAGCAATGGCGACCATGTTTGTTGATAGATCATAACTTCGGATACAATTTACAAACTAGATACCCTAAGGAACATTCAATTAAAGTTTGGAAGTATTTGGCCCAGTAGTTTCAGAGGAGAAGATTTTTGTAAAAGATTACTAAGATTTACGAAAAATGGTTAAAAATTAACTATAAAGGGCAATAACTCCTAAAGGGGTCAACTGACCATTTCCGTCATGTTGACTTATTTGTAAATCTTACTTTGCTGAACATTATTCCTGTTTACAGTTTATCTCTATCTATAATAATATTCAAGATAATAACAAAAAACAGCAAAATTTCCTTAAAATTACCAATTCAGGGGCAGCAACCCAACAACAGGTTGTCTGATTCATCTGAAAATTTCAGGGCAGATAGATCTTGACCTGATAAACAATATTACCCAACGTCAGATTTGCTCTAAATGCTTTGGTTTTTGAGTTATAAGCCAAAAACTGCATTTGACCCCTATGTTCTATTTTTAGCAATGGCGACCATGTTTGTTGATAGATCAAAACTTCAGATACAATTTATAAATTAGATACCCTAAGGAACATTCAGTTAAAGTTTGAAAGTATTTGGCCCAGTAGTTTCAGAGAAGATTCTTGAAATAGTTTACGACGACAGGTGAGCTAAAAATGAATGTCTGGTCAACCCTATATGTCATTACAGCTTGAAGGCTTTTTCCCAAAAATGATTAAAATATCTAAAACACATGAGCAACTTTCTTATTGCATTGATAACAAATACACAATTCATCATAATTTATTTTTTAATTTTAACAATTCTTTAATTTTTGTCTTTTTATGATTGATTGATTATACGTTGCTTAATGTCCAATGGCAAATATTTCATGCATGTTGAATTGTTAAGGAGGATTTGCATGAAATATCATAAAAAGGTGATAGGATTTATAAACATGATGGACAAACCATGCAAAATTAGGGAATGTCCTTACTTAACAGGAATGGCCTTTAACATACATACTTTTTCTGATTAGAAGTCATGTTTTAAGTTTATAGATATAATTTCCTATAAGTGGTTAAATACCTGTATCCATCCAATCAGGGGGAATAATCCTACATTTTTGTCCTTGCTTCAGGTTAATGGCCATCCATAGTGGTACTTTGACTGGAAGCCCAGCATTAAAAGGTCCTACATCTCCCTATAACATATACAACACACTGTACATTTGAATGTTTATTTCAATTGCCAGTTACACAACAGTAAGAAGTAGTATTCAGCACATGTCATCCCCCATTCTCATTCTCAGTTTAATGTTTCTCCCATTGCATGTAAACTAGCAACCTGCCCAAAACAAAAATAATTAAAGTAGGAAAAACAGGCCAAGTCACCAATAACAGAAAACTTTACATTTCTGAATGAATTTAGATTTAGCTACATCACTAAATCAATTTTCAATTAAACGCTGATAATTTCATAGTGAATGGAAATACTCTCAGAGCCCTTCAAAACTCCATAGATGTTAGGCATGTCTAGTTGCATTGACACACTGAGATGCTGGCCTACAAATAAATGCCAGCATACAAAATGTGCCAAATAACCAAACAAATCAGAAAAGAACTTCCTTTTCTTAATTTAGAATTATATGCAAAAAGAACAACAAAATGTGCCACATAACCAGCAAATGACTCAAAAGAACAATTTATATTACCATTATCAATACCAAATTTATCTGATCAGAAATTTAACTTTTAAGCAGATTGGATATTGTTTCTGACGATACCTGTACCCAAAAAGACATTTACAGAAATTCAAACAGATCCCTTGGGAAAAGCTAAAGGGTATTGGGAATAACAAATTCTAAATTCATAAATATATTAGAGGTATTACAGTAACAACAGTCTTGCATCACATTTGAAACAAGTACAGTCATGTATGTAATTAGTCCGAGATTACTATGACGTCAAACGGCTGTTTTTCCAGACAAGCTAGGATGGAATATTTGTCCGTCCTAATGAATGCACTGCTATTTGGCTTCTGGAGGAGAATGACCGCCTTAGATCTATATAAATTGATCAATTTGTTCTTTGTGTACCTGCCACCCTTTACTTTCTCATATTCGAACGGTTTTCACAGTGAGGCCTAAATTAAAATATTGTTTGTTTGCCCTTTTCCGACCATATGTTTTGAAACAGGGTAGGTAGGTAGGTAAAATATTTTATTTTTTTCCCCAAAAAAATAACTTGGCTCGGTATATTATTTGTTATGGGTAGGCAGGTAGGTAAAATATTTTATTTTATAGATACAAAATCTGCATAATGTCATTTTTTTGTCCGTTTTGTTTTTGCAAATAAGTTTTCCGCTGGGACTATTAATTTTGAAAAAAAATATATAAGAGATAACTTTGTACTGGTAAGATAATGTCCGTGCAGACATATATTACTAGTAGAAAAAGTCCCTAGAGTGTTACAAATTTCGTGTGTGCTTTTTTTTCCAATAAAAATGCTATAAGACTTAAAACTCAATTGTCACGTATTTTGCATCACATTTATAAATGATCTGTATGGAAAACTTGGCGATTTTACTGCCAGATATTCTCCACTTTACAGGGTTTTGTCACTTTTGGTTCATGTCAGATATAAATATAAATTTAGCGGCATCGTTAACATAATCATTCTGATATGCGGATCACAAAAGGCCATCCCTACATAGAATACAACGTCCGTTTACAAATTAGTTTGTACACACGTTAATACTTTTGTATCAAACAAACTTTTTTGTAAATGAATTTAAGTTTAAAGGTACAGAGTAACGTACTTCATATCATGATTTCAGAAAGCGTTCAACATCGATTTCAAACAAATGCTTTGAAACTTCAAATGCAAGTGTTCATGTCAAACGCTCAGGTGATGCCAAACGGACTGGACCTTATACGTAAAGATAAAACCCGAGGATTCCGGTAAAAAAGTTTTGAGCGGGAAATACAAATATAAGATTTTTGGTAGGAACGAAAAAATAAAATAAAATAAAATCTTGCTGGTAAATACAAATAAAAGATTTTCAGGCGGAACGAATTGATAGGGTCGGTCGGTAAAGGGCAAACAAACAATATTTTAATTTAAGCCTGACTGATCGATTTTAGCTATTCAACTTTCATACTTCTACTTTGTTATGACCACCTTCAACATGATGAAGTTTAGGTTACTTTTACTTGGGGGTTCTGATCCCGGATCCCGCTCACTGTTTTGTCATATTCCTGTATCCAGCTCACACAATCTAATTAATCAAAGAGCTGAAAGCTCTGAGGAAAAATGACGCCACTGTCTCTAATATTGGGATATTTTTTATGCAAGTCTTGATTTTCACATACCGTAATTAGTTTAACAATGCAACATGTCTCGTAAGCATATAATTGATATTCGTATATATGTGTGTGTGAAGTGAAGATGACAACTGGCTGTTTTTTTAAGACAAATGAATAGGTCAAGACTACCTGAATTGTACAAATAAATACTGTAGAAAGGCTTGTATATTTCTCACTGGTACATAGTCCGAAACCCCCTTCTCCCAGAAAATTTTAGGTAATTTTAAATAATCTTTTTGTTACTGTTATCAAAGGTCTTATGAAACTCGGGTAATTTCAAAGAATTCTAGTCAAACCGGCACCTGGTTAAATTGGCACCTGTTCAAATCGGCACCCGGTATAGTCAAATCGGCACCTGGTTAAATCGACACCTGATTAAATCGACACCTGATATATTCAATTCGTCACTCATGTTAAATATATATTTTTAACAGTATTTTAAGCAAAAAGAGTAAAAATAAGAAAGGGGTTGCCAGATTTGTTTTCAGTATTTAAGCAAAAAGAGTTAAATACCTAAGGAAGGGATTGTCCAAAAATATTACGAAAAAATACGAAGTCTCCCAAACAAAGCTTCCATAACTCGCCATTCATATGGTCCCATGTTCATTTGATTTGATTTTTTGTCCCATACAGGAATATATATGGCTTACGAGTAGGGATCTCCACCATTTACAAGTATTCAAACAGGAGGGGGTGGTGGTGACCCCCAGGGAATTTACCTACATTTCATTTCATTTGTTTTATTGTCCCCTACAAGAAAGTATATGGTTTAAGGGTGGGGATCTGGACCGTTTACAAGATAGTAGCACATTCTCAAATTGAACGGGGTGGGGCAACCCCCAGGAACTTCCCTTTAATTTCATTTGATTAGCTTTATTGTCCCATAGAAAAATACATATGGTTCAGGGGTGGGGATGTTGACCGTTTACAAGTTTTCAAACAAGAGGGGGTGGGGTGACCCCCTAGGGACTTCCCTCTTATTTCATTTCATTTGTTTTATTGTCCCCTACAAGAATATATATGGTTTAGGGGTGGGGATGTTGACCGTTTACAAGTTTTCAAACAAGAGGGGTGGGGTGACCCCCTACGGAATTCCCTTTTATTTCATTTAATTTGTTTTATTGTCCCCTACATGAATATATATGGTTTAGGGGTGGGGATGTTGACCGTTTACAAGTTTTCAAATAAGAAGGGGTGGGGTGACCCCCTAGGAACTTCCCTTTAATTTCATTTCATTTGTTTTATTGTCCCCTCCAAGAATATATATGGTTTAGGGGTGGGGATGTTGACCGTTTACAAGTTTTCAAACAAGAAGGGGTGGGGATGACCCCCTAGGGACTTCCCTTTAATTTAATTTCATTTATTTTATTGTCCCCTACAAGAATATATGTAGTTTAGGGGTGGGGATCTGGACCGTTTACAAGATAAAAGCACATTCTCAAATTGACAAGGGTGGGGATGACCCCCTGGGCCCTCCCATTAATTTCATTTGATTTGTTTTATCGTCCCATTCAAGAATATATATGGTTTAGGGGTGGGGATCTGGACCGTTTACAAAATATAAGCATATTCTCAAATTGAAGGGAGTGGGGATGAACTCCCAGGGACTCCCCCTATATTTCATGTGATTTGTTTTATTGTCCTATAATCAATTCTGAAGACTGCATGTATCTATCACTTACAGTTTTCAAGTTATATTCATTTGAAAATTTTAGAAAATAAAATCCCATATGGTTCTATAGTAAACTCCTTCCTCCTTTCTACCCCCCAAAATACCCCTTAATAGACCCCAATGCACAAATGAAAGATTGATGGCTCACCTAGACATATTAGGCTACCATTTTATGAAATTCTAAGTCAATCTGACAAGCGGTTTTGGAGAAACGCTGCGGACAAGTTCATTTTTTAAAGTTTTTAAAGAAGAAGAAGAAGAAGAAGAAGAAGAAGAAGAAGAAGAAGAAGATAAGTCTCCAAACTTTGTTTGGGAGACTTAATAAAAACTTTATTTTTTAACTAATACAAAAATTCAAGCTTATTAAATCTGTTAATATCTTGTATTTAGCATGTGGATCAGTAATACATTAATTGAATTATGATCATAGAAATTTACGATATCAGAATTAACATAATGTGGGACGACAATTTTAGAATATTAGAAACTTTACAAAATAATGCAAATGCAAAGGAACATGAATGAACTGCAAACATGTAAATGTAAAAAATATATCATTAATTGTGGTAGTAAGTGTCACCTTGGGCGAGAGTACCAAAATAGGATTCAGATAAACAATTAAACAAATATTTAATTTCAATTGTTCAATTTATCCATCTAAAAGTAATTGTAATGAACATAATTTATAAAACTAAAAATAAAGATTGTGATAAATGGTTAGCTCGTACTGGACCATACGCGTCTACTCATATGGTCCGACCGTACGCGTATGGTGGGACCGTACGATTATACGTATACAGTCCGGACCGTACATGTACGGTCCAAATACTCATATGGTCTGGAACATGTATTTTTAATTATATATATGAGGTATATTTAGGAATTAACGGTATTGGATATTTTGTTATGCATTTTTTAACCAGTTGAGCATTTTACAGGAGTGTTGGCTTAATGCTGTTTAAACTTTCCTGAAAAAGAACACCTTAAATTTGCTATTATTTGGCATGAAAGTTTGATTTATTGAAAGGTACTTGTAGTTTTCCATTTTATTTTTCTAATTGTCTCATTGTTAAAACAACAGCTTGGGTAAGGGCTTCGTTGTTTACCTTTATACACAACAACATATTAACTATGTACTTGGTAAAAGTTATTAATTAATTGAATAGAAAATATTATAATATGCCGAATTGAGTTCAAATAGGTGCCGATTTGACTACATGCCGATTTGATTTGTACATTTCAAATCCTCTGCGATCGTTTGCCGTATTTTCTTGAGACGGCCCTGTTTTCGATCATCAAACAGAAGTAGAAACTGCTTTAAAATGATTTTAGAACGCTTCATGATTGTTAAAATAAGTTTAATTCACCTAAAAAACAATTTTGAACTTTGCGATGTTTTGAAAGGAAGTTTGAAAAGCACGTGTAAAAGAAGAAATTAACCGGTGAGAGTCGAAATCCGTACATGACAGATATCATTATAATATGACTTTGAAAATAAAACAGTTCTATCCTTTTGTAAAACAGTCTTTAATATTCCTATCACATTAATGTTTGAAGGGTCTTAAGTTTATACAAACCATTTAAGTCGGTATGAAACACCAAAACGGAATGAACAATAACCGAGTACGTTTTGTAGTTTACAAATTCTAAATGCATTGAACCGAAAGGAGAAATTTGTAATGAAAGGTTTAGTTTTTATATTTATCACTTTTAATTTGATATTAAATAGAAATAACTTATTAATATGGATGAGTTAAAATAATAAGTTTGAAAAATCATGAGAGCGCCCTCTACAATATCAATAACAAAGATGGCGGAACGTAAACAACCTCGCCGCGAATATTGAACTTGTTCTCCTATTTCTTGCTAATTGTACTATATAGTCCGCATCCCCACTGGAAGGTCCAAATTTGGAGAATAAAAGCGCGGACTATACAAGCCTTCCTATGGACAGGTCAACATTTTTGTTGTAAATACAATAAAGTATGTAAACTGGTTTCCTTCCGACTACAACACTTTGTTTGAGTGTAGTGGAATACAAGCAGATACCAGTTAGTTTGTAAAATAGTAAATATGAAACCGAGTGCGGTAGGCAGAGGCAATAATCGACTTCCTGTTGTTCTGGTCAATGGTATTGGAACAATGCCGCTGACGCGTCATTTTCCAAAAACCGATCTCTCATCGCTCCTGTTTCTGATATGTTGAGTGGGAGATCTAACGAAACCGGCTATGAGGTCACATGTGAGTGAACTTAAAGTTATGAATTTATAAAGATATGCAAATGAGTTGACTACCTATTAATAAGCCAATCAAAAAAGTTTATGAATTATTTTGACTGACGATTTCGTCGTAAATAAAATGAGTTACATCCCTTTGCCTTACGTTAAACTTCCAAGATCGTGGAAGACTCAATTTCATTGGTCGAAAAAGACACACCTACAAGGTCACTCACAAGTGACCTCAAAGCGGGTTTCGTTAGATCTCCCACGCGACATATCAGAAACAGGAGCGATGAGAGATCGGTTTTAAATTAGATTGCAGCTCACACTATGTACATAAGCAATTCTCATTCTTTTGTAATTTCCCTATATCTGGCTAGACTTCATTTCCCTTTTTCACAGGGGTACCACGATTTCCTGAGAAATACAAGAACAAGGTAATTTCCCCAAAACAGATATATCCTGAAAACAAGATTTTTTATGCTGTTATACTGCTTAAATTGGTATAACATCACACAACTATAAGGATTAATTAGGCGTAAATAATTAATGAAAGTACATGGAATCTTCAGAAAATCAATTCGTATATCTTGAATGCAAATTCCTTGTTAAAAACAATATGGCGTATATCATATTTTGCATACAACACATACAAATCAAGTTCTTGAAGTGAAATTGCACTTTTAGTGAGTAACAAATATCTTTACTATTTTTTAATATTGTTAAAAGTAGCATAACACCACAAGAAAAAAGCATAATACCATATAACAAATCTTTGTTACATGTATCTGTATATATCAGTTTGTTTTGGGGATATTATAAAGGTTTTTGTATTTCTCGGGAAATCGTGGTACTGTTTTCACAGCACAACAATTATTACGTGTCATGATAAGAAAAATAATGGCAATCCAGCATCACGCTTAGATCCCAATGAGACCCACTTTATACTATAGTACATTGCTGTGAGATTTTTGGGAATATTTTAGTTAGTCTTTTAGACTGTAGAGATGACTTTGACATGTCTTAAGTATTTTTGTAAGTCCAGCTGGGCCTGTGGTTAAGTGTGAAGACTGGTAACCAAACATAGACTTATGCATTATGGAATAATTATGGCACCAAATAAATGCCTTCAAATTATGCTACTGTATAACAAAAATGTCATGCATAAGAAGTAAATTGAGCGTTCTTATTGTGTTATTACTAACACCAATCAGGTATATCTTATCCTGTGTAAAGTTGGGGACAACAGATATTTCCTCTTTTTCAGCAAGAAATTCCACTTCAGCCGGATCCATTCAAGATTTTCGCGGGAGTTACGGTCAAGGTGACATGAATCGGCGTTGTTCGAATGAATTTGCAGCTAAGGGAAAAGCCCGTTCGTCAAACGCTTTTATGAGACAGACTGTGCAATCGGGCAGTATGGCTGTCCTTCTGCTGTCCCGAAAAGCAGGACTTGCAAAACAAGTAGCAAAAGGAGTAAAGGTCTTTTAAATTATTCATTGCCCTTGCATTCAACGTTTTTGTGACATTTTTCTATTATTTCTTGAGAGTCAGACCTCTGACATTGGCTTGAGTAAATAGGAAATTGACATCCTTGTCAATCTGTTTTTTTGACAGTTAATGAGTTATCTACCACATCTACATAATACTGCTTAACTTCAATATGTTGAAGATTACAAGAAGGCACATACAAGGGAAACAAATTAACTTAACATATTTACAATAATTGCAAAAAACATTTTTTTTTTTTTTAATTTTTTTTTGTATTTTGATAAAAACATGGTTTGGTTTAGCAGTACATATGTGGTTTTGCACCAGACTTAAAAGCTTCTAAGTCTGGGCTACAGGCTACTTGGTGTAACGTTCGTATTTGCTTGATCTCTTATCCTTGTCGCTTAAGTTACATGAAGAGGTAGTTACATGTGAAAGCATATGAAGTATGTAAAGATAGCAGTTACACAGATTATGACTTTATGAGTTAAAGGACAAAAGTCGAAAAGAGACCTTGCAACCTAAATTCCCCCATATGAAGCAGGTGCTCCCAAGGTTATAGGTTTTTAAGAGGCTTTTATGTCAATAAGGCCATAAGTTGAATAGGCCCTATTATAAAAACGCAGTGGAAATTTTGCGGGCTCTGACAAAATAGCCTCTATGGGGCTATTTTACTTGCTCCGACAAAATAGCCTCCTTGACGCTAATTTGTGGCTCCGGCAAAACAGTGATCATGATAATATGGACAAATAAAACTTACAGAGTTTTTTTCTTATTTTGTCGGTCTTAAGATTAATAAGAAGTATATACATGTAGATTAAGAAAGAAACATGCACTTATTAAAATTAGAAATCTTTCAGCAAATAAGTCTTCTCCTAAATATTTTAATAATATAAGCGCATATTAAATTGGATATTCTTTAATTTAATAAGAACTCTCTAAAACATGTTTTAAAACATTTTTAAAAGTATACATATTAAAATTGATACTAGTATTCTTTTATTAAAATTTGCTTTGATGAAAATACTGCATGTATTTGCCTTGGTATGAGTTAAACATTTCAGATTTAAAAGAAAAAACAAGAAAGTTAATTGTTTTTAACAGCTTGCCCCCTTGATCTTACTTTATTTTGCATTGTGTATATAAAAAAAACACAATGTGGGATTGAATATAATATTCCTATACGTTCAGTGCAGTAGAACAGCGGGTGATTGTGATAGCGCTGAAAAGCACAGCACTAAAACAGCCTTGGGAGAACACTGTTAACCCATCCCATGTCTATCTGTGATATTGGTTACAAAGGCTAATAAATGAGGCCATGTTTATTGTATTGCTTCAAAAAGGTAGACAAATTGCAAATCCTTTTGATATGAATTCTTATAGCTGTCTTACTTAAAAGAAGACTATATGATGGTCCCTTAAAGAAGTCATCAGACTTTGGATGGCCACAACCCTAGCACATGTAACAGTAAATTCGGTCCAGTAATAAAAAATTTCTGCCAGATTTTTCTTCCAAGGTAATCAAGTCTATGACCATAATTTTATTAGGAATGTGTGTCTTGCAATTATATTCCTAAGAAAAGTTTTATTTGTCCATATTATCATGATCATGTTTTTTCTATGAAAAAGGTCCCGCTTTATTAAAATTTGGATACTTTATTATGATAATCTTACACTTTTGTTAATTATTATAATATACAATACTAAAAAGCACTTTTACAACCAGACTGACAAAGACTATTTTATTTTGCACCTTAGGTTACTTGAACAAACATAAACATTCTTAAATATAAAATTTTATTATATTTACAGTGTTTACTGAATCATGAATTCACCATATGTTCTTCAAAAGCACCAAGACATTACCATCTCAAGACATGCCAACACATACAATGGCGTACAATTTCTACAACTAGATGTGTAGGAAATGATAAGCTAGCTGAGACGTCTGATCCAAAGAATGAAGTTGTAACTGCACCTGTTCTAGAAGTAGAAGAGGAAGAAGATTTGTACAAGTAATTTCTAATTATATGTTTGCTACAGATTTGATTTATTTTGTATTAAGTTTTAATTCCTTTTGACTATTGTGTTGACACAGAGTAAAATGCAGGATATCTACAAAAAGAAATGCTAGATACTGTAATACACAAATGTACTTTAGAATTTGTTAGTTAATACCAGTATCTTTCAAATCAATAACTGGTCCAACATCTACCTCAGCAAACGTCAGTACATATGTATTTTTTCTGGTATTTAAAAAAAGGATTGATGAAACCACTTTTGACATACAAAACTTTTTCCAGAAACGAAAGTTCTACATTGACTTTATTTAAATACATTACAGTTACTCTGTTGTGCAGGTCATCCAAGTCACAATTTGTAAAAGTAAACCATTAAAGGTCAAAGTACAGTTTTCACCACAGAGCCTTGGCTCTCATCTTACAGCAAGCTATAAAGGGCCCCAAAAATATATTAGTTTAAAACCATTCAAACAGGAAAACCGACAGTCTAATCTATGTAAAAAAGGAGAAACAAGAAACATTTATGAACCACATCAACAATCAATAAAGCTGTTTTAATTTTTAAGCATGCCTATGATTTTTTATGAAAATGATCTTTTGCTGCAATTTGGATATAAGTTTTGTTGTATTTTATCCTAATTCTTGTCATAAAAAGAATTATAAAAGTTATAGAACAGTATAATTTTGGCAGTGAGAATTATAAATGACGGTGATTCTGTATCTATATGATCTTTGGTTAATTTTTCAGTCATTATCATTTGATTTTAGAGAAAGGTACATTCCACTTACAAGACAGTCTTTGATCAGATTATTGGTTGAAGAAAAGGCTTTTCTAAGTGAAAGTGAGAAGAAAATTTATACAGATTTTGCTGTAGGACTAGATTCAGCAATAGTTAACAAATACCATGGCATTCTTCATGAAATTAAGGTAAGTACATTAAGACATCATAATTGTTTTTTAAAAACATCTGCATTTTAAAGTACTATCAATTTTATCATTGAAGTGCAACTTATCTTTTCATTCAAAATATCAAACAACCAAGACCCTATTTTTAAGTGTATAGATCCATTAAAACGTTTAATCCCGCTGCAAATGTTTGCACCTGTCCTAAGTCAGGAATCTGATGTACAGTAGTTGTCGTTTGTTTATGTAATTTATACGTGTTACTCGTTTCTCGTTTTTTTATTTTATATAGATTAGACCGTTGGTTTTCCAGTTTGAATGGTTTTACACTAGTAATTTTGGGGCCCTTTATAGCTTGTTGTTCGGTGGGAGCCAAGGCTCTGTGTTGAAGGCTGTACATTGACCTATAATGGTTTACTTTTTTTAAATTGTTATTTGGATGGAGAGTTGTCTCATTGGCACTCGTACCACATCTTCCTATATCTAGATATAGCCAAAGTTATATACTACTGTGGATTCATGATTATTCGTTGGATACCAGTTTTCTTTCATTTCGTCAACACAGGTGAACCATGAAATTAAATGTTCAACGAATAACATTTTTTTTTCTATAGGCTTGTATGCAGTGGCAAAACTATGAAACAAAATTTCCGTGAACATGTTAGTTTTCCTTAATCCGCAAAAAATTGGTACCCACAAAAATAAATTAATTCACAGTATTTACATAAAGTTGTTTATTTTTCAGGCACTGTTTGATCCTATTAATCCTGATAAAGATGCAGTCAAAACCAGAAAGTACACTAGACGTGAGAAACTTGACAATGAGTTCTGGTTATTACAAAGACTTGAGGACTTGGTAGAGAAGGCAAACTTTCATGAACTCTCAGAAAATACTCTCATTAGATCTATGAATGAGCATGATGTGTCAGAGGGTGTTAGGGTTTGTAAATTATCATTTTATTTATGCTTAAACAATGAAAGCTGCTAAGGCTTGATCCTTTTAAAATTTAAATATGATAAAATGAAGGTCAGGATTGGTATTGACCATATTTCATTTTTACCATTCACAAGATATGGCTCCTGCACTTTAACAATAACGCTAATAAAGATATTCTCTGCTAGCCACACATGTAATGCATTTAATGTATAGAATACAATGAACCTTGGTAATTTCATGATCATTTTTATTTGACAGCAAATTTTTTTGCAGCATTGAATTAACTAGTTATTTTCTGAAGAAGTTTTATAGTTTCCAGACAGTAACTTGAGTATAAGTGTAAGGATCTCTATATTTTTGTACCATAAGGTTACACACCCCAAAAGAAAGGTTGGGATTGATTTTTTTCATGATCAATTTCAATGGGGGTTACTTCAAAGTCTTGAAGTCTTTGAGTTCTTTTATATGCTGAATCTAACCTGTCACCACTTATTTTGAATTTGGATATTAAGCCAGTTTTTAAAATGATCCACATCGAGGTCCAAAGGTTCGAAATTATACTTTGTTTGATTTCATCATAAAATGAATTATAGGGGCTCTTTGATATTCCAAATCTTACAGTGTATTTAGATTTTTGTCACCCCTTGAAGGAATTTAAAAAGCTAGACATATGTATGATGTTACAAGTGGCAGCGGCTGTGGCATCAACAATGAATAATTTGCTTTGCACTATTAGAATAACTAAAAAAGCAAGACATATCTCTGTTAACAGTTTCATAAATTTTGGGCCCATTTCCAAATTTGTTCACATGAAGGTCCAAAGGGTCAAAAATTAAACTTCATTTGATTTTTAAAAGAGTTGAATTTGTGGTGTTCTTTATATGCCGAATCTAACCGTTTATTATGATTTTTAAACTTTGGTCCCTTTTATTAAATTGGTCCAAATTTATTTCGTACAAAATTGAATTCTTTATTTCATACCAAATTGAATTCTTTGGGTTCTTTGATATGCTGAATCTAACCACATATTTAGACTGGGTATTGGACCATAAAAGGTTAATGTCCAATTTAAAATATTTAAGTTCTTAAAGTCCACATTCATTCTGTGTCAGAAAAATATGCTGTGCAAAATATTTAATCACAAACAAAATTTAGAGCTGTATCAATCTTGACTGTTGTGTCCATACTTGCTGAGGTTGTATCAAACTGCACCCTGCTTAGCATTTTATCTTTAGAGAAATAGCAGATAAATTTAAGAAGCCTCAGTATATGAATGTCCTTAAAATGTTCAATTTCTACACAATAATAAATTATTTGACTTATATTTACAGGTCAAAGTGGATAGGAACAATTTTGATATTCTTCGTATTTGGGCCTTAGGAAAAGAGAAACCAGAAATGAGTATTCCATGGTATAGAAAATTACAGTTTTGGAAGACACCTGTCAAGAAGACAGATGGACCTGCCTTTTACAAACGTGTTGTAGTAGCTTTAAGGTTAAAGAAAGATCAGAAACTCATGTTAAAAGTTTATAAAGAAGTTCCAGTAAATGGTTTAGAAATGCTATTACCAGATGGAAGAATAGTAATCAAATCAAGAGACAAACAAATTATAGCAGGATCGGCATTCCTTGCAATGTCTTCTGTTTTGGCAAAATGTGTCACGATTTTAGCTCACCTGAATATAGATTGGTTTTTGGTTGTATTTATAACGGCTGGAATGATAGGAGGTCGTACATATACTGTGTACAATAATCGTAAAAATAAATACCTTGCACGATTAAATAGACAATTATATTTTAAGAACGTAGCAAATAATCGTGGCTCCTTGGCTTTGTTGGTTGATCGAGCTGAAGATGAAAGTTTTAAAGAGGCACTCATGGCCTATACATTTCTGTTGACAAATAGATCAGTATTAGCAATGAAGAAGGACGTTCAGTTTGTACCAACAGAATTAGGTATGAATTAAATGAAATTAGGTTCTTAATATCATAAATTGTTCGAACTATAAGAAGATGTGGTATGAGTGTCAATGAAAAACCATTATAGGTCAAAATAAGGTCTTCAACAAGCCTTGGCTCACACCGAACAGTAGGCCTAGCTGCTATAAGTCATTTATAAGCAATATACATGTAACAGAATCTTGTAGGATATTTTCCGAATAGTACAAAAAACAAGAAAGAATAAAGAAAGGTTTGGGAACAATAGTTGAAAAAAAATTAAGAGAAAAAAAATGGTCAGTTAAGGAATACGGAAAGAAGTTTCTCTATCCAGACCCTCATATATTCACCATAGTAAGCACTTTTATGAACTTAAGAAATGAGTGAATGATAATAGTATGTATGATTGGCAAATGTCTGACAATTGCATATATATGAAATTTACTCTTTGATTTAAAAAAACGTAATTAAAGTTTTTACAAACATGCCAAACTCAAAGGTAAATTACAAAAAGGGGCAAGACCATCAAACTTGACAAAATAAAACTTTGAAATCTATAATACTAAAATTACGAGGTCTAATTTGTCAGCCGTCATCACGTATAAACGACGAATCAAAAAATTCAACTTTATATATAACTAATATAGTACAAAGGTGTAGATTAAAAATTACACCACTCCAGGCCCTTTTGTTTTCCACGTAATTAATATTGCCAATAATTAAGAAGTTCCGGGTCGAGTCCGATACCGATACCAATAGTATATTCACCTGTTACCGATTACCTTATCTGTACGTTCCGCATTTGACAGGCGCACCACCAAACGGTGTATTCAGGATTAATATGCTATATTGTATTACATGGGTCATAATCACAGGGTTGACACTACCTAATTGTCAAATTGTTACCTATTGTAGTATTTTAATCAGTTAGACTTTCTAAGATAACAATAAGAATACTAAAAATCTGGACTAAAATAAGGCGTATAGGTACAGTTAGCGGGCATGACGTAAAACAGCGAATCAAAGAATTCAACTTTATTTATAACTAATATAGGACAATGCTGTTGATTAAAAAATATTACATTCCAGGACCTTTTGTTTTCCAAATAATTAATATTATCAATAATTGATAAGTTCCAGTTCGACGGGTTCAAACAGAAAGATTTGAAAGCAGAGAAAACTGTGTATCTTACAATCGGCATGACTTTATCAGATGACAATACTAAAACCAAAATAAGGCTTGCGCATAGTTATTTTAATTCAGTCACAGACCCGCGATATCACGGGTGTGTTCTAGTATATATTAAACAATGGAATAAATGGAAAACAATTGCATATTCCTGATTATGTACAAGAAAATGATGGGGTAACGTGTGGATGTAATACACCAGTTTCACATTTAACTGCGCATGTCTAATCTAATTAGCAAAACTATGAAATCACGCGATAATTCTCGAGAGTTTATCAACTGGGGGCTAACGGTTGTAAGCAGTGACCATTAAGACTTGGAAAAACAAGCATCTGATTGAGTGTTTGCATTTACATTTGGGTCATTTCTAACAACATGAGCATCATTTGAATCAAAATATAAAATTTATATTGACCAGACAACTTTAATTATTAACAATTGACACAATAAAAGATTTTAAAACGGACTACTGCTGTGTTGTTGATTGCAGTATTATATACGATCTGATATGCCGCCTGGCTTTATATTAATTGTACCTTTAAATGTCACGAATTCACGCTGAGATCGTTCACCTAACGGGAAGAATAAATTAGATAAATAAGCGGGGCTCACTTCATATACATAGTATAAGGTCATAAATTAAGAAGGCAATTAACACCTTGGCCATGTGGAATCCTCGTTTCACCTTGTATAATCTCACCAGGTGAAAATTGATAAAACGTACCCTTTTCTGTATAAACAGTTACTGAAAAAGGGCGACCGTTTGATAATTCATTTAACTTTTGTACACAATTATTTCCTGTAGTTTGTGTTGCAGATCATTCTTTTCCATCCTGCCTAGGTCATAATTATTTATTAGGAAATTAGTCTAAGAATATTATTTTTCTATCCCCCCCCTCCTGAAAATCAAATGGTCATCCCCTAGTACAGATGTTTAAAATGTTAACCCTGGTACCTTATTAACACTGAGATATCATGGCCAGTGTGGTTAATGCCACTGGGAATATTTTAATAATTTAGGAGGGGGTCATTCTGCCTATGCGGTAGGTTTTTTTTTAAATAAACTGGGTTTTGTAGCTATCTACATGTAAACCTCCTTCTTTTATGACAGTTGTTTCACGGTGAGGATTAATGATTATTTTGCAATGACTAAGCAATAATTATAAAGTCTGATTTGAATATTACCTTGACTTTATATATCTATTATAAAAGAAGACAACATCAATCAAAAACATCCTCTTCATTATGGCATCTTAATTAACATCAACTAAATGTCGATTATAAGATTCATAAAACTAAAAATGTAGCAGGCCATTTTTTTTATCCCTTGGGGAAAAACATCACATAGTAGAATATTTTTGCTTATCATTCTCTAGATACCTTCATGATATATGTATTTGTTTATTACTTTCTATTGAAATCTTCATATTTCTTAAATATTTTGCCATATTTTGACATCTAATCAATATCCTAATATTACATGTAACAGTAGCTGTATCCAGGAAGATATTTTCTGATATTCTTTGTAATTTCAGGAAATATTACAGATTTACATTTAGAGAGAAAATGTGAAGAATGGATAGAGAAAAAGACTGGTGCCAAAATAGAATTTGATTCGTCAGAAGCCATCAAACACTTACAAGACTTTGGTATTCTAAGTAAATTAAACGGGAAACTAAATGTATTACCACTTGATTCAGCCATGCGTAACCTTCCACAGCAACCATCACCAAAAGTAGAACGTATGGAGGAAGATTTATTAGAGGGTTACGACAGGGACTATTTCTTAGAAACGGAGGAGAAATACACAGAAGAAGAAAACAAAGACAAGAAGTATGGATGGTTTTAAAGGATGAGCTAGGCATAGAAGGATTTTATATTTAATTTGATTAAGGTGTTTTTAAACATGATTTGTATTTATAAAGTTAAAATTTTAAGTGAATTTCATAACTTTGTAACTAGAAGTAGTGACGTGTATGTTTTCAGTTGATTTGTGGTGTGCCACCCCTATAAATCATGAATTCAAGATTATCCATTGTACAGACAAAGTAAGTAATAGAACTGTCTGTTTACTATTCAAAGTTAAGTATATATATCTAAGAATTAAGTGAAATCATGAATCAAGGTTTTGATGGCTGTTATGTTTTACTCTAAAAATGTACCATTTTTATTAATACAGTACAGTTCTGCTACAATTTCCCAAACCTTCATTTGGTATTTATGTTGTAGGTTGTATTTGAAATGAAATATAAATCAAATGAAATTCTAATTTGTATGTCATGGAGAGCTCATAATGGGAAGAATGTTATAATTATATATACTAATTTATATAGATAAAAAGTTAAAGACATTAAAAAAAGTGCATTGACCAACTGTTCTTATGTTTATTTCAATGTGTATAAAAATGGGGGATGTGGTATGACAACTATCCATCATAGACCATAGGTTGGGGATGTAATCAACTACCTACATTGTATAAAAGGGCACAGCATGGCCTTCAACAATGAGCAAATCCCATGCCAAATATTAAGATATAAATAGCCATGTGTGACAAATCAAAGCAATTTAGAAGATAAATCCAGGGCCTGATATATACTTAAAGCACAAACAGCAACCAGAAACATCAAGTGAGATATGAATGCGATGTTTTATCAGAGACCTGATTGTTTTAACCCATTCTGACAAAGTGTCCAGTTCAACTTCTTCTTGTTTAGGCTCCCATGCTCTGGTGTAGTCCTCAGTGAAATCCATAATTATTTTGAAGTTAAGGTTCCAATAGATGTGTTGGGTTCTTTAAACTTAGGACCATGAGATATCACCTTTCAGAGATGTTCATGTTGAGGTATGTAGAGATCCCCAGTAATAACATGTCCAGAGGGGCTGTAATTATAAGACCAGTGGGTACAGTCCCATGTCAGAAGGTTGTTTTAGATATTGTTCTAAATCAAGGTCTCGCAATGTTTGTTTATAGTTATATACTTTGGTTGCAATGGTTTTAGATACAATAGGAACAGCCGCAAAAAAATTTTAAGGATCGTATAATGATATGATGTCATCGTCTGCGTCGTTCGAAGACACATTTGGTGTCTGGAAATAACTTTAGTTTAAGTGAATGGATCTCTATGAAATTTAATAAGAAGGTCCAATACCACAAAATGAAGGTTGGGGTTATGGTTCCAAAGGTTTAGGAACTAGGGGCCAAAAAAGGGACCCAAATTAGCATTTTTGTAGTTACCTGTCAATAACTTGTGTTTAAGTGTGTAAATCTCTCTGAAATTATCCCACAAGTTTCCCTACTACAAAGGGATGGTTAAAAAGGGGGGGGGGGGGTTATGGCCTTAATAATGTAGTAATAAGGGGCAAAAAATGGGGGTAAAACAAGTTTTTCTAATTTAAGGACAATTTACCCAATTTAAAAGCAGTGTAAGGGAGGTAATCCAATTCCATTTTAAAGAATACTGTTATATATATGTTTGATCACCTCCCTTACACTGCTTAGAAATTATGTATTAAGAAATGATGATTGTCTTGAGATGATTAGCTGTAAATTAACAATTTTCACATGACTGCAAAACACTTTTTGGGATCGTATAATGGTATGATGTCGTCGTCATCTGTGTCGTCTGAAAGCATATTGGTTTCCGAACAATTACTTTAGTTTACGTGAATGGATCTGATTGAAATTTAATAAGAAGGTTAAATACCACAAAAGGAAGGTTGGGATTGATTTTTTTATGATAATCCCAACCGTTTAGGAATAATGGGACCAATAGGGGCCCAAAACATACATTTTTCTACTTTCAGGATAATATCTTGCATATATATTTCAATTGCTCTGAAATTGTACCACAATGTTTAATACCACAATTAGAAGGTTTGGATTCATTTTGGGGGTTATGGTGCCAGCAGTTTAGGAATTCATGCCCCATTCATGCAGGAATTAGGGGCCAAAAAAGGGCCAAAAACAAACATACATGTATATCGTGTTTCCAGATAATAACTTGTGTTTAAGTGTATGGATCTCTCTGAAATTGTACTTCAAGGTTCCATACTACAAAGGAAAGGCAGGGATCGAGTTTGGGGGTAATTGCACCAAGGGTAGATTCAAAAAGTATTGGGGGGTCCAATTTTTTTAAGGGGTTCCTTTTTTGTCAAAAATAAAATTTTTATAAAGTTTCAAGAAGAAATCTGTAATTGCACAGTATTGCGCCAGATCTTGTCATTTGTTTTGTGTCAAAAATTTGATAACAATCAAAATTCAGACAGTATCAAGCTTGAATATTGTGTCCATACTTGCCCCAACTGTTGAGTGTTCGACCTCTACAAAAAGGTCGTGTAAAGCTGCGCCCTGCGGAGCACCTGGTTGAAAATAAAGTGGAATTTTACATGCTATCTCCTTGTGATGTAAAACTTTGCTGATGTTGATTGCATCAAATTACTTAAATGGCAAACTGAGCAGGCAGGAACTTCCTCTGTTTTTCAACTAAAGGTTCCGATCTTAAGATGGACAAGAGCTTCATCATAGAGTATACCGAGAAGTTTGTTAATTAAAGAAAATGTATTTCTGCATCTTTTTTCAAGTGCATAATCTCTCAAATAATTCAGAAAATTAAGAGGCTGAAAAAAGAATAGTTCTAATGTTATGTAACCCTAACGGATAATGAAGATGTGAAAAAAGGTAATCAAAGCTACCAGAGGGCGATCTGGATTTCGAAGACTTCTTTACATTAGGCCGATGATAATGTTTTCGCCCATTGGCCTAAGCTCATTACAATCACATCACTGCAGGCTCCATTAATGTCTAGGATTTACCGAAAAGGGAAGATTCGCTCGATTAAAGAAAAGATATGTAATTTCGAGACACATTTTTCCAGAACTTGTTTTGAACACAAAGTTTTTGCGATCATGTTAGATAATTATGGTGTGCATATGATTTGAGGTAAATTTGTATTTAAAAAAAAGACAAAATGCTCACCTTGGTCTATGTGCATATTCAAGAAAGGACACTCTCCAATATTATAGACGAGAATAGAATCTTTTATAAAATTCCCGAGTTTTGTAGATCTTGTATTGCTGATTATTTAGTCTGTTTAGTTTTTCTGATAGAGACTCTCTATTTTTTTTAGTTTACTAGAACACACCCGCGAAATCGCGGGCACATACAGCTTGTGAACTGTTGTAGGATGATTTTTTGTAAAAGATATTATGTATGGAGAATTTCATAAAAGGTATCAAAAACCCTCTTCCTTTTTCCAAAGTCCGATATTTGTTTCCTTTCTGTTAAATTCAATTATTTTCGTGTTTCTGGCCTCAGACCATAATTATTCTTCTCTTTTGCTACAATGCTTCTTTAGGTAAAAGTCAAATCAAATTAAAAATTTGCACCGTTTCAAACATCAAATAAATGTAACTGCTTATATATTATTATAGACCATTATAAGTCTGATAAAATATGCTTCAAGGTCAATCCATTTGCTTTTTCTTTTGAGAGCCTTACTAACATGCCAATGGTAGGATATGAATCTTGTATAAATGACTAAGACCGACTAAGGCTTATTTGAGGGGTGGACGGAGGGATCCTGATCCCGAAATCCCGAGATGCAGAATTTAAAGAAATTCATATCCCGAAATCAAAAAAATATATTCCCGGATCCCGTAAGGATCAATCCCCAAATCCCGAGCTTCAAAAAACCCGATCTCGACGCGCCGAAAAAGGTCCTGCCTCCCTCTAATCTCTTTCTTACTATCATTTTTGCCAAATCACTATTTTCACTTTCAACAATAAATTGTTATCCCCCATCTAGTCTGTGAATCCGTGGCGGTGCGTTCGTTCGGTCGTCCGTCTGTCCCGCTTCAGGTTAAAGTTTTTGGTCGAGGTAGTTTTAGATGAAGTTGAGCATGTTTTACTTATTTTAATGGCACTGGCTACGGTTACATGGAAATGTAACAATAATAAAAATATTATTGTTACATTGGAGACTAATTGCCGGATTGCAAAGTTGTGCGAGGAACCGATTACTAGTAATTACAAATGTAACAATAATTACTGAGGCTACGCTTACATTATGTTATTGTTAAATGAAAAACAGCAATGTACGCTAGATTGATTAAACTTAAAATTTCTATAGTTGTATTGCTTCATTCTTTCATATGTACTAAACAATACTTGTAATTTAATACTGATAAATAATAAAATATTATTATTCGACAAATGGTGTACAACTTGAATAGTTTTACTACGTATTAATGGTTTTGATGTTTGTAAAGATACTACTCAAGATTAGGAGTGTGACTGTCAAAGGCGAAAAATATAGTTCAATGGTTTCACTTTTTTAAAGTATTTAACTGCACACCTACTCTTATTACTGTCTAATTACTTTGGACCAATTTTGTTTATGGTGAAAAAATAAAACTTGGGATGCGTTTTAAACGAAACTGAAACAATATCAAGACATACATTTCATACAGCTTTATAACTTGACGCAAATTGATAATCAAAAGCAAAGTTTGCTAACTTAAATACTAAGAAATTCTGCATGTACACGTATCCGTGGAGGACGTAATTTCGTTCATCAAAAATGTGTCGGACTTTAAAAACAACTTATTGGATTTGTAGATATTGTCATTGTAAATAAATAATTTCAGTAAATAAATTGTATGTAATAAATGTCCTCAACTTTTATTATTTAGTACATATTACTAGTCCTATCGTACATTGCTTTTTTTCATGTAACAATAACGCAATGATACCGTAGCCTCAATAATTATTCTTACATTCGTAATTAAACAGGTCCTTACCCAACCATGCATTCCGGCATTTAGTCTCCAATGTAACAATAATATTTTTATTATTGTTACATTTCCATGTAACCGTAGCCAGTGCCCTTTTTTAATATATATTCAAGTGGTATGACCCCTTAAATAGTAAACATTTCAAAGAAAACAGTAGACAGAATCGGGGACTTTCTATACTAATATATACAGAATACAGAGAGTCTCTATATATTAAAGTAGATAAACGCGAAAATAATTGTCCTCTGAGGTATAATAGTTGTGGTTCTTCCGATCTAATCACCATGATTATGGAGATCGATTTGATTGGATTATTTATTTTTCATATTTTGTTATCTATCATACGATTGGTGTTTCAAACCGGAAGTCTAATCTATGACTAAAAGTCATTCTGATGACGGAATCATATCCGAACTTTTTAGTCGGGTTTTCTCCCAAAATAACTCAATCTGAATAATCATTAGAATGGATGACAAATGCGACTATGCATGTTACCTATAGGACACAGAGTCATGATGATTGATTTATTGTGGAAGGAAGAGAAGCGACACACAAAATGAGGTCTTCTCGTTTAATAGTATAGATAGTATAGATGCTCAAAACACATAAAAGGATTAAACAAATTCTCATTTAAGGGTTATATTAAACTCTAATAAAGACTGACAGGCGGTCTACTTACTATATCAGCAAAATTTGACTTGTTAGTAGATCCTGCAATGCTGATAATTTTTAAAAGTTGTTTAAAGCGTCTATATATCCCATATCAATTTTTATCACAGAAAAATTGGTAAAAATCGTCATTAAAGGGCAATAACTTCTATAAGGAATCGTCGAAAGATTTCCTTCATAAATTGTCTTGATTGTAGATTATGTCTATCTGATCATTTTTGCTTATTTATAGTTTCTATCTATTTATGATAATTTCTAAGATATAAGGCAAACACACCTTGCTGATCATTTTTGCTTTTAAAAGCTTTTCTTTGTCTAATTATAGCTTTCAAGATAATAGGCACTAATGACAAAAATATGGTAAAATTTGTCATTTAAGGGTAAGTGTATGAACAATTGGTAGAGCTCAACATTTTGAACATTTCTGCACGGTCAGATTTGTTTTTATAAAGGTTTTCAAAATAATAGACAGAACTTGCACTTTACCCTTTTGTTCCTTTTAAGCCATGTCAGCCATCTTGGTTGGCAGTTGGGTCATCGGACACATTTTAAAACTAGATAACTGAATGATGATTAAGGCCACGTTTGGTTAAATTTGGCCCGGTAGTTTCAGAGAAAAAGATTTTTGTAGAAGTTAACAGACGACGACGATGACGGACGATGGACACAAGTAAAGAGAAAAGCTCACATGACCTTTTGGGCCAGCAGATAAAAATCAAGTAAAGTAATATTTTCCAAAAATAAACCAAAATTTCAATTGTGGGTTATTTAAAAAATGTATTTACCTCGTTTGATTTTTTCTCGGTTTAATAACGGTATCATATTCAGGTCACATTTAAATACATAATTTCAATCAATTCATTGACGTCATTTCATACACAGACTTTGTAGTCCGGGAAGTATATAATAAACGATGAATCAAATTAATAGTGAACAGTTTGACAATTTTAAGTCAGTTGCTGTTGCTTTGAAATTAACAGTTGATGGATTACAAGACTTCGTTCATGGCAAGCTTCGAAGTTTACATCAAAATATATATAGAAAGTGTTCAATGGGTCAATGTAAGGTAGACTGTAGTAGAAGATATGGAAATGAATTTGTACGTTGGTGCAAAACTTGTCATGCTTGGAAGAAAGAACTTAACCAAATTAATCGGTACAGGAACCATTGGGATAAAATAAAATGGAAAAATTTAGACACAATGGATTTTCCCTTTTCCCATGAAGAGGTTGCAAAAGTCTTTGTTCAAGACTTCACGCACGTTCGACAAGGAGTACTTGAAGACTTAAATGCATTGATGTCCCTTTTTAGGAATACAAAAGTATTCCACCGCATTGTCAATGACAACTTAATTACCGATATTCAGGGATTAAGGAATAAATACTTTGCTCATAATTATTCTCTATCTATACATGCAGTTGAAAAGGCTCAGTGTTATGATTCGTTGATTGCCTTATTAAAAATACCTGATATAGCATGCACTCAGAGCTCCAAAATTGCTTTGAACCTATTAGAAGAAATGAAATTGTCACAAAATATACCAGAGAGAATACTAAGAAAACCAGACGTACAATATACAATAACAGTAATCCAGAATATTTCATGCAGGGAAACAATTGAAAGTACACACGATAATGGTATAGCTTTCTTAAATCTTTACGATCGTGTGGACAATGAACAATTTGATATCAAACGATCTACAGAGCTACTAAAGATAACTCAGTGAAATCGCAAAAAAATGTTTCGTCAATTTGTATTCCTGTTGGTACTTCTATCAGAATGTACATTTACAATATTGTACGGGTTGTACTCTAAAGAAACAGTACCAGTTAAAGGTAGGCGTATTTTCTTTCTATTTGATATTAATAACTATGCAAAATGTACCAAATGACAATTGTTAAATTACATAATATATAAAACAAGCGTGATACGATATCTTTGTTTCAGTATTAAATACGAGTGTACTCGTATTATTACGGCTTTTCGAAAGATAAAGTACATGCATCGAGGTATTGAATTTTTATTGATTTACTTTTTTTTAGTCAACTTTAATATTTATTGGTACGAAAAACCCAGTAGAAGTCCAACTTTTTATCCTGCATCAGTTTCATCTGACGTCAGTATTGAATATAATGCTCCTTCAACATTAGACGGTGAAATAAAGAAGTTTAGATATGGTCCCTATGGCCATTATATTACATTAGGCCTCAACAACGTTCAAAATAAACTCATCATAGATACCAAAGACGGAGAGGTTATAAACTGAAAAAGGACAAAAAGAGTGTTGTCGGGTTATTAATTAAAGACGCTCTTTCATCCTATTGTAAAAAGATGTAAAAGGGAGAAATTATACAAGAGGTTACTTGGTTCCTATTTAAGTTAATGTCTGAATATAACTGATATTCGTATATTACGTTTCGAAAATAAAAGAGGGACGAAAGATACCAGAGGGACAGTCAAACTCAGAGATCGAAAATAACTGTCAACGCCATGGCTAAAAATGAAAAAGACAAACAGACAAGTAATAGTACAAATGACAAAACATAGGCTGAAAACTAAAGACTAAGCAACACGAAACCCACTTAAAACTGTGCTCCAGAAGGGTCAGCAGATCCTGCTCCCCATGTGGCTCCCGTAGTATTGCTCATGTTACTACAACCCGGTTAATAGTCTTGTTCGGTAGGTCACATTTGTGAAAAAGGAAGGGGATTGCAGTAAGGACATAAGGAACATATCCGATATCATCTGTTAAACGGTTATTCCTTAACGGTCAACCAACTCGTGATGGCGTCCATAAAATTAACGAAGGGACGATTTCAACTTCACCCTTTGGAAATCTAGGTTTAATAGCATCCTTGTGAGCAGCAACCCTCTATCAAGGAAATCATGATAGAAAATACAAGCACGGGAATATCGTATCAATTGGGAGATGTATACTCCGTATGCAGGCGCTGCTGTAAGGTTGCTACTTAGAAATGGAAAGTTCACAAATGGGAAGCTGGAATTATCTCTTTTGTCGTAAAGTTTTGTTTTCAACCGACCCTAATTTAGAAATAAATAAATGAGTAAGTTGTACACCCATTTCTAGAATTAAAAACTAAATACAAGAACTCGCAATGAATGTGATGGGTTTATGAGATAGCTACTACACGGATGTTTTTAAGAATGAAATTATACATTCACCAGAAACTTCACACAAAAATGTACGAAAAAAGGGATGTTTTTTTTTTACAGTGATGTTCCTTTGTTACCGTCTTTCGATGTTAAAATATCCCAACTCGTTCTCTATGCTCGTGGCTGTATGATGTTTTGAATTTTAATGAGCGTAATATATGCATTACTAGTAAATTATTAATTCGGGATTTCCTTACAACAAATTTCTTAAATCCTTCACTAAATTCTTCAAAAGATACAGATATTTGTTTTGCAATTTTGGCTGTATCTGTAGACATCTTTTTTACAGTGAATAGCACATTCTAAATGTTGTAAATCGAGCCCTGAAATTTAGATAAGATCCGGGTAAACTAATCAATCCTTTAAATTTACATGTTTTAATATGTTACCAATTCAACACTGTAATCAAATCTTATTGACACAAATGTTGATTTTGGCATTAGTAAATTAAAGCTATGCTAAAAATTATTATTATTATACATATATATATATGTACTTTCACGGTACTACAAACTGTCGATACCTATATTTTGGCATTGCGCATGGTCAAGTTTTACTCCGACTGTTTATCACGTCTTCACATTGATACATCAATTATATAAGTAATACTTGGCTTTGAACTAGCCACCAGCAACTGTGAGTACTTTCGGATCTGTAGGTACCAAAATTGTATTACAACCCTAATTTCTGGTGCATCAAAACATGGAATGAATATAAGAAAGTCCATATTTTTCTGTTTTTTTTCTGGATTCATTTTTTCATTTTAATTCAAAGTATGATTATGTGCTGAATTAAAACATATATATTAAGTTTTTTTTAACAAATAATCTTTTTGGGGATAGCAAACATGGAAATAGAAGTGGTGCAGCCTAGTAAAAATAGCAGATAGTAAGTAGATAAAAATCAGCTTGACTTTGGCTTATTTTCTGTGGTATGAGGCACCCCTCCCCCGTAAAATCACTATTTAACATAACTACATAACTACATACATGACATGTTCATGAAACAATTACGATAGAGCATTTTATTTTAGAAAAAAATGTCTATAACCATGATCAGCTGTTTTGCATGTTAGCTTATAGGGCAGTCAATTAGAGGACTGCAACTTTTACTTGTTGTCTTTTTGTTGTTAGGGATTGTGGATGGATAAATACCTTGCCACTTGCGATCTTGAGATTTGTTTGAAGTCCATTTGCTATCTATTAATATAATGGGTTAACATCTTTGAACTAATTTTTTTTCATATTTTTGTGCTGTTACACCACTGTCTTAGGTTAGGGACAGATTTGAGTGATTACAAACATGTTTAATCCACCACATTCTGTACCAAGTCATGAGCCTGTAGTGCAGTGGTTGCTGTTGGTTGATGTCTATCATAATTTGTTTTCTCAATTGAATTGTTTAATATTTTTCTTTTCGTGACCTTTTATAGCCGACTATATGCTTTGGGCTTTTCTAATTGTTGAAAGCCGTACGGTTGTCTATACTTTATTAAATCAACTTTGAGTTCTTGGATAGTTGTCTCATCAGCAATTATACCACACCTCCGTATTTTTATATTGAAGTTTATTAATACTAATAACTTAAATGGTATTCAAAACAACTATGATGGAGAATCCGAAAATTTATTAGGTATACATCAATAAAGTCGCTTATTTGTCTTTTAGCATAAAAACTTAAGAGAAATTATCATGATTTGAATTAACTTTGAGACAGATAAAACATATTTCCAACTGTGTATGCCTTAATTATTGTCTTCTGAAAGTTGCACAAAAGACATATATGTATAATTGATATCATGCATTACACAAAATGTCGGAGAACATTTCGTCGTAGTAGCATGTGAATGAATGACTCACGTTTAAGTCATTTCTTCTGTTGAACTGTATTTGATTTTTTGCAAATTTTGTATACATCACGATTTATAGCTACAGTGTTTTCCTAACCAGTCTAAATTCATTTTAAATTACAGGTTGTCTAAGCGTACGATTTGACGAACATTGGAAAAGTGATTTAGATTTTGATATGTACGTAGAGGAAATAAACAACGAAAGCATAATTGATAGATCCTGGATTTTCCATAAAATATATGCACACAACAATCATGAAAGTAAAGGCATACTATTGTCAGCTGACATGGGGTTTGGAAAGTCAACCATTGTGTCAAATATAGTTTGTGCAGATCCAAGGTCTATCTCGTATTCATTAAGACAGCAAGTACTTGTTTACCACATGTGTCGGTTTGACCTTGTTTTAAGTACAAAACCTGAAGTTTTTGTCCGTAATTTAGCAGGTGCAATCAAAAAAAGAGATGCCAGAGATTGGTAATACAATTCTATCTGATGATATGGCATTAGATTTTCTGTATGGCAAATGTACAATAGATCCAGTAGCTTGTTTAGAATATTCTGTTCTGAATAAGTTGAAACATTTTAATGACGATCGGAAGTATCTAATCATTATAGATGCAATTGATGAATGCGAAACTTCAGGAGGAACTGATTTAAGGGCATACGATACAGTTACAGGGAAGGTAATGACGTTGCTAACGTAATTTGTTATTTTCGCGACGTCAAACTGTGACATATCGGGAAAAGATGCATTTTTCGACTGATTTTTATCATTCAAACTGATTTAATTTGAAAACGAGTTCATGGGCCCCTATTTTTCAAAACGGCATTTGGTTTCATTTTACAGGAAGATTATATGACCCAAATTTTATAAAACTGTAAATAGAGGATTTTTTTTAATTCTGATAAACATGCAGTAAAAAATTACGTTTGTTCCTCAATTCATGAACATTTGATAAATATGAGTTAATTCTGAATAAAAAATTGCATAATTTTTAAAGATACTTATAAAATACAGAAATTGCCGATTATTTAACAAAAAACAATTTGTTTTTATCTTTTATAACAAAAAAGTTATGTCTTTCATTCGAAAAAGAAATTACGGCCACAAATCTGAATTTGGAGCAAATATACAAAATTTCGACCTAATTTTACTCAAAAAAGTAGCACATGAAGGTATATTTTTTATTACATATTTAATTTAATCAGGTAAAACATAGCCTTTATGCAAATTTTCATGAACTTGTAAATACAGGATCAAAACTGTATCGTATGCCCTTAATTGATTTATTGTCTAGGAAGATTTCATTCTTTCCAAAAAATTTTAAGTTCCTTATTACTATTCGAAATATAGAAAGATTGGTTACTAAATTAAAAGACCTTGATCATATTGATCTACAAGCACATGCACACAGTAATCTGGAAGACATACGTTTATATCTTGAAAGAGAAAAACAGTTGACAAATGAAGAAATGAATAAACTTACCGACATTTCAGGCAAAAATTTTCTCCACGTTAAACTTTATCTCCAGTATTGTAAAAATTTGATAACGGATGGCTGTAAGTCTATTCCAGAAAGTCTTGAAAAAATATATATCCTAAATTTTGAGCGAGTGTTTGGTAAAAAAGGAGACCTATATGTCATTTCAGCACAAGTCAATAAGTGATTTCCTAACGAGTTCTTCAAGAAAATATTCGTATTTCTATGTCGATTTACAAAATGGTCATAAACGTTTTGCAGAATATTTACTGAATTCCTTGAATGTGTCAATGACGGACAATTTGATTGATATTGTACATCATGTAGCTTTGTCCCGAGTCTCAAAGTACGAGAATATATTGTTTCAATATGTCAGAGAACTGAAAAGACAGAACCTTATACCAAATTTCACCACACATTTGAATTTAGGAGCAGAGCAAGTGAATTGTTACGAAACACTAAAACTGTTAATCAAATTGATAATTTCAAATGAACCTCAGCAAACAGGTAAAAATGTTGCTGGCCAAAATATCTGGATTAAGAATGCATTGTCTGTAGCTGCATTTACTGCTGCTCAATACGGAAACGAAAAATCTTTGTTGGCGCTTCTTGACCATGGATCAGATATAACGTTTCGATATCTGAGTTCTGACCACCCATCTATCATATTTGACGAAGATAGAACTATGTGTAAGTATAAATTATTTTGCGGTTATAATATGTTGCACATCGCAGCACAGCGAGGTTATATCAAAATAGTGAACGAACTATCTCACAAAAATAGGACATTAATATATGACCTGAATTCTATCAAAATGAATGCTTTTCACCTGGCTGCTGAATTTGGACATGTTCATGTGTTACAGGTCTTTCTCAGCATCAACCGTTCTCTTGCAGATTCATATTCGTTATACTTAGCATCTAAAAACGGACACACGAAAGTTGTAATTCTATTGCTTGATTATGTTGATGAAAATTGTCTTCCTTGTAACGTGGACATTTCTTGGAGACCAACATTACTATCCAGTGAGGAATTAGAAGATGGGAAGACTTTATTTCAGATCTATATTACAACCGAACACTTATGAAAGGAGAAAAAGTGCCAGATTTTGATAACTTGAGATTGATTACTTGTGATACACCATTAAATGCTGCTGTGAAAAATGGCCATATCGAAATAGTTAAACTTTTGGGAACATATAGTGCTAGAACAGTCAATTGTAGTACTTACGATGGGTCTATTCCTCTGTTCACGGCAGTCAAATATAATCAAAACGAAATATTCAAATTTTTATATGAAATATCAGATTTATCTCATAAATGTAAAGGCAATTTTTATAATCAACAACAACTCACATATTTCGAAATAGTTCATTTAAATTCAATGAAATGTCCAGATAATGCAGGATTAGAACATTTACTAGCTATATATAATAATTTACAGCTGATTGGCTACGTTTTTCAGAAAGGTTACAAGAATTGGGAATCAGTAGACAAGGAAGGTTGTACTCCGCTTCATTACGCTTTCTGTCATCAGAGTTACACATTTGTAAATTTCTTTATATTCGAGAAAAGACTGAATCTTAATTTATTGTCCAGATCAAAAAATGGATCTACTCCGTTTCATTCGGCATCAGCGTGTCGGTCATTTATTCTTCATCAATATATGGAGAAAATGAAAACGATTGATTTGCCACCTATACCTGATGTAGTAGATGATGAGGGACATTCTATTCTACAGTATGGATTCAATAAATCAATCAGCATTAATGATTCGATTAAAATTGATAGAATTGGTGAAGATTATTTCGTCATTTCTTTGTTTCGGTTAGCTGTAAAGTTTCATCACAATTTTTTGCATAATGATAAACGAAAAAATAATTTTCTTCATCACGCCGCTAAAGCAGGAAATTACTGGGTTTTTTTCCTTACTAAGGATTTGAAAACCTTTGATAGAAAACTATATCTATTATTAAATCAACGCAATCAAAACAATCGAACTGCCTTGGAAGTAGCATTTGATTCTTTAACAAGGCAAAAGTCTTTTGAAGCGGTCAGAATTCCTGACAACTGCAGCTGGACTGATGTTTTCTATGTTGACTGTAAAGCAAACAAGAATATTTTATATTCACCGTGTTTCAGTATTTTGATGCAAAAGAAAACTTTTCTGCGATTAATCTAGATGAACTACTCAAGATAGCAATAAATAAGTCAAGAATCTATTCAATTCTTATTATGAAAGTATATGCGGAGCAGGAAGTTAGATATATTCTAGAGAGGTCTTTTGAAATACCGTTTTTACTATCAAAGTGTAATTCGCCATATATCATCGAATTACTATTGAACCCAAAAAACGCACTGCGTTGTGACGGAAGTAAAAGTGCTCTTCATGAAATAGTTCATAACGACAGGAACATTCAATGGACATTTCATAATCTCTCTTTTCTTGATCCTATTTTTGAAAAATTCTCTGCAAAATTTTTGGATAAATGCTTCGATGACCGCGGCTACAACTTACTTCACAGATCAATTATGGGTGCACATTTACCGACGATACAATATCTCATTAATCAAGGAATGAACCCTTGGCAAACAACTGAAGACAATAAAACAGCTCTTGAAATATCTATTTTAAATTCACCATTCACAGACGACGGTATTATACCGACTTACTATACATTTGGTTCACGCTATCATAACATTCAGTATGTATCTTCAGTAGAAAGTAAAGATGTTGCTTACGATAGCAACCGTCTTATAAATTTTGATAAAACGGCACAGAATCTTTTATACAAAAATGGTTTAAAAATACAACTCATTGGAAGTCAATTGTGTGACTCAAAGAACAAGGATCTTGGATTAATACATATTGCTGCGGCTAAAGGGCTCCTAACGTTTTTGAAAAAAAGCAAAAGACATATTTGGGTTGAATTTTTTGCGCTGTGAGGATCAATTTGGTGTAACACCTATGTATATTGCACATATCTATAATCAAACAAAAATTGTTCATTGGATGAGAAAATTAAAACTTCATATCAAAAAGCCAACGGAAAGCTCAGAAAATGTTTTACTTTTTAATATGATAGATAATTACATGTCTCCGGACAAGTATGATTGGACTTGTCTTCTAAGATATAGATACAGATTTACTGGAATAATAAGAAACCAAGTTTTAAAATGTAGTGTTACAAATTACCATGTACATATTCATCATTGGAGTATGTACCCAAATTACACACATTCATTATTGCGTTACTTTATCTCTCTAAGGAAGGATGAGACAAAACTACCTGCGATGGACAATCTTACATCTGTACATGAAACTCAATTCCAGAATGTACTTTTATCATACAGAGTGAATCATTGTCTTCTTAAATTTTTCCAGGATAAAGGATACTTTATGATGAGAAAACTTATGTTGTTTGGAGATGATGATAAAGACTTTTATTATCTCCAAATACTTTCATCGGCGAAGAACAAAATGAATATAGATGGCAAAAACACCTTCTCGAATGTTTCTAATTTATTATTTAATGTTTATGGGAAGTATAACCATCATTTTAGGAAATTAAAGATGCGGTCTGAAATTCATCGACTGTGGTTGCAACAAACCAAGTTTTTATATACAAATGATTCACATACATTCTCTAAATACAAATTAAAATATTTCCGAAAATTGACTAACCTTCAATCAATTAACAGAACGTGTAGGAACATTGAAACCAAAACAGCAAAGAGAATAAAAACATAAGAATATTTTTTACAGGGTGGATCAATTTAAATTTAATATAATATAATCCCAGTATCCCAGCAAGAATGTGTATTGCGCATGAATAGATTACGAAAGTAGTTTCGGAAACATGGTTTATCGAAGTGTAAACCAAGAGAAAATTTCGTATTGACCAATCTAATTCAGGTATTTACAGATATGGAAATCATATTAGAATTATCTAGTATTACTACAACACATTATTTAACAAATGGGAAAGTATGGAAAATAAAAAATAAAATGTCATGGCTCTTTACATATTGGTCACGTTTCCCACGTACTCTGTGATTATTGTTTAAAAATGTCAAGATCCGATAAATTTCGACAACAAACTCGAAAGTTGATTAAATTGCGATTAACAATAATTATCACTGAATGAAATATTATTTGTTGATACTACTTTATAGATTCGTAATAAATATAGAAAATATAAAAACAACTTTCATACAAGACTTAGTAAAGAACATATGCCTGCATAGGTTCAATGATTTCGATAATATTAAAGTTAAAAGAATCTTGTTTTCAAATGACTTTTAACTAACACTGAAATATTGATATTTTGTAAAATAATATTGAATTCACTCTTAAATATTCAAATACTCGTAAATATGATAAATTAATATATTTGAACTTTTGATGTTTAAACACATATCGGCTTTGCCATCGTTGTTAATAGACAAAATTGTCCTAGTTAACCTGAACTTCGAGTACTTTCTTTGTTCATTGATCAGCGTTATTTATTTATTTATTAGTTTCTTAAAAACAACGCGTGAATTATCAATTTTATTTGCATTTACGTGTGTTAAAGGGTTCATGTCCACAGGAAATTGACCTCATTTTCATGGTTCATCGATTTACAAAAGTCTATGTAAATAAGTAAAAATACTTTAGATAGAGTATACTATTTGTCATGTTAGTTTTGTTTTTATCATGTTTATGTCATCTATTATATCGTCATTACAATATTAAGTTATTTCCTTCTAAGATTGCTTTTATTTTATGTATGTTCTTTTATGTTACTTTCGATCATCCACAGATTGTTAATGACAGGGGCGGTTGAGATCCAAATAAAGTAGTCTAAGTGTTTGTCTTCCATTGATCTTTTATGTCTTTTTACATTTTAAGGAATGAATAAATGTAGATATAAACTCTGTGTATATTTTTTGTAGGTTAATTTACCATTTGTAAGTACTCGAACCAATTGAACCTCAAACTGCTATACGTCGGATTACTTTTATTAGAACAACGGATGTGAATGCGCATTCCAAATATAAAATAGAGTAATATAATGGACGACCTTGAATTTAGCTGAGAAGTTTACTGCCCGTCTCGAAATCGCACTAGATATATTAAAAGACGATAACTCATACTAGTACTTCATTCGATTCTGTATTATATTCATTGCGCGTATATGTTATATTGTATTCACGTACTTCCCTTTTCCTCTTTTAATCATCATTAAATCATGTAAATGTTCAGCCACGTATTGTCGCTTTTTCAAATAAGTTGAGATATCGTGGATTCCATATGATAGATTGAATGAAGCATGACTATTGAAAATAAAATTGGTGTCCCAATAGTCCTTTTTTTTTTTATAGAAAAAATAGACTCCAAACTTAATGCTAAAGGAATGAAACAATGCAGTCGCTTGAAATTTTGTTCGAAGGTTGAAACACAAGGAGAGTTTAACGAACTTAAAATTTTCTTTTGTATAACGGTGTTACAAGAATGATTGTACGGAATCTAAATGTACATATTAGTGGCCAAAAATTAATAAGGATCGATTGATGTACGATAATTTTGAAATTGGCACTATGAAAATATCGAGACAAAACCTCCAAGTCTGGTTCGGCAATTTCCAGGTCCCGTGCAAGTCACAAAAACAACATAAGAATGTCGCGGAGTTGAACAACTTTGTATGGTATATATGTATCCCTCATCCGTAACAACAAATAAATATACTAAGTTCAGATGTCGAAGTTACTTACAGCTAGTCTAAAGTCGTCTGTAACCATTAATTTAAAAAAAATGTATCTATGACTAAAATATTAATCAGTTCACTTCCAATATCCAATGGATTTAGTGTTAAGACGTCATTAACAGTCAGGGAAAAACAGTTTTGAGGTATCTGATAAAAACGTCGAATCCAAAATGTGAAAAGTGTGTAAATGGTCGACCAAAGTCCGTGTTTATTGACAAAAAGATGTGAAATGTATATCACCTCTTCGCAATAAATATGTTATTGTTCCTGTGGATATGGCTTTAAATATCATTGTTTGTGTATGTATACCGAACTATTCCGAGTGTCTTTTAACAGAATAAGAAATAAATGATCACTCTAATAATTCCACACACATAAAACATATCATTTGACAAGAATGAGATTTTGGCAAATCATAAGTCCTTCATGGCTCCAATAAACATTACAATGAACGTCAAATATGAGGACTGACCTTGTTTGTATTGGATACAAAAGCGTCACAAAATTCCATACTAACAACAGTACATTTCCGGCTTATCCGCATGTTCTACAAAGGAATTGACTATTAGTTGGACAAACATTCTGTTCACAGTAAAACAAGGTCTTCAGAAACACTATGAAAGTGTTTACTGGCGTAGTGTTATTAAACAAATGTGCATTCTAAAGAACTTCTGGATAATTTTAAATATCGATGTGTCTTTGAAATTATTCATATCAGAAGCTTTGATTTTTCAACCGTCACTAGCACCCTTGCCTATGTTAAATTGAAAAATTGTCTAAAAGAAATAATATATAGTAACAAACACCATGAATTTATTGCTTTGGGATACGAAATACCTTTTTAAATAGCGAACCAAAAGGTCAAACATGCTATACCGAGTAAAAAGTTATCCGTATGCTTGATTTTCTTCTTGACAACATTTTTGATGAATTTGAACCATTTCAATAAATTGTCGGCAGTCATATTGGAACGAACTGTGCGCCTCTCCTTGGCGACCTCGTCTCATTTTCAAATGAGTCGGATTTCGCTCAGACGCTGTATAAGAAAATTAAAGAAGCCAGATAATTTAATTTCACATTCAGATATATTGACAATAATCTTTCCATTAATAATCCAAACTTTTCTTATTGGATTTCATTAATATATATTACCCAGAACTAGAAATCGAAGAAAACAACACGCGACGGCGATCTTTGCATCATTATTAGACTTATACATCGAATTTGACATTAGCGATCACCTCGACAATATACCAATTTCACCTACATTTCCAAATTAGTTCGGTATCAAAGAGCTTGCAGCAGCTACTCAGACTTTATAAATCGGTAATTTTTACGTTTTCCTTTTGATCTAACTTTCTTATATTTTTACGGCTATGGATAGGACTTTTGTGTATTGCCTTACCGACCAGTCGATTTATTTGCTTTATAAAAACCTCATCCCCTTCTGAAACAACTGTATATATTGATAATGCTGCAGTTATTAAAAAAAAATCATTCTTCTACCTAGGGAATTTTGTTATTTTTAGTTTTATTTATCAGGTACGGTATGACCCAATCATAAACTGTTCCGTATCATTGTATCATTGCATGCTATCTATACTATTAAACGAGAAGACCTCATTTTGTGTGTCGCTTCTCTTCCTCCCACAATAAATTAATCTCATTCCTCTGTGTCCTATAGGTACCATGCTTAGTCGCATTTGTCATCTATTCTTATGACTATTTAGTTTGGGTTATTTTGGGAGAAAAACGAAAAATAAGGCGTCCGAATATTGCTTCCGTCATCAAACCGACTTTCATGTCACACATGACTTCCGGTTTTAACATTGAGAACCAATCGTATGATAGATAACAAAACGGAAAAATAAACAAGCCAATCAGATCGTTGTCCATATCGTGGTTTTTATATCGTATGAACCACTACTATTATACTTCGGTTTTAACTTACTCATATTAATTTTCATAAGTTCTCGGACGGGGAAAGGACAATTATTTTTGCGTTTTTCTGCATGTATACTATGATTAATATACTATTATAATATATAGAGACTCTCTATACAATATAGCATTGAGTTTCTGTCATCAAACCGACTTTTAAGTCAGACATGACTACCGGTTTTAACATTGATAACCAATCGTATGATAGATAAAAAAAAAGATAAATAAATAAGCCAATCAGAGCGTTGTCCACATCGTGGTTTTTATATCGTAAGAACCACTATTATCATACCTCGGTTTTAACTCGTACTCGGACGGGGACAAGACAATTATTTTCACGTTTATCTGCATCATCCCCATGTATACTATGATTAATATACTACTATTATATATAGAGACTCTCTTTATAATATAGCAGTGATCGCCAGGGAGAAGAAACTTTATATAATTAATAGTAAATAGAAAATTAAATTCACGTTAATATTTATAATAAAGATACGTAAAACTTTGTTCAAAGTATACAGAAACGCGAAAATAATGGGATATAACAGAAAACAAAATAATAACGGACTTTGAAAAAAAAAAGAGAGGGCTTAGAAATATTGTCCTGTCTCCATGTAACTTTTGATATAATTTCTTAAATTCTCCAGACATAATTTTTTTTACAAAAATTCAGTCTAAAATAGTTAACATACTTTCAACCAAGCTTTTATTAAAATATCCGCAATTTCGCTTTTAAATATAAGTCAAACAGGACTTCCGGTTTTAAGCTTGCACATAAATTTCATAAGAGTACTCAAGGACAGGACAATAATTATTGCGTTGATAGAGACCCTCCAAATAATATATAGCAGTGATCGTCTAGGAGAAGACATTCATAGTTAAAAGCAAATACACTTCATTTATAGTATACAGAAACGCGAAAATAATGGAATTTAACAGAAAAAAAAATAACGGACATTGGAAACAAGGGAGAGGACTTAAACTGTTTCCAAGTACCTATGAATTTTGATACTTTTTCTGAAATTCTCCAGATATGAAATCTTTTACTGAAATTCTCCAGACACAAATTCTCACAAGCTTTAATGCCCGCGATTTCGCGGGTCTGTTCTAGTATTTATGTAATCGTTAACTGGAGTTGGTGTTTCAAGGAAACGGATTAATATAAGCTATGTACAGCTTGTTTCCGTATCCTATTATTATTGTGTATTTTGTATGATGATATATTTGTAATGATGATGAAATTATAAACTGTTAACATGTGGTTTATTGAATAAATCATAGACAACTAATTATATATGATATAAATATAGATATATGTCAATAGTAAACGCATATTCAACTTTCGTATATCAGAGGGATCAATTTGAATAAATATGGTTGCCGGACGCCAAAGGCGAATACGTGAAAACTAGTGAGTAAAAGGAAAAGCGCAAAATTTTTTATTTATTCATTTTTTAGTTTTTCACATTTTCTTGTTTGCCCTTTTTGGTTATTTAAAGTTTTTAGCCTTTCTGTATTTTTTTAAATATTTATAAGGTGAGAACGACAACGCTGACATTTCTTTGCATAGTTATTGAAAGTTAAAACTGTCATCATGTTTCATTTTTCATCGCTAGAATGAAGAAACGAAAAACTGAAGTTGATTCTTGAGAAACACATTCAGCTACAACTATTTATGATGGAGAGAAAATAATATGATGTATCAATTCGTGATGCAAACTAATTACATGTAAATAAAAACACAAAACAATCAAAGGAAACAAAACTGTTATCACTGTTCTCGTATCCCGATCACGGGTATACTCGTGTACTTCTGAACCCCTTCACTATCAATGAATGATCAATGTATATAAAAATGATAAAGATATAATTGTAGGTCGGTTCATACTGATATCAACACGTTAATATATATATTTAACTTTGTACGCTTTTGTAACTTAAGCATTTTTTCACATTCTAGAAGATCGTTTGCCACATAATGAATCAAATTAATAGTGAACAGTTTGACAATTTTAAGTCAGTTGCTGTTGCTTTGAAATTAACAGTTGATGGATTACAAGACTTCGTTCAGGAAAACCTTCAAAGATTACATCAAAACATATATAAAAAGTGTTCCGTTGGTCGATGTCATTACAACTGTAGTAGGAAGTATGGAGATAGATTTTCACAGTGGTGCAGTACTTGTCAAGCTTGGAAGAAAGAACTCCACCAGCAGAATCGATACAGAAAACATTGGGATAACATAAAATGGAGAAAAATAGACACAATGGATTTTCCCTATTCTTATGAAGAGGCTTCTAAAGTCTTCATTCAAGACTTATCTCATGGTCGACACGGGTTGTTAGAAGACTTGAATGCGTTAATGTCACTTTTTCGAAATTTAAGACTATTTAACAGCATTATCAACGACAATATAATAGGAGATATTCTGCGAACTCGGAATACATATTTTGCCCATAACTATGCTCTCAGTTTACACGGCGTTGAAAAAGCTCAATGTCTCAATTGTTTGATTGTATTATTCAAAATACCCGAGATAGCGTGTACTCAGAGCGCCAAAACTGCTCTCAACCTCTTGGAACAATTAATGATGTCACAAGACATACCAGAGAGAATTTTGAAGAAACCGAACGTGCAGAACACATTAGCAGTTATCCAGAATGTTTTTCACAGAAAAGCGTATGGAAAATTGGAGGAAAATGCAATAGCAAATTTATTTTATAATGACAACGAAAATTTTCATATCAAACGATTTAAAGATGTGCAAACGACTAAGAGGAGGAATCGCATGGTAACGTTTCTACGTTTTGCAATCTTTCTCACAACACTAGGCATTGGAACATTTATAATATTGTATGGATTGTTGTCTAAAGATACAATACCAGTGAAAGGTAAACCAGTATTTTTTTTCATTTATCTTTGGACTACACTTATTTTGTTTTATTTGTTAAGTTATTTCGCTAAGAAAGTATATTTTGTGAAAATAATAGTGGTGGCAATTCTAAGCTTACAAACCTTTTGTTTCATTGATAAAAAATAATATGGATTCGTCCAGTTGGTAGTCATTTAAGTTTCTGTACACATTCTAGCACGTTGCGATTACACCAATAAACATATATAAAAATAAACAGTTTCAAGTTAAATATAGTAGTTTAAAAAAGGAGGGACGAAAGATACCAAAGGGACAGTCAAACTTATAGATCGAAAATAAAATGACAACGCCATGGCTAAAAAATAAAAAGACAAATAAACAAATAGACAAATAATAGTACAAAAGACACAACATAGAACACTAAAGACTAAGCAACACGAACCACACCAAAAACTGGTGGTGATCTCAGGTGCTCTGGAAGGGTAAGCAGACCCTTTTCCAAATGTGGCACCCATCGTGTTGCTTATGTTATTACAAATCCGGTAAAGAGAATAATTCGGTAGGTCACATTCGTGTTAAGTTGACCTGTTGATACTATTTTGTGTGAACTTTTGTTATTTACTGTTTACTTATTCATATATCTCGTCCCACTATTGTAAGTATTTTCCTTCTTTATAAGTATTTGGTATGACGATAAAAAAAAATTTCTGTTCTCGTACTATGAACAACAAAATTATTTATTTTGTAATCTATATTTCCGTTCTCCGTTGTATACCTTACTACAAACTATTTTTTTTTTCAACTGAGAATAATTCATTTTCGATGTAGGTGATTTTTTCTCCAAGGTTACGGTTGTCTTTCTCATATTGTTTTACATCTAATCCCCTTGTTTTATTAATTTAATTTGTTTTTACATTGTGTCATATATCAAATGTATTCATTCAGTGTATGTTAATTTATTTTTGTTAATATTTATTTATTTATTTAGTAAACCATTATAGGTCAAGGTATGGCCTTCAACACGGAGCTTTGGCTCACACCGAACAGCAAGCTATACAAAAAAACAAAATTAATAGTGTAAAACCATTCAAACGGGAGAACCAACGGTCCAATCTATATAAAAACGAAAAACGAGAAACACTTATGAACCATATAGACAGACGACAACCTATTATGCTTTTACTTTCACAAATTGTGACTTGGATGAAGAGTTGTCTCATTGGCACTCATATCACATCTTCTTACTGTGGATTCATTATTATTCGTGGGGTACCAAATTCGTTGGTACAGGTGAACCACGAAATTAAATGTCCACCGAATGACAAATTTGTTTAGACTTATATGCAGACTTTAGCAAAACCACGAAACTAAATATCCACGAATATGCATGTTTTCCTTTATGCCCGCGTCACACTGTCCCGATTTTTAATTACGCCGATGGCAACACGATTATGGAAATTTTCAAAATCGGGACTGATCGTATCCAGATCGGGCTATTCGTAGTGCCATCTTTAACCATCGTAGAACCATCGGCCACTTTTTCTAGCCTTCGGGGACAACTTCGGCAAGGGTTCTAAATTTTTTAACATGTTAAAAAATCCCCGAAGGTGCGTCCGATGTTGAGGGTCCGTATTGAGTTCGTATCACCATCATCACCATCGTAATGTCACCGGGAATGCATCTTTGAACATCGTATTGCATTCGTGTTTCCATCGTTTCCATCGGGCAGTTTTGACATTACGATGTCTACACGAATGAATCACGAAGCTACCCGAAGGTCTTACGATGGCAACACGACTTCGTGAAGACCTCATAATCCCGTCGTGTTGCCATCGAATAAAAGTACGAAGGCGACAAGATGGAACTACGACGGCAATAAATCCAGCTAAATGTAAGTTAATTTTTAGCGCTAAAATACATTTAAAGTGCCAATCGCGATATGCACTGGTCAGTCTAATACGACAGTTAAGACAGACGTTCACAAAACATGGATCTCATATCATATGATTCTATGAGAACAAGAAAGGCGACAGCGTTGTTTCTATTAATTCAAATGGAACAAGAAGAGCAGCTATTACAGGCTCAGGATTCACTTTTACAAGTAAAATATTATTTTTTGTCAATTTTTCATATCAAGTAACATAATGAAAATCATAAACGCGCCTCGTACACCAACACTGCAGGTACACGTATATAGAGAAACCAACTTTTTCTTCATTATTCTGATTTTTTATGTATCGTCTGAGTTGTTGTCACACGAATGTTTACTCCATAACCATTTTGTTTTCTATATGTCATATTTTGCCGCATTTGTTGCTTTCCCCACATCCTTCCTTTTGTCTATATTATTATGATATTCTCCTGGAAAGAGCTCTTTTTGAATAAAAGGGATCAACGAACCCATTACCTTACCTTTAAGATAGATCAGAAAACATGGGCATAATTATGGGTGATTATTCAGACTAGTGCACACATTTTACAGTTCAAACAAGGCAATGCACAATATAATATAAATTATATTCAATATTGATCAAACAATTAAAAACGCGTGATGCCTTCGGCATATAATTTAAATGCATCATAAGCTGTACACGACGTCTTTTCGTGCTCCACGAAACCTCTTTCTAAATTATTAACATCTATTTTATCAGCAATCAAAGACGGGCTTCAAAGTTATTGTGAAACTGCCTATTCTAGAGGTGGCGTGAATCAGATGTGGATACTTAAAAATTCCAAAGATCTTTTAGAGTACATACAATCTAACTCTCTTTCATCTTGTAACAGTATTAAAACATTTGACTTTTCTACTCTTTACACAAGTATTCCACATTCCAAACTAAAAGACAAATTGAAAGAGTTGGTATTACTTTGCTTCATAAAAATGAATGGCCAACGTAGATACAAGTATCTTGTCTTAGGGAGGGATACATCCTACTTTGTAAAGAATCACTCTGATTCAAACAAAAAATTCTCTGAAACTGATATTATCAAGATGCTTGATTTCTTGATTGACAACATATTTGTTACGTTCGGAGGACGTGTTTTTCAACAGACTGTCGGCATTCCAATGGGAACAAACTGTGCCCCTCTACTTGCCGACTTGTTTCTTTATTATTATGAGGCTGACTTCATGCAGGAACTTCTTAGGAAGAAAGATAAGAAGTTAGCAATATCCTTTAACTCTACTTTCCGCTATATAGATGATGTTCTTTCACTAAACAATTCAAAATTTGGTGACTATGTGGAACGCATCTATCCCATCGAACTAGAGATAAAGGATACTACAGATACAGTTAAGTCGGCTTCATATTTTGACTTACATCTAGAAATTGACAATGAGGGTCGGTTGAAAACAAAACTTTACGACAAAAGAGATGATTTCAGCTTTCCAATTGTGAACTTTCCATTTCTAAGTAGCAACATTCCAGCAGCACCTGCATACGGGGTATATATCTCCCAATTGATACGATATTCCCGTGCTTGCATTTCCTATCATGATTTTCTTGATAGAGGGTTGCTGCTCACAAGGAAGCTATTAAACCAAGAGTTCCAAATGGTGAAATTGAAATCATCCCTTCGTAAATTTTACGGACGCCATCACGAGTTGGTTGACCGTTATGGAATAACCGTTTCACAAATGATATCGGATATGTTCCTTACGTCGTAACTACAATTCCCTTCCCTTTCATGAATGTGACCTACCGAATTAGACTATTTACCGGATTAAAATTTTGTAATCATATAAGCAACACGACGGGCGCCACATGTGGAGCAGGATCTGCTTACCCTTCCGGAGCACCTGAGATCACCCCTAGTTTTTGGTGGGGTTCGTGTTGTTTATTCTTTAGTTTTCTATGTAGTGTCATGTTTACTATTGTTTTTCTGTTTGTCTTTTTCATTTTTAGCCATGGTGTTGTCAGTTTGTTTTAGATTTATGAGTTTGACTGTCCCTTTGGTATCTTTCGTCCCTCTTTTAGACATCGTATGGCCATCGCGCCATCATCGTAATCCATCGTGTAGCCTTCGTAATCCATCGTGTAGCCTTCGTGATCCATCGTGTTGGCTTCGGCTGAGATATGAAGCTTTGAATACCCGTCTTCGGTTAACCTTCGTATGTCCATCTTTGGCTATCGAATATAATTTCGGCACCATCATATAGACTTCGTTATTCATCGTATTTGCTTCGGTCACTTTTTGGTATTTTAACGAGATCGGGACCAACTTCGTACGAACTTACAATTTTCGCATTCGGGTGTCCATCGTATATAAAAATCGGGACAGTGTGACGCGGGCATTATCCACAATAATTGATATCCACGAAAATAAATGAATCCAAAGTATATCTATTTACATTTATAGTAATTTTTGTTCACTTAATAGTTTGTTGTTCAGTTTTAAATCGGTATTTTGACCTATAATGGTTTATTTTTACAAATTGTGACTTGGATGAAGAGTTTTCTCATTGGCACTCATACGACAAAATAAAATATTTTGTTGAAACATTGCATAAATTTTCATTCTGATTGGTGTTGTGGATTTTCATTAAGGTGGATCAAATAAACCGTGGTATAGCAAACATCGAATTCCCTCACAACATGTGCTCTTGTTAAATGTTTTTTTTATTTGTATCGATATGATGCGTTAATCCCTTTTCAACTGATCTTATGAGAATCAGTGGTTGTCGTTTGTTACCCTGTGTCGTTTTCCGTTTTTATTGCTGTTTCTCATTTTTGTTATTGTTAACATGAATATCAATTATGTGGTAATTTTTATGAATGATCTGTTTGAAAATGTATGAATTATTCGAAATAGTAAGGATTTTCGTATCCCAGACATAGATTACCTTAGCCGTATTTGTAACTTTTTGGAATTGTGTGTCCTCAATGCTCTTCAACTTTTATAATTGTTTGGCTTTATAACTTTTTGTTTTATCTGAGCGTCACTGATGAGTTTTATGAAGACGAAACACGCGTCTGGCGTATCAAATAAATAGTCTGTTTTAGGTGATATCCATTTGACGTGGCTTTGCACTTATACATCCGGTCATTTTGTTATTGTTCTATGATAATTTTTGTATTATTTTCTTTCATTTTTGTGAATGTGCTTTGTCCATATGCCTTTTGTATTTCTTTTGTACGTGTAACGGGGTATTTTGTAGGCAAATACAACATTAACGATGTTCTAGGGATCTTTTCTTTAATACACAATATTTAAGACCCTACAACATATAATAACAAATAATAAATATTCACATGACAAGACAGTACATATAACATATGGGCAAAGGGGAATAACTACAATTCATATTTATTCCTTAAATATCTATATACTACAATAAGTACTTTAAACACACAAATCTAACTCTTTAGTTAACTTTCCAATACAATATAATTCATATATATCTCATAATAATACATCTCAAATCTCTTAATGAGTTGTCCATTTTATAAATAGATTTGTATACAAAGTATACAAATTCTGACCAACATAAATATATCACATAAACTACACTTCACATAAACAGACAATTACTTAAATAAAACATTGACAACACAGACATTACAAATAAACAAAATAGAACACAATGCTTACCATGTATATGGTAAGAAGGTCAGTGTACTAGCTGGAATATCACAGTGCTGTGTACATTAAAATCTGAGCACTACTCATTTGACAACTTGACAAGGTATTAATCCATATCCTGAATAAATACAAAATATAACATTCATAAGTCCAGTGGCAGGACTATTTCACCAATTAAATAAAATACACAACTACATCTAAAATATGTAGTTTCAGAATTCTGTATTATTCAAATACCAAAGTTATCTGTCTTTTACTTTTATTGTAACTTTATAATATTTAAAGTACTAGAATGTTTTATATTAAAATGTTTAATATGACTCTGTGTTTTTATAAAATGATTTAATCTTTTACTCTTTCATACTCCAAATATTCCTCCATTCAATACATACAATCAATCCTTTCACAAAGTATTAAAATGACATACTATTAGTTTGTTAATTAGAAATAAGGTTAATCAACTGACCTGAATATAAGAATATTGAAAATCCAAGAAGTATAATACAAATATCATCAATGTCAAAGTTGAATATATCAAGCAGGTAATTTTTACTGCATTCCAATATGTCTACAGTCTAAATCTACCAGAAACAATGAAAACATATAGTAAGACCTTTGGCCTAAAGATTGACCAATCAAAAGGTTAGAATTTTCCCTCCAAAATGATATAACAGAAAAGAGGTTCACCAAAGGGAAAAGAGAATGATACTAGAACAATAGTGCTAGAAATAGAAACAATGAGTAACTAAACTATCAAACACTGCAATAAAATTAATAATCAACAATATCATATTTTAATATATCAATCAAATATGACTCTGCCACATACGTATGACGTGGCTCTGTACTTATACATCCCGTCATTGTGTTATTGTGCCATGGTAAAAAAATTTTGCATATATATTTGTTTTTATAGTATTTAAGATAATAACTCAATATTGACTGCTGTACCCTTATTTTTGAGATATTTACTTATTATGTCTGTTTGTTTTGTTCCCACATCTTTGTCAACACATTGGCATTTGATGTGACTGTCATACGAGTAAGAGGTTTAGCTAGCTATAAAATCAGGTTTAATTAAGCCACCGTTTTCTACATAAGAAAACGTCTGTACCAAATGTCAGGAATATGATAGTTGTTATCCATTCGGTTGATGTGTTTGAGCTTTTGAGCATACCATTTGATTAGGGCTTTCCGTTTTGAATTTGCCTTTGAGTTCAGTATTTTTGTGATTTTCCTTTTTGCTGTCACGTTTAACATCAGCTCTTTAGACTTTTGGGTTCTTATACATCCTTGGCTTTCAAATATTCGATCTGATATGTTTTATAACAAACATTTCTTAGACTGTTCGTTTATAAATGAAGACATTATTTGGAAGATTCAACCCACCATTTTTCACAAAATGTCCTGTATTAAGCCAGGAATATGGCAGTTGTTATCATCAAATACTCCGTTATTAAGTACGTTGGCGTTTGATTTTGTTGCACTTCAATGTTTCTGTTGTTTTCCTCTTATGGTTGAAGTCTTTCCCTTGGTTTTAGTTTGTAACCCGGATTTCTTTTCTCTTTATCCATTAATGACTTTCAAACAGCGGTAGACTACTGTTGCCTTTATTTAGAAACTAATTCAAACAAAGTTGATCCTTAAATTAACTGGGCTATTATTGTTATGTCCTTTTTGGGTTTTCAACTGTATCGGTTTTATTCATGCTTGACTTTCATGCAATTATTTGAGCCTTTATGATAAAGTGCTTCAAACCCATAAAATTCAAAAAGCGTTTTCATTTTTGACATTACAGGCTGTCTAAGTGTACGATTTGATGAATACTGGATGAGTGCTCTAGATTTTGATTCGTATGTCGAAGAAAAAAGCCGCGAAAGCATAATTGAGAGATCATGGATTCTTCAGAAGATACAAGCACACAATGATACAGAAAAACAAGGAATACTACTGTCAGCAAACATGGGGTTTGGGAAATCAACTATCGTGTCAGATATAGTTTGTGCAGATCCAAAGTCTATCTGGTATACACTAAGACAACAGGTACTCGTGTATCACATGTGTCGATATGACTTGATTCTATCGTCCAAACCCGAAGTATTCGTTCGTAATTTAGCATCTGCAATTGTGAGAACAAATCCAGAGATCGGAAATGCAATTCTCTCAGACGATATGGCTTTAGACTTTCTGTATGGAAAATGTTCCATGGACCCAGTAGCTTGTTTAGAATTTTCTGTTTTGAATAAGTTGAAACAAAGTAATGTTGATCGTAAGCATCTTATCATTATTGATGCAATTGATGAATGCGAAACTTCAGGAGGGACTGATTTAGTCGATTTATTGTATAAGAAAATTCCATCCTTTCCAGATAATTTCCAGTTCCTTATTACTTCTAGAAATATAGAAAGATTGCTCTATAAATTCAAAGCACTTGCGCATATTGACCTACAGGTCTATAAACTAGATAATGACCGGGACATTCGTTCATATCTTGCAAAAGCTAAAAAGATGACAAATGATGAAATAGTTAAACTTACCGAAATTTCTGGCAGAAATTTTCTCCATGTTAAACTTTATCTACAGTATTGTAAGGCTTTGAGTATTTATGATTGTGACTCAATTCCCGAGACTCTTGAAAAAATATACGAGCTGAATTTCGAGCGAGTTTTCGGCAAAAAAGGAGAACTTTTCGAAAAATTTATCAGCATATTTGAAGTTTTGTGTGCTTTGCAAAATCCAATAAACGAAAATAAACTTTTCCAGGTTGCAGATCTCAATCCGATAGAAATCAAAAGGCAGGCATCAAGAATTTTAGGTGACGAACTTCGTCATTTCATCAAGATATCGAATGGTTTAATTTCATTTCAGCACAAATCCATCAGTGACTTTCTTATGGATTCTTCCAGAAAACATTTGAACTTTTATGTAGACTTGCAAAATGGCCATAAACGTTTTGCAAAATATTTATTGAATGGTTTAAATGTGTCTATGATGGATAATTTAGTGGATATTGTACATCATGTAGCTATGTCACGAGAACCAAAGTATGAGAATATATTGTTCAAATATGTAAAAGACTTGAAAAGTAATGGATTTATATTTAATTCTGCGTATTTAAATCTAGCAGCAAAAGATGTAAATTATTACGAAACATTTAAATTATTAATCAGATTGGTCATACCAAATGTACTTCACATAGCTAAAAAAAGATTCGCTGCCGACAATACCTGGATAAAAAATGTTCTTTCTGAAGCTGCATTCATTGCTGCTCAATACGGAAACGAAAAGTCTTTGATGGCTCTACTCGACCATGGATCTGATATTATGTTTACTCATCTTAATTCTTCACATCTACCTATCACAAGTGAAAGAGATAGAGCAGTTTGTCAGTATGTACTATTTTGCGGTTATAATATGTTACATATTGCAGCACAACGGGGATATATAAAAATAGCGAAAGACCTAGTACACAAAAATATGACATTACTTTATCAACATAACACTATGCAGATGAATGCATTTCATTTAGCCGCTGAGTATGGACACGTTCATATATTACGATTTTTCCTGAACATTAACAGTTCTCTTGCAGATTCACATTCGTTATACTTGGGATCTAAAAATGGACACAAGAAAGTTGTTGTTCTTTTACTTAATTACGTTGACGAAAATTGTCAATCTTGTAAAGTAAATATTTCTCGGAGACCAATTTTACAGTCTATTGAGGAATTAGAAAATGGAAATGTAGAATTTAGGTTCGATGTCGACCTAACATATGGTTTAGAGCAAACAATATTAGAAAATTTTGAGAGTATAAGATTGATTACTTGTGATACACCTTTAAATGCAGCTGTGAAAAATGGTTATATTGAAATCGTTAAAATCTTGATAAAAAACAATGCCAGGAGAGTCAATTGCAGCGTTTACGATGGGTCAACTCCTCTGTTTACGGCAGTTAAATATAACCAGAACGAAATATTCAAAATTTTATACGATATATCGGATTTATCTCATAAATGTAAAGGAATTGCGTATGATCATTCAAAACTAAGAGCTTCCGAAAAAGAAATTATAGATTCCAGGAAATGTCCAGATAATGCAGGTGTGGAACATTTACTAGCTATATATGATAATGTACATCTGATTGACTACGTTTTTAAGAAAGGTCACATCAATTGGGAATCAACAGACAAGGAAGGTTGTACTCCTCTCCATCACGCTTTTTGTCATGGAAGTTACACATTTGTAAATTTCTTTATATTCGAGAAAAGACTCAATCTAAATTTATTGTCCAGATCCAAAAATGGTTCTACTCCTTTCCATTCGGCAGCAAATTGCCAGTCATTCATATTACATCAATATTTCGAGAAGATAAATGAGAGTAACTTGGCATCAATACCTGATGTACAAGATAATCAGGGACACTCTATTTTACAGTACGCTTTCAATACATCAATCAGCGCTGATGATTTGATAAGAATCGACAAAGTTGGTAGTAAAAATGACTACATCTCTTCCTTGTATCTACTCCTTATCCGTTCTCATCATAATTTACTGCATAACGATAAACAAAAAAATAATTTTCTTCATAACGCGTCGAGATCAGGATACTGGGGATTTACCCTAATGAGTATTTTAAAAATGTTTGTGGGAAAACTAGATTTGTTATTAAATCAACGAAATCGAAATAATCGAACCCCTTTGGAAACCGCTTTTGATGCTTTACCAAGGCGAAAATCTTTTGAGGCAGTAAAAATTCCTGACAAATGCAGCTTGTCTGATGTTTTCTTTATTAATTGTAAAGCAAACATATCGGTTTTACTCTCCCCACATGAATACTTTATACTAACTGTATTCCATCATTTATTTGAAACGAAAAACTATGATGGGGTCAATGTAGGTGAACTACTTGCAATATCTATAAATAAATCAAGAATATACCCGATTCTTATTATGAAAGTATATGCAGAGCGGGAAATTCAACACGTGCTAGAAATGTCTACTAAAATACCTTTTTTGTTATCCAAGTCTAATTCACCATATATTATCGAATTACTACTGAACACAAAGAATGCACTGCGATGTGACGGAAAGAAAAGTGCTCTTCATGAAATAGTACATAACGATAGGAACATTCAATGGACATTTCATTCTCTTTCTTTTCTGGATCCTATCTTTAACAGATACTCTTCAAAGTTTCTAGATGAATGTTTCGATGACCGAGGATACAATTTACTACATAGATCTCTTATTGGGGCACATTTGAATATAATACGATATCTAATCCACAAAAGAATGAATCTTTGGCAGCCATCTAAAGATAACAAAACATCTCTGGAAATTTGCATTTACAATTCACCATATACAGAGAATGGTATAATTCCAACATACTATACACTTGGTGCACACTATCATACCGTGGAGTTTTTATCTTCAACCAAAAAAACAGGTGTACGTATTGATAGCAGTGATCTTATAAGTTTTGATGAGGCCGCAACATTTGTCTTAAATAATAAGGTGAAAATGAATAAAAATAAAAGACAATTTATTAGTAGCCTGCTGTGTGACTCAAATAACAAAGATCTAGGATTAATACATATTGCGGCGGCTAAAGGGCTCTTTACGTTTTTGAAATCAGTAAGAAGAATATACGGGTTAGATGGTTTACGCTGTAAGGATAAATTTGAAGTGACACCAATATATCTTGCGCATATTTACAATCAAACAGAAATAGTCCGTTGGATGAAAGATTTAAAACTACATATAAAAAGACCCAAAAATAGCTCAGAATATGTATTACTATATAATATGATAGATAATTACAAATCTCTCGGAGATTATGATTGGACTTGTCTCCTTAGGTACAGATCCAAATATGCTGGATTAATACGAAACCAAATTATAAAATGTGCATTCAAAACTACACATACGCCCATTATTCTTTCGTCTATGATGAAAAATGAAACTTTTTTAAGATTTCGCCGACTGTGTACGGTGTTGAATAGTGCAGTCGAGTGTTCTAAACTTAAAACTCAGATGGACATTTCCCGTTTGAGAAATCCAAGTGAAACGAACAATTTGAGTTTATCATTCGGTATCTTGAATTGTTGTTTTAAAACGTTGGAGATTAAAGCATACTTTCTGATGAGAAAATATATTTTGTTTGGAGCGGATGATAAAGAATTCTATTTTCGACAATTACTTTCAACGGTAAAGAAGGAAAATAGTATACGAGGTAAAAATACACAGTTTAACGTTTCCGATTTATTTTTTGAGATACGCAGAACAGACTACAGACATTTTAGTAGACTAAAAATGCGATCTGAACTTCATCGTCTTTGGTTTCAACAAACACAAATCAGCTATTTACATAACTTCTTAATACATCAAAAGGAATGTTTTCGAATATTTAATAATTTTTTATCACTGAGCAAAATATGTATGAACACGGTATTAAAAGTAAGAAACTTTGATATATGAGGAGGTATACAAAATGGATTCATTTAAATGTTTTAATGTAAATTAGAGAATGAAAATAGGGAATGTGTCAACGAGACAACAACCCGACCACAGAGAAAAAATATCGAAAAAAAAAATCGAAGGCCACCATGCAATGGGTCTGCAACACAACGAGAAAACCCCGCATCCGGAGCCGGACTTGAAAATAGTTTCAATAGATTGTGTGAAACATATAAGGTTTCCATACATGACAGTTTTCATATTAAAAAAAAATGATGATAAAACCTTTTCGTTATTACATTATGTACATTTAAAATATCAAATACTCCTTGTGAGTGTTTACCGGACAGTTTTGTACCTCCTTATTTCGAACATAATATTCCTGGTGAAATAGCTCTTTGATTTTAGTTTTTGAAGATCGATTAACTTACTCTTGTATCGCTGGAAAAGGATACAGCTGTATAGAGTGTATCAGTGACTGAACCTAAAAATATTTTATTATAATGCCACTGGAATAATATGCATAAAGTTTTATCAAAATTTAGTGTTAAAAAAATAAGAAATAAAGGTCTGATTTCGTGTGTGTGTTTTGCTTTACTTTTGGCCCTTTTGATTTTGATCAGCTGCTGCTCTTTCATGTGGGTATAAGATTTGGAATTTTCAATTTAGTTGACCACGAGCATCAACGAAGCTACAATGGTTGTAAAAATGCCAATTGATGCATTAAAATTGGTACATGACCGTTTATATTTTACTACCACTAAGACGATACCTAGTACCTAGCGTGGGTTTATGACCTATTGAATTGGTTAATATAAGACTGATGGCATATTTAAGTACTTAGTAACAGATAACCATGCAGTTATATTATGTCAATATTAAGCTGAACTAGTTGATATGCTACTTATGTAGACTTTTTTGTTGAATTACTGTTGATATTGTAATAAATGACTACATATAACTGTCTATTTGTGACACCAGGTACTGTCTGGTGAATTATTTGCTGTTCATATATTTGAATAAAATTTCACCAAGAGTAATGAAACACGATAGCTACAGTGCTGAAGATCCCGGGTTCGGTTCTGACTCGGAACGCAGGAAATTTCAGAACTATTCAAGGGTTATTTTCACATTATTCTCTGGTATCCAGACAGGAGCTAAACTAGAATGGATAATGGCCCGATACTTTGGGGGCATCGGTTAGTCAAAGTTGCTTTGACCTGTATAACAATCTTCTTATATCTTCCCGGTTTGCCACGGTCTGTTCCTGCCGAGTGTCCTGGTGGTTCTCTACAATGAGTTCGTATATCGTCACCATAATAACAGACTTCCCGATGTCCGAGCACTCCCTTTGTGTAGAAGTGGTAATTATCCTTGTAAATATTGTTAATGCGTTAGTGCTATATTTCTATTAATCCCGATAGCCAGTTACACGGATTCCACGGGCTTCTTCGGATAACCATGGAAGTAATATTTAGATATCCAATATTACTTCCATGGGATAACGGAGACATTTAACAATACATACATGCATTCATACCTACCCTGTAGGTTTGTTAGTTCGCGTGGGTATTCTTTAGCTCAGAAACAAATACTTCAAAAATTATAGCCATCTTCTTAGACATCGTCAGTCACTGACCTATCAAACCAGTTCGTATTGGAAACGATGAAAAGGAGAAAAGCTCCCTTCTTAAACTTTGTTTTGTCAACAAAGGTCCCGATGGCTTTGTCGAGATTATGATAAGAATACAAGGAATGTCCATGATTTTTTGCATGCGAAAGTGAACACCAATCCTATGGCACAAACACTTGAAAAAACTGAACTTGAACAATTTTATGGACGACATCAAAAGTTCAATGTAGGATAAAAAACTTAATTCACAAAGTTTTTTCTCCCCCCCCCCCTCCAACTTAATTTGGGGAAAATTGATTGACCAATATGGATATATGTAAAATCTTTTTTGAATAAACAAAATCTGCAGGAATTTTACCCCCCCCCCCCCCATTTTTTTTATCCTACATTGATCTTTTGATGTCGTCCCTTAAAGAAGAAATGAATATTTAGAATGCTTTTAAACAAGAGTGCCTTAAAAAACGAAACAAACATAATTCTGCCATAGAATACATACCATTATAATATGCAATAATCGAAGCTGAGCTGGTGATACTCCCAGGGACTAACAGCCCACCAGAAGAGGTATGGACCCAGTGAATTCGGGGGGGGGGGGGGGAATTATGAATAACCAATGAAATAAAAACAACTGAAAATACTGTAGAATAAAATGAGTTTTCTAAAGAAACGACCGCCATATAAAACTCCAAAAATCTGGGCCAAACTAAACTGAAATAAAAATAGAAAACCGTGTAAACATATTTAGAGAAAGAAAGTTTTCAATGATCTTACTAAAACATTGAGTTACAACCTTTTAGAGTTTCAATGAAGTCTAAATAGTAATTGTACATGTTGTTTCCGCTAAGGGGGCGGCAGCAACATATGTGTTCGTGATTAGGTCATACTAAGTGGAACCACAAGTGGTAGGCAATGATATTTGGGATGCAACTGTATTCGCATTAACACAACTCATTTCTGTTGAATTTATTGGGCCCCACCCCTTAAATTATGGTCAGATGATATTGAAAACTTTTAAATAGTTTGTGAGTATGTGTTAAGATGAACCACACATTGAAAATTAATGCATTTGCAATGTTTATTTGCATAATTTAATTACATGTTGAAGTGTGCGTGTTAAGGAGAGTTTTAAAGGGAACAACATATGATACCAATAGTATAAGAAATGCAGTTGCATTAGCATTGGTATTTCTTACGTCAGTTTTCATTCATGGTTCAGATTTTGATAGATTTGCATAGTTGACTTGTTAACATATTATCATCACGTAATTTCAACATTGGCTTATACTATTTGTGTCAAGTTTACAAGGATAGCACTTAAACTAGATCTTTAAACAACATCACCTCAATTTCTTCATTATTTAAGATTATACTTGAAATTCTAAGTTTGTCCATGCATGTGGAAGTATGATAGTTGATGGCTAGATGAAACCTGCCAGTCAGACATGTACTCCGTGCAATAATTTCATACACCAAATATCTGATTATAGATGATATATTGCTTACAGCATCTAAGATACGGACTTGACATATATAACTCGTCTAAACATCAACCCAACAATGCTAGATCTGTAAATTTGCTTTCGCAAATTTTTGGTTCTTCCCTCGCCGGGATTCGAACCCATGCTACTGTGATATCGTGACACCAAATCGCCTGCACTGCAGCCGTCCCGCTAGACCACACGACCACCTGGGCTCTCAAAAATAGAGCTTTCGGTGGGCATGTGTTACCTTTCCACGTCAGTTTTAATCTAGCGGCGTACTACAGTACATGATATATAAGGCATGAAGATGTTATTGTTACAGATCAGCTAAATTATCTATAGTAAAGGATCCTACAAATTAATGTAATATATATTTAAGCCCACACTGTCGCATGAAAGTAATCCCTGTAAAATGATGAACAAAAAATATCTATTTTCAAAACTTGTTTTATTGTTAACAATATCAATACATGTTTTATTTCCTACGGGAAAATGATTTCATGACTAGTACAGAAAGTTTTAACAAAAAAAATGCACACATACATATGTGTGGTATAAAATACATACTTCAAACACTCAAAATCATCTTCTTGCTAACAATTAAACAAAGGTAGATAACTGCTTGTGTATTACTTTTACATGCGTTTTACATTCATCAAAGAGTATTTTTAACTACGAATAATATATATATATATGTATAGGTCTTTTGCAGATAAGTTTGTTTTATTTAGAAAATTTTCACTGAATAACCTGTTTAGTAATCAAATTAGTCTGAACATATTTTTTTTCAATTTTCAAAATGCTACTCAAGACAGAAATATTAGGAGAAAGACTGATCATTGTATAATCATAAAGTTTACTTTCATTCTATACAAAGCCTTTCACAAGTTTTAGATCTTCCAAACAAGAATATTTTTTTTTGTCATCAAAAAACCCTGCATGGTTAAATTGTCACAGAGTTGATATTCATGTTGGTTTTTTTTATTATAAAAGGATAATTTGAAAATAGTTTTGTATACATGTGAAAACGTTCTGCATATATGAATATTCAAGATTAAAGACTGGTCGAGTAGTAGTCTTGATAAAGTGCCATATCCCTTTTGCACATTGTGAAGATATGGTTACTATTACCTGGACCTTAGTTAGCATCACAGTAGCATTAGTATCCCTGTTGAAACTCAACAAACTTATAAATTACACACGATATCAAAACTGTTTTGCAAATATCACATTAAACAAAAAGTTAATACAAATTCATCCTAATATAAATGATTTTATCATTAATGATTAGATATTATTAATAAACAGCTGCGCCATGAGCGCATGATACGCCCGACGTCTTGTGTGGAAGTTTTATGCAATAATCATAAATAGTTTCTGAGGAAGTTTTAAGCAATTACCATTTATTGCTATTGAGACACGGCAGGACATGTGAACCCCCCCCCCCCCACCCTGTTTTCTTTTTACAAATATCACTAAAATAAAGTTTTGAATCAAACCAAAAAGTATAAAGATCTTTAGATTAATATAACAAAGAAGTGTGTACAGTTCCAAGCAATAATCATCAATTGTTTTTGAGATACGGCGCGACATGTAAAAAAAAAACCTCCCTTTTTTTACAAAATACTCAATAACTCAAAAATAAAATTTTGAGTCATCACCAAAAAGTATACAGATCTTTAGATTAATATAACAAAGAAGTGTGTAAAGTTTTAAGCAATAATCATAAATCGTTTTTGAGATACGGCACGACATGTAAAAAACCCCTCCCCCTTTTTTACAAAATACTCAATAACTCAAAAATGAAATTTTGAATCATCACCAAAAAAGTATACAGATCTTTAGATTAATATAACAAAGAAGTGTGTAAAGTTTTAAGCAATAATCATAAATCGTTTTTGAGATACGGCACGACATGTAAAAACCCCTCCCCCTTTTTTACAAAATACTCAATAACTCACAAATGAAATTTTGAATCATCACCAAAAAGTATACAGATCTTTAGATTAATATAACAAAGAAGTGTGTAAAGTTTTAAGCAATAATCATAAATCGTTTTTGAGATACGGTGCGACATGTGAAAAAACTCTCCCCCTTTTTTACAAAATACTCAAAAACTCAAAAATGAAATTTTGAATTATCACCAAAAAGTATACAGATATTAAGATTAATATAACTAAGAAGTGTGTAAAGTTTTAAACAATAATCAAAAAACGTTTTTGAGATACGGTGCGACATGTGAAAAAAAAAAACCACCCCTGTTTTAGTTACAAAGTGCCGTAACTCAAAAAGTTTAAATCTTATTTTCACCAAAAAGTATACAGATCATTTGACCATCATAAGAAACAACATTATTAAGTTTAATGAAATTTGGATAAGTCGTTCTCAAGTTACGGTGCGACATGTTTACGCCGGACAGACGGACGGACAGACGAACACCAGACATTTGTATACCATAATACGTCCCGATCAAAATTTTGACGGGCGTATAAAAATAACATAATGGAATTACAAAGGGACTCAACATTGTTAATAGCCTACTGTCATATTAAACTGCAACTCTAAATAAATCAATATATCTAGAGACAAGTTTTATTAAGAGATAGTTCCATTGTATTTACATTCAAATACTAGAAAGTGCAATATAATAAACCCAAATTTAAAGTTTCAGGACTTTATCAAAGCATTATCTGTTCCGACACTTAAAAAATATGGGACAAGGTTTTATTCCTATATTTCCATGATTTCCTTTTATGACAGACAAACTAATCTTTATAATTTTTATAATGCTTATTAAATGCAACCTACACAAATTATTTTAAGAAAATATTTTTTGATCTTGAAAAAGTAGTTTTTAAAATAGAAGTTGCTGTTACATTAATATACAGGGGTAAATTCAGTAAATAAATATACGTCATCAGGGACCGCCCATTTGGGGGAGAGCTTTCTGTCTAAAAGTGAAGTCATGTGCTCTTCTGATTGGTAGATAATGTTTGTAATAAATATTTTATGGTAGATGGATCAAAACTAGAGTTGAAAAAAAATAAAAAAATAAATGCTGAATGTACTATTTTTTTTCCATACAGGGTTGAAAAGTAATGGGGGTCAGTATAGAAATTCAGTGCGAATCTACATTGTTTGTAAACAAGGCCATGTGAATGCCCAAAAATGCCGCATGACCCTATGATTTTATTGTTGCAAAAGATAGGGCTACATTTGTAATTTCATGAATGATATATGAAAGTTTTTAATTTCTAAAGGTAAATCAGGTATAAATTTATTTCCACACATAGATTAGCATTAAAGTCAATGGGAGATTTTTTACTGAATTTACCCCTATAGAGTTCATCTGGATTTGTTCTAACAATTAGAGTTATCTCCCTTCACCCACTGCAAATGAAGAAAGATACTTTTTTTTTGGAAAAAAAATATAATGATAAGAAAACAAACCGTGGCAGTCAGTATATAAATCTTCATAGTAACCAGGATTTAAATTTTTCATACAGTATTTCATTTACAAATGACACATCAGTGATGCTTGATCCAAATCAATGTATGTAACTTTATATGGCATAAGTTATACACCATCTTTAATTTCATAAACATCTGCATGAAAAAACAAAACTATTATATATTGAATTTTACAAGATATGTATAAAAACATAATGTACATCAATAAAAGTTCATACATTTATACAGTCTATGGCCATACAATGGTGGCACACTTAATCAAGACACTTTATATACATTCCTATGACAAGGAACTGGTAAACAAATGTTATGAATATAAAGAGAAAAATATGCATCTCGGCCCTCCAGAAAGTTTAAGAGTTATGGTTACATAAAAATGCAAATAAAAGTGAATTAATTGAGTGTGCCAACAAGTGTGCCGACAAACACTTCTTACTATTGACTGTATCATGTTCTTCAATGAAAGAATGAATTAATGAAAACTATGAAGTGAATTTCAGCAAATTCTATATTGCACATAAACAAATTATTATTGCACTATTACAACTATATAACTATATAAACATGTTATCATTTCCATATCAACAATAGGATTTCAGTTAAACAGACAATAGTTAATAATGATATCATCACCTGGATTTCAGTTCAACAGACAATAGTTAATGATATCATCACCTGGATTTCAGTTCAACAGACAATAGTTAATGATATCATCACCAGGATTTCAGTTCAAGACAAATTATTAGTTAATGATATCATCTGGATTTCAGTTTTACAGACAATAGTTAATAATATCATCTGGATTTCAGTTTTACAGACAATAGTTAATGATAATCATCAGTATATCATAATTGCATGAAACACCTTGACAATTATCATTCATTTGCAATTTAATTCCATAGCAACTTGAGCATTTCATGTGAGAATATGATAGTAATTTTAGGCAAGTGATACTCTGTATTCCTTGTTAGTATTATTTAACAATAGCATTTTTTTCATGTGAAAATTATATGTAACCATCTAGATGCAGGATTTTCTTGCAGTGTCCAAGACCCATTGGTGGCCTAAGACTGCACTTTGGTCGGATTGTTCTCTTTAACACATGCCGTTTCCATTCTCGACATTAAAGTATTACTGAGACCTATATATAAATGTTTTAGTCCAAGAATACTTACATTTAGCAAATATTTGCACAGTGAATGTTTTCAGTTGAAAAACTAACCAACAAAGTTAGATGTATGCCTACAGACAGAGGTGTTATAAGATTTGTCCTTTCATATTTAGGTATAATGTGTATCTGCAGGTTAAACTGAATTTCCATTTGTCCTCTCAAATATCTAGAGGATTGATTGTTGTACATTAATGCTAGGTCTGGGTTTTAATATCTTTACTCTGTTGACATAAGTATTTTAGTATGTTTATATTCACTAATGATTATAAGACAGTTTTGAAGGACTTATTATATTATGTTCAATTTCATGTCAGGTTTGATTAAGTGAAATCCATTGTGACTCAGACTAAGATACATATATAATGTCTCTAGTTCTAGCATTAGTAATAATTTGTCTACTAAGTATGGAACAAAAAACAACCTTAAAGTGCAATACAAAAAATGTGGTAAATAGTTTGAGTTCAATATGTTATTTAATAATTGAATGTCTTTTGTAAATTTATTGGGGTGTAAAAGCTTTGACAAAGTACTTTCATATGAAGTGCTGAAGAGCCTCATACTAAAAATGTGCACATCTTCAACACTTTTATGGCCATGCATATAAAATTTCTGAAGGATGAACTTAGGTAAGGTTTTTAAATTTGTGTCAGATGTTCTGACTCCCTGTTTTTCCCCTACAATACAGGGTAAAATATTTTGCCCAATAACACCCATTTTTCTTTTCATTTAAGACTTCTATAGCTCATTAAAGATCATTTACCAAAATTTAAGCAGATTCTAAATTTATTTTCTTTTAATCTGAGATCCAAATAATATTAATGCAAATTTAAGGTAAAAGTCTGAGTCAGCCTTTTCCCACCATTTTTTAAAACTAAAATATCTCGAAGAGGAGCTCAATAACCTATCATAATATTAAAATTGAGAATGGAAATTGGGAATGTGTCAAAGAGACAACAACCCGACCATAGAGCAGATAATTAGCTTATTTTGTTCCTTGATTAAAGCTCTTTTGACTTATAGTATAATTTCGAAATTCTTGATTTTTTAAATTTCACCTAAGTCATGTAAGTACATTCTTAAAGAAGCAATCAGTGGTTATAATTTAGTTTTTCGCTAGGCTTATAACAACATGATTTTTTCTTTTTTTACCTGTGCAATTTAATATGGAAGCTCCTGTCATCATGAATTTTACACTTCATTTTGAATTGATGGTTAATTTCAGAATGATGCAAGATTGCTATTAACCAATCAAAATAATGTACCATAATGAAACATACATGTATGTAATAATAACAGTATAAATGTCATTTTTCTGAATATGAGTATGACTAATAAGTCCTAAAACCTCCTGCACACAGAGCATTTGAAAGATCCATAGTGCTATGACAACATAGATATATATAGTGGAAGTACACTTGGCAAACATTTGGCTGACCAATCAAACTCAAGGAATGTTAGAGTAACTTGTATCACCAAATAGAGTAACTTTTATCACCAAATAGAGTAACTTGTATCACCAAATAGAGTAACTTGTATCACCAAATAGAGTAACTTGTATCACCACATAATTTTGTATTTTCCTCATAAATTTCAGATCTTTTGTCATGATTTCTCTATATTGTCTTTCAACATTCTTATTTGCTCTGAAATAAAAATGAAATTAAAATCAACACTGTACTGTAAGTATGATTCTATGACAGAAATCAAAAATTTATAAAAAGTTTAAAAGAATGTGTCCTTGGGACACATATACACATATGTCCTTGCTTGTAAATATAACAAAAAGGCAAATACAACAATTTTTTACTTAAATAAAGTGACATAACTTGAGAACAATCTAAGTTACGCCACCTTAACTGAACTTGATCTGTGAATGATGGTAATCAGCATTCTGTATTAGGTCCAAAGTATTTGGTTAGACAAACTAAATTATAAAGGGACATAACTCAAGGAGGGTGAAAGTGATGCTATCCAAATTCGAAATTGATCTGTGTTTGGTGAGAATTAGCATTGTGTTTGTTTCAATTTAGGAACATTTGGACAGAGGAAAAAAATGTCCTCCTTTTTTAGCAGCACAGGGCATGAAAAAAAGCATGTAACTAATATTGCTCCTGATTCTCACCAATGACTGATACCACATAGGTATTGGATAGTTGATTTTAGGAAAAGTCAACAATTTCAAATGAATGTTCCTTTTATAAATGAGTTAATGCCGATTCTTAATACTTCAATAGATTTAATGGACCAATTCAGAAATTCAACTCTTGTACTGGTATATTTCGAAGTGGAGTCTCCTTGACACATTATGTAACCCCACCTCTAAATTGATTCATGGGAGTAAATAGTGAACTTCAAAATATACAAATGTACTAAGTGCAATTTGTCAAAGTAGTGTTAGACTTGTCTGATCTATAGAGTAGATGAATTTAACCGAACAAAATTTCAAGATGGTTCTTGGTGTAAAAGAAAATCTTAAAAACAAAAAATAAGGTTTCGACTGCATGCCAAAATTATCTAAGATAGGAATTAAGTAAAAATATCATTCAATAACTAAATTTGTTCAGTAACACTGTGAACAAAGATATTTTGATTATGCCTAGATCAACACTCACATGCCTATTTCTGTGAAATTCTTTAAGCTAAACACATTTGATTTTCCCATATTAGCCTCTAGTGATACTAACCTGGTTTTAAATTTCCTATAGTAGACTGTTTTCTCAGGAATTCTAAGCATAAATCTTTCCCTAGTCCAAATGATCGCATGTTGGATGAAAAGGTCCTGAAATAAAATTATTACTGTGCATTTTGTGCAATGAAAAAAATGCAGAAGCCTAGTGTGAACCTTCAAATCTATGTTTAAAAGGACTGGCTCATGTAGGTTAAGCAATATTTTTGAGATCCCAACCTTGTTGATTATGACTACTAAGAGTACCTGTTATATTTTTATTTTAAGTTGAAGAACTTCCTGATCACAAGACTTGCGTTCTTTTTGAACTGTATATATGTAATAACATACATAGTCATCTTTAAATCAATTCCATTTCCAGCTGTGATCTCAGGAAATAATCAAGACTACCTTCTGGAGGCTATGTTGAACAAATTATTTCCAGACTATCACAAATAACTGTTGATTTAACGAAGAGACAAAGCCATTCTAATTAAATGTGTTTATCCACAGAAATACAATATTAAACACTGCTTTCTTTTAATAACAAATATCCTCTGTTTGACAGGTAGTAATATTCAGCCTTATTTTCACATTCAGTGATGACCTAAATCAATCTTCACATGCGATGGCTTTGTTCTTACATAAAATTGAGAATGGAAATGGGGAATGTATCAAAAAGACAACAGTATGACCAAAGAGCAAAACACAGCAGAAGGCCACAATGGGTCTTCAATACAGCGAGAAAATCCCACACCAGGATATGTGCTCCAACTGGCCCCTTAACAAAAATGTGTACTAGTTCAATGAAATGGACTTCATCCTAAACATGACTATATAGTTTGAACTTTGTTTACAAAATATATATATTTACAAGTTTGTAATTGCTCAGGGCTTTAAATATTTGAAAATCATTGCCTCAGAAGTAATTAGGTGTAAAGTGTACCCTGTATCCTACATGTACAGTACGTGGCAGAAACCGTTTATAGAATAATTTACGGACAATAACAAGATGGCATAAGAAAGTGTTCAAGTGCTGCAAACAATTGTGTTCTGTTTGAGTCAGCATCATTTATTGGTTGTTGTTATATTGTCATCTTTTTTAAAAAAATCAGAGAACAAAATAAAAACAACTTTTATCCCATAATTTAATTCTCAACAGCAAAGTGTCATGAAAGCCAAATCATAAGTTGTTAATAAATAAAGATAATTAGCTACATAAATTGCCGAAGAATTCAAAAATTACATTTCAAGGGATGTCATGTGTGGAAAATAAACTGGTTGAACTCCATGAAGCTATATAATGAAGTAAAATTATCACCTGAATTCAACATTTCACGGAAGTAAACATTGATTTTAATACAAAAAAGATTTAATAAAATTAACATTTGGATTGATTAGTTATAGGAAAATTATTCATCACATGGACTGTTTATGTTGTTAATATTTATTACAAGTACAATTATATTTTTTCTCTTTATATATCATCCAAATACAGATGAAAATACAGCATTTGAGCATCTGACTTTGACATTGCACAGACTTTAATTATCAATTCAGACAATAAATTGACTGTAAAAATAAGTATTTCCCCTGGTTCTGACAGATATGAATACACAGAAATAATGATTTCCTATAAAAATGATTAATTGCTGTATTCTATTCAAAACGATTTTCTCACTCACGTTCAAATCGTATTTTATTTTTTTCTCAAACTCATGTTTAATGGACTTTTGCGTGATTGGTCTTTGTAAATAAATGATAAAATATCAAGTTTTTTTTTGGAAAATGCAGATTGCCACGAAAAAAAACCATGCCTACATCAATTAAGTGTTGAGTAGGTGGTTTGATGGAGAATATCATAAAAACCAAAATTAAGCTACATCGGACAATGATGAAAGAGACTTAAAATATCAAACGGATTATAGAACCATGGAGTATTCTAATTACAGTGCTTCCTCATTCAAATGACACTTTCTTGACCTGGTATTGATGTGGTGGTAGGATGCTAATGAGCAAGGAATGTGCATATTATAGCATGCTCACATGAAGCTCAATACCAAATTTAAAAAAATCTTATCCATGGTTTCTGAGAAAAATATGATGAAAATTGTTTTGATTGTTCTGTTTGATCAAACAAATACTAAGGAACTGCAAGGATACTATTTACACTTGTACTGCAGTATTTGTAACTGCATAATTTTATTCAAACTACATTTTTTTAAATAAAAACATTTAAAGAATGAATTAACAATTTACATAACATACCCTAACTGTCCAAATGTTATATTTTCTTGAAATAGTCTGTCATCCTTTTGGTCATCTCTTGCATCATTCCTATAATTAGAAACACAGTATTTAGGAGTTTACTGTTTTGTATTTTAAGCTCCAATGACATCAATTGGTACTTTGTTGGTTGCAAATTAAGTTTACTGGAGATGCTGTTAGAGCTTAAAATACAATATTGTTATCTCCATTTTAGTGAAACTGACAGAAACCAACTTCAATTGCTGCATTTAAAATCTATCTTATGTGGTCTGTGCTTGCATGTACATTTTCAGAGCATCAAACCCATTCAAAACAAATTACCATATTTAGCAATGTATAACGTACAGTTGTGTGTATGTTCCGGACCATATGAGTATTTGGACCATACGCGTATGGTCATGACCATATGGGTATACTCATATGGTCTGACCATACGCGTATGGTCCGACTGTACGCGTATGGTCGGACCATATGAGTATAATACTCGTTTGGTTTTTAACGGGCCGGACCATATGAGTATTTGGACCATATAGGTATTTATTTCAAATTACATTATAAACGTTTCAATAATACAAAAACTTTATCTAAAAACACTATGATGGTAACATAACAATTTGTTAATTCAAAAACTACGTAAAAATCAAATATTGATACCATAGTTAGTTTTCATCTCTAGATACGTTCTTACATGTAGGCTTGGGTGACATGTACTTCCACACGGTATCATGGCTTTTTTGCATTCGCAAGTCTTGGTTGTGCACGATCCTTTTCATGTACACCTTTTGTTTGCGAGTGAAAAGCTAGCCTTTTTGCAGCTGCGTACAGTGAAACCGAGGTCTTTGGCCATTTTGATTTCTATGGTGTTTTTAAAAAGTTCTAGATCTCAAATTTCCTAAAAATGACTGCAATACACCATATTCACAAGACATTTTAAATAAACTATGTTACTTTCCAGTGACTTCTTGTGTAACAGTTGATAAAGAAATTTTTAAAATTTAATTTCTAAGTCGACATATTCATAGTGCCATTCACTCGTAATAACAAATCGGTAATGACCATCAGTAATGACCAAAGGTATAAAATGTGTTTATCATAGTTTTGACAATTAAGTAAAATTAACTTTGTGAAACTTCTATTTTTTCTTTAGCTAATCTTTTTATTATAAAATAATTATAAAATTACCTATATGATAGCGTCTTTTTAATGAACGGTCATACCATATGAAGAGTTAAGAAGTATTAAAAGTAAACTGTAACAGAATGTTAATTACCCCGACCATACGCGTACGGTCGGACCATACGCGTATGGTCGGACCATATGAGTATATACCCATATGGTCATGACCATACGCGTATGGTCCAAATACTCATATGGTCCAGAACATGTATAATATGCTCCCCGTATCATCTTCCACAAGTTCTATATACAAATTTCACCATAATTGAAAAGTATAAACAATTTTGATTAAACTAGACCTTTTTGAAAGATACTGTTCATTTTAGATATAAAGTGTTGAATTTTTCATCCAAAAAATTACTGGAGAATATTCCATTTTTTCCACTTAATTATTCAGTTTATAATAGGAAGCAGTTTTTGCAGGTTTCACCATACATATCATTGTACCTTGTTGTCATTGGTCGCCTTGCTCTCTCACACTGAACAGCATCAAAGTAAGCAGCATTCCAGAACCGCAACGACTGCCAGATAGGCTGGTCACATAGGAAACTATACAAGAAATTCTTCTCAATACTCTTACCACAAGGTACTAATGGAAAAATATAAATGGATATTAATAGTAAGTTTATAACTCTTTCAAATATATTTAAATAAAAAGTGAGAAAAAAACATTTTTTAGAAAATAAACAGAGACATATGGGGTACTTGTCAGTGACAGTAATTCTAACCCAACATTGTTACACAAGAAAACCATTTATAAATGTTCATTATATCAATTGTACTGTAACTGGAAATAATAAAATTAACAGGAAATGACCTTTGGTTACAATGTTACTGCATATATGATTCCACTATCTTTCTTTCTTTCTTTTTTCTTTCTTTTTTTCCCCAAAATAAGATAATTTGAAAGAATACATGTGTATCAGAATCCTTTGAAAATATTGAAATTTTACTGGACCAATTTAATATACAATGTATTATTTATAAACAGTTACTCATTATTTTAACTATTTTGTGATACTTACTTTGACAATAAAATGTAAAACACATATTCATTAATGATTTAGCAGGGGAGAAATCTTCAGCCTCGTTACATTCAAATAGCACCACTGCAAAATATTGCACAAGGCGGAAGAATATCTGTTCTGTGACCATCTTACTGTGTACTCTCTGAAACGAAATACATAATATTATAAAAATACAACTATGAAATACTTGATAAAATTATTATGGATGAATAGTTGGTCTGCAACCATCTTTGTGACTATTCTTTCTCGAAACCTCCCAAACTTTACACTAAATGCAATGTGAGATACTTTATAATATGAAAAATCTTTGTTTCTGCTACATGTACCACAATAATGAGGACCATTATTACAATTTCTGCTACATGTACCACAATAATGAGGACCATTATTACAATTTCTGCTACATGTACCACAATAATGAGGACCATTATTACAATTTCTGCTACATGTACCACAATAATGAGGACCATTATTACAATTTCTGCTACATGTACCACAATAATGAGGACCATTATTACAATTTCTGCTACATGTACCACAATAATGAGGACCATTATTACAATTTCTGCTACATGTACCACAATAATGATGACCATTATTACAATTTCTGCTACATGTACCACAATAATGAGGACCATTATTACAATTTCTGAAAAGCTGCGCACAAATAATGCTATATCTACCAAAATTTGAAATGCAATTTTTAATAACTTTTGATATTTTTTGAAACCTATCCTGACCATTTAATAAAACATCAGCAAAAAAGTTTCTGGATTTTTGCTGTTTATTATCCTTCCCTCTAATGAAACATTCATTTTGTTTTTAAATGGTTAATGACTTTCATGTTTTATCAGTAAAATGCAGTCTAATTTCTTATTTTTTTTTTATTCAAAATGACTCAAAATTGATTTCTATTCTATTTATCTCCTAGAATATCCAAATGCATCCCTCCTTAAAGTAATGAAAAGCTGGCTTAATGAAAGAGCATGCTCATTTTGATCTGAGGTTGTCATAGAAATACTCCTATCTATCTTTTGGTTGGTCTATAGTGTATGTTTACCTAGCTTAGTTACATGTCATATAACACAATCTATACCTAATTACCACATTTTATAGCAATATTATCTCCATGCTGGGAAAAACGGTCATCAAGTCCAGTATAATTTAGCCATTTATGGTCATTTAGCATGGTTATATTTCAAACTTTATCTCAGATAAGCAATCAGGAGTTATAAATGCAGCACATAGTGTAAAAGAGAAACCTATTAAAGCACAGCATGAATCTAAAGTGTTCAGCCATGTCATAGGCTAATTCAATTTTTGCTTTCCCTAATTCGCCATGCATTTAAACTGGTTCAGACCCAGGAATGTATACAACATGAAGCAAAAGTTGATTAAATTATCACTTGTGATTTCCCATCAAAGACTGCAGTCACAAATCCATACATTGAAGGTTTTCAAAAGTCATGAAAGGAGCAGCAGATATTTTCATAATACTTTGTTAGTTTTAATTTTATCCACTCTCAATAATCATTTTTTTTTATAAATCCCACCTTTTATGTTAAATTTGAAAATAAAATTCATCTATCTAAAGCCTATGCATATAGTTAAGTGGTAGAATCTATATTAAATAGTTTTCTCTCTTATACTTTTAAAACTGACTATTCTATCAGACCATTTTGTTTTCTTTTAGCCAAATTACTATTAAACAGCCAAATGTAATATTACTATAAGATTTGGATAATCCTGACTCTTACATTCCTAAAAATTTCACTTTCTGTAACTTTTAAATGGCAATTCAGAAGAGTGCTCTCAGAACAACATTACAAAATTTCCTATGGGAATCAAATTTTCCTTTCTACTTCATCTATCCCTTCTCTACATTCATAACTTACAATGAAGCTAGGTCATGAAAGACCAATAGATTTAAGACAATTTTGCTAAATTACTATCTGATTTCTTAAGTAATTGCACATAATGTTGTTACAGTAATCCTTACAAGCCGACATACATAGAACTTTTTTTTGGTGTAGTGAAAATTCATGATTTTTCTAACAGTCACAGTACAGCAAAACAAGTTTTCTGAAAACAGAGTTCTTTTACACTGCCATATTCATGTTTAAACCTTCCTCAGACTATATAAGTATTTGTTTGTTTGTTTTTAGCATAAATCAGGCATGTTTTTCTCTTTTGATTTGTTTTACATTATGTTACTGTCAGGGTCTTATTTTACAGTGTGTATGGGTTATAACCATTGTTGAAGGCCATACAATGCCATAGTTGTATACATTCACTGATTACTCTTTTGTAGACGAAACATGCGTCTTGCGTAAATAAAAATTTAATCCTGGTATCTATGATGAGTTTATCTCATCCATTGGTCTCTGGTCTCTTCATACTTATTGGCAATTGTACCACCTTGCCTTATTTTTATACTGGATGGCTTCAATAAGTTTGCATTTTCCCAAAATTGTGAATCTGGTGTCTTGTACTACTGTCAAAACATTATGTCGTCTTAATAATATAGATCTCGGTCGACTAATGGATTTACCAGTATGTACTTCACAAACTATGGCAAATGTCAAACACTCAGCGACTTGAGAAATGAATCCGAAAATTCCAAATAATTTCTAATCCCTCGGCAATACAAGTTGTCTTTTGACAGAGTGAGAATTCTAAATGTTAATGATATCATTTCTCACAATACAATTTGTAAGCCCTGCAGCAAGCTATTTATAATTCAAGCTCCATTAGATTGGATCTACGAAAAATGTATTTGGTTTGTGCCGATGATCAACTAATGTTTCTGTAACATTGATCAAGTTTTTCCATCTATACATTTCTATATTATCCATATTTTCCATTATTTGTATCATCAATCAAATGCTGCTTATCTGCATGTAAAATATTGCTCCATCAAGCTTAATCCAAATTCTATGAAATAAAGGAGTGAAACTGATGAATAACTTGGCTTTTCCAGAAGACATATGACATATATATACAGAGACTGTGTTTTAATTGACTTTCAAATTAGAGGCATATAAAACATAAACTATTCAATTTATATAGAAAAGTACAGTTTTATAAACATGTTCTTGGATTAATTTGCACTTCTCATAAGTGCAAATTGGAACCACACTTTTTTTTGTCGTAGAATCATCAAATTTGGCAATAATGTACCTCTGGGGATAAATAACACAATACAAAAATAAATTTGATATGGCTCGCCCGGTTCGGCAACTGGAGCGAAAACAGTGACAAAATCCTGTAGGATATTTTTTTCTCCCATAGGATTTTTAAAAATCCTACAGGATTTTGAGAAATCCTATAGGATAAAGTCATAATCCCGTAGGATATTTTAAATATCCTATGGGATATATAAATCCTATCGGATTTATTTATCCTATAGGAAAATTTATCTCCTATGGGATTAAATTAATATCCTATGGGATTTAAAATCCTGTAGGATTTCAAAAAAAGTGTTAAATCCGATAGGATTTTTTTTATCCTATAGGATTATCATGAAAGACTTTTTGACAGAAACTAATGTCCCTTAGGATATTTTTTTCTCCTAAGGGATTTATTTTGTCCTGTGGGATGTTTTTTCTCCCATGGGATATTTTTTTCTCCTACCGGATTTTTTTCTCTCCCTTAGGATTAATTTTGTCCTGTAAGATATTTTGTTTTCCCTTAGGATTAACTTTATCCTATAGGATTATTTTTTCTCCCATAGGATTAAATTTTGTCATCTAAGATGGATTCGTCAGTTTTGTTGGTATCTTACAAACGTTAACAATTGTTGCTACATAGATATTGATCACTACGTAGCTACTACGATATTGAACTCAACCTTTGTATTTAGCCTAGCTGCTACATAGATATTGATACCAGGGATCAGTTCAATATCGTAGCAGCTACGTAGCGACTGTGTAGCTGCTATCAAAATCTAAGTAATAACTAGTCTATAGCTACACGTTCAATAGTCAATATCTACGTAGCACTACGTAGCTGCTACGATATTGAACGCGTCCCAGGGTTGGGTTCAATATCGTAGCAGCTACGTAGCGGCTACGTAGCTGCTATCAATATTTATGAAACAACTAGTCTATAGCTACACATTCAATAGTCAAAATCTACGTAGCACTTCGTAGCTGCTACGATATTGAACTCGACCCATCTACGTAACCGCTACGATATTGAACACGACCTTGGGTTGTGTTCAATATCTTATCGGCTATAAAGGGCTATGTAGATTTATGACTTTTGAACGGGTGGCTAGCCTAGCTGCTACATAGATATTAATAGCAGCTAAGCTAGCTTCTCGTTCAATAGTCATAAATTTACGTCGCACTACGTAGCTGCTCGATATTGAACGCAACCCTGAAAAGGGTCGTTATAGTTTCAATAATTATCGAAACGGATACATGGAAATATTACTTTATAGGATTGTGCAAATCTTGCCTTCGTATATGGTTTTCATGATATTAATTATTAATGAGTCTGTTTAATAAATGTTGTTTGTTTTACGTCCTGTGGCAAATATTACATGTATGTTCATAACGAGAACACAATAGGTAGGCTTTTCATAGCAAATATAAAAGGTCGACTGAGAGAATGGACATGGAACTTGGAATGGTAATGCAAAATGAGGATATATTGAATAAAAAACAGAGCTGCCTCAATTAATTGTGCAAGAGTACCAAATGTGCAGAAGTCTTCCGTGCATGAAATCTATGCTTAAATCGACCATCGTTTTTCAAGTACAGTTTTTAATAATATCAACTGGTTAAATGTATTTTGATGGCTTAAATAAAAGGGAGAGTTCTTTTAGATTGGATTATTTATAGCACTTTAGTTTTTTTGGTATGATACTATATTTCAGATTTCTCTTGATTATGTTTTTGCACTTAGTGCGGGAAATCGTGGGTTCAAATCCCGGCCTGGTCAATCCAAATACGTCAACATTTAAAATTGCTGTTCCTCCGCTATGCAAGTGGAATTAATGATTTAATTACACCTCTCCTCCATTACATGATATATCTGTAAAAAAAGACTGGTATGCTCGAGTGGCTAAATGATGTCCAAATGCGGAGTGTTACCTTGTGAACTAGCACGTTAAAAATCTTTCTCGACACTATCAGTCTAGAACAGGGTTCATATTCAGTATAACATTTGGAACTTGAATTTGTCTCTGGACAGGTCTGGATATAAGGCATATTCAACGTTCATTATATATCTACTAAATCGTTAATAAATAGAGAAGTATTTTCCTTGTACTGATTTTTATTTCATGTACTTGGTTTGATTTCCACGAATTGATATTATAAAAATGGTATGGTTAAACTTTTCACAAAATATGTATGTGCCTTTTGTGATATTTTAAATAGCAGGTAATATGAAATTAGCTCCTTACTTTATTTATACATGGAACGTTTTTGTTTGGCTTGATAAGGTGTATAGGGATCTCTCTATAATAAAAAAAAAACCCAAAAGACTGTAAAAAAAACTTTCAATATCTTGATTGTCTGTGTTGTTGGGTTGTTGTCTCATCAATATTTACTCTTAATCCCTTTTTTCGAACCCAAAGGGTAGACTTGAGCACAGAAATATTGTCCACTCTTGACTTCATCAGCTCGACTTTCGACTTAACCTTGCTGAAAAAGTAAAGCCCCCCCCCCCCCACCCTATTCCTACTAACGTGAAAATTAGTTAACAGACTAAGATGGCCACTACGATGATTTAGCTGTTGTTTTTTAATCGCTGCCTATTGCAGCTATCATTCCCGGTTTTGGACAGAATAAAAAGTAGATGGGGTTCGATTGTGAATGAGACAACTTCAAACTATTGCTTTCCACCAAGGTCCACATGAAGCTGATGAACGCAAATTTATATAAAAAAGAAGATGTGATATGATTGCCAAAGAGACGAATGACATAGAAATTAACAACTATACATGTAGTTCACCTTACGGCTTCCCACAATGAGCAAAGCTTTTGTATCTAATTTTATTTTATATGATTAATGTATTGCCTTGTGTCGTTTCTTTTGTTTACTAGTATATTGAATGTCTCTGGTGGTATGAATCTTACTTCATGAAATTTAAAATTATACCCTTTTTCAATAATAGGCTACCGCAATAAAGATATAAGCTTAATAAAATAATTATTTCAGATTTTCACTCGTTCAGGAAATGTCATACGGGACAAGAATGAGTTTTAATGGCGAAAAATATTTTTTTAAACAAATGTGCATGTGTAAGCTGTTTTGTGATGTTCTATTCTATCAGGAGTTTCAGAAAAGGGGGAATAAAAACAATTATGCCAAAAAACAGTTTAACATGCGAAGCTTTCTTTGGTATTCAATGTTACAAAAATAGTTATTCTTTTGTAGATTTAGAACTTTGAACACAATTAAAAAATGTCTATTGAAATTGGTAGATGGCAAAATAGTTAAAGAGAACATTTTATTTATTATATATACTTTATGTAAAATTAGGTGAAATTGAGGACGAGTTTCATTATAAAGTTGAAACAAAACGAAAAGTGTATTTAACGTTTTTTGTAAATAGCTTCTCAAATATTGAATTGATTTTATCAAAACAAAAAGTATAAGATCAAAAATTAAATTTTCTATCAAGCCCATGATTCTTTATTTCTTATAAAACCAAGTTTAATGGTACAAGGAACGATATTTTTACATATAATAACATACAGATTTTGCGCATGACAAGTTTGCACAAAACGAGCAACAAGAATGAGAGATTGGGGATCAACCTGGAGAACATACGTCTATATTGATATTTCTAATTAATTTACACAAATTTTTCAATACACGAATATTTTTTGAAATAAATAAAGTGCCGAATGCATATCTATACCACATCTTCCTATATCTCACACTCACACCACATCTTCCTATATCTATAACTTGCCTTGTGTATACTTTTTATGTCCCTATTCGTACAGGAAGTCCTGTGTTGTTATTTAGACGTACCGATCCACAATATCTGACACACATTTGCAAAACAGGTCATTTGTAATATAAGCTGGAAAAATTTCATAGTTTTAGAATAAAGCGGAGCATCGCAATTGCGTTAAAAATTAATATTTAATTTCCTACCAAAAGATATTGGTTTTTGTTTTCAATTCTTTCTCAAATTTAGATATAGAGTTGACACTGCAATGTTTTGTATCAGGTTTATTCCACTCAGGAACTATAGAAGGAATAAACGATTCAGGGAAAGCCTGTAAAATGGAACCACAATTCAAAATTTTTGTGTTTACTTTGCCTTTGTTTTATTTTGTTTCTTAGGAAATTGCTATGCAAGCTTCTTTGTTTATTTAAAGAAGCCAATTTTGAGATACAAAGTGAGAAACAAAGCTTTTGCGATTTCATTTCCTTATTTACAACACTAGAGTTTACAGACTATTATTATACCTTGAGAGACATATGAGAGTATGTGGCGTCCGTGGGGTTCTTCAAATTCGATTACAGAAGTAATATAGAAAAACTCCAAGGGGTAAATACTATATTACGTTTAAGAGAATATAAATCATAACTGTCTTCTATGAACGATAACTTTAAAACTGATGTCAATGCTTTTTTTTTAACAATTCATCTTTATTCAACAATTGAAGATGAATACCATTTTATTGTATAATGTAATAAGCAGTGATGTAAGAAATATAATTCACAATGTGCATGGGAGAACTAAATAATTTAGTTAACTTAATCATATGACTCTAAAGCCCGTTCTGTCATTATTAAGAGACGCTAAAGAACTGCACAACTGTGGAAATATAAGATTTTAAGATTTGGAAATAAATGAAATTGGTGTCACAAATGGTATGTCTGCTTGTATTTGATTTTTTTTTATAAATATATATGATGCTCTTATACACAATTAGTAATGGTTGTTTTACTTCGCTTAGTTATAGCATTTAACAAATAACTCTTCGTATTCTTATTTTCGGCATCAAATAAAATTTATAATGGAATATTTTTTAAAAGACAAGGAAAATGAAAAAAAATATATACAACAAAAATAAGCAAAAGGAGATGTGGTATGGCTGTCAATGAAACACCTATCCACAAACGTTGAAATTGAAGTAGCTGTAAGAAATAAATAAGTCATATTTACAGTCTAAAAATGTGTTTAGACGGGGCCTGAACATCAAATTACACATATCTATACTTGTAATGCATTTGTAAACAAATTCGTACCCTAAATATGTTCCTCTCCTAAACATGTCGAGGAAAGTGTTTAACCCTATATGTATTTAACCTGACCACATGTTAAAGATAAACATGTTTGGTACTGCCTCTTATAAATAAGTGAAACATTCTCAGTAAATCACATCAGAACTTAGATCAGACTAAAACCTCACTTAAACTGAATATATTTGTTTTTGTAGAACAGGAGTTTAGTATCCCATAAAACATAAATCATTATATAGAGACCTAGGCAGCAAAGATAGTCATTAGAATCTTTTTGCATTTGCCTATGTTCTATCCTTTTAAAAACCTTGCGGTGAGGCATGGTTTCTGACATCAGAAAAAAAGTGAAGTATAGTCCACTGGACGTTTAGCAACCAAGTATTAAACCTCACCTTTCCGTGAAGTGTTTAGGGAGCTACCATTTGATTTTTATGGTAGGGCTAGGATGAAATTTGAAAAAATTAGGCAGGACAGGAGTTTTGAGTAAAAAAAAAAGGCAGGATGAGACACTTGCAAAAAAAAAAATCAGGACGACAATTTAGGTAAAAAAAAGTCTGGATAAACTAAAAAAAAAAGGCAGGACCGAACAGAGTGAAAAATAAAAAGGCAGGACAGAGATTACAGCTAAAAAAAATGCAGGACAAAATTTTTCATCCTAGCCCCCCCATAAAAATCAAATGGTAACTCCCTTACAATTATTTGTATTTTTAAAATAAAAAAAAAAAAGGATAAACATTTCCAAAAACTGAAAATATTTGAGAAGACGCTACTACCTTAGAAGTAAAAAAAAATTACCAGACAAAATAAACACGGCAGAAACAAACAAACGAAAAAAAACCAAGAGAACAATTTGAAATACCATATACATGTTAAAATCGGTATATACAAGCGGATTATAAACGGGACAGGGTTGAGCGAACATGAATTTCTACTGATTACACTAAAGGTGGCAATCAACCGATTGAAGCACGTGTCGAGAAAATATTAATTTAGATAACTTTCTAATTAAAAATGACATAATTATAAAATTTGATTTTATGATTTTTTACAAAGTCTTTTTCTAGATGCCATATCCGTTGTGATAGTATCTTTCCATCAGGTCATTAGTGTACAATTTTGTTCTTAGTGCACTAAGGAGGTCCTTTGTAGTATTTCTACGAATCCCATGATTTACATGTATGCTGAGGGAAAAGTCGCACATGTTTTTATAAGTAGGACGAAAGTCACAAAAATGTAATCAAAGTGTACACGTTGGGTAAAGTCTGTGAGAAAGGTTTAAATAATTTTATTTAACATCTTCATATTTTTTTCTGCGAAATCATAACTTTGCTAGCCGTTAAGACGGAACGATATTCCATACCGCAGATACCATTTAATGATAGACTTTGTAAATTTTGTAGTTCGAACTGTGTGGAAAACGAAATACATGTTTTAATGGTCTGTCTTTTATATACAGACTTCCGATATGAACTTTTTAAAACATCACGTGAACATATTAACTTTGACAGAATGAACACAGAAAAAAGATGTATTGCTCATATGAACTGTAAATACAAACAAAAGTTTTAGCTCGTACAATAAATAGTTTTTTTATTAGAAGAAAAAAGTTTTTATGAAATTATGATTTACAAACAATATATCTTCAGTATTATTTTTGTCTTTCTTTGTGCATATTTGTTTCTTACATAAAGGTTACTGTGATGTGTTTCAAATAAAATCCCAAGTTTATATACCTTTATTTTCTTTTGCAAAGATAATTTCAATTGACAATTTTATTATAATATCTATCATCAGAATATTAGCATTTTAATAAAGATTTTATTCGTTTATTTTGTTACTTATATCAGAGACATATAATGTCTCTGCTTATATCAAATGTGGATATTATTTTAATTTCATCAAAGATTTACTAAACAAATCCTGGATTTCATTGATAAAGATGTGTGTGTAACTATACAAATCCTTGTTGTAACTAATTCATAATTGTATATATTTTAATTAATTTTATTGTAAATTTAGTGTCTCGTAATTTTATGAAGGCTGGCTATCGATCTTTGTTTTAACTGTAAGACCAATGTGCGACACTATAATGAAATAATCATTATATTCATCTTTTATATTTAATCTCAATTACCAGATTAAAATTTCACACCTAATTGAACATTGCAGATGTACGCTGACCACTATGTGTATATACCAAGAAACTGCTAGGTGTGAAAATAAGATGTGTCAATTGTATGAGGACCTGTACGGGGGTCCTTAATTCTATAATTGTTCAGTCTTTTTCTGTGTTCTTTATATATATAAGCACTTCGTCATTCTCTATTCCTTATCTTTTTCTCTATGTTTCTGTAGTCATTATTTATTTTCCTTTATTCGGCACTTTTAACCCATTATTCACTATTCATCGACCCCATCCTGACCCTCTTTTTTAATGAACCGTTAGCAAATACGTCTCGAAGGTGGCATCATACATCACAGTCCACGACATTATAAACTAGTAAGGCACACATACTGCTGGTGATCAACCTTTGATTTATAAACTAGAATAAATATACTAAAAATTTTTAAAGATAATATATATTTTTTACAATTTCGTTCGTCCGTTTTTTATCGACAAATGGTTCAGTTTTTTTCGCAGTTTTAAGTAACGTTATAATATATATATTTTATAGAATAGCTTAAAAGCAGATACATATCTTTATTTCGTGTCAAACCATTTCTTGGAACTTGTGAAGCTTTTTATGATAAATGGAATATTTTTTTTCCCGATTGACCTATTGATATCCATAATTTGTTTTATAAACCAATTGAAATACCAAACACATGACGAAAAAACAGTCGCCGAAAAAAACATATTCATAGTCAAACTGTTTGTACACACGTGCGTGATTAGTGGTCCATGGTTGAATGATCATGAATTTCAATCGATTACACAGATTGCAATCAATATTGAACGTGGCATGTGTCGATAAAACATTAAATTTTGTAATTCTTAAAGATGTTATTAATATAAAATATTGAATTATTTATTTTGAAATAGTTTACTTCTATAATTCATTCCCTAGTGCCAATTATATCATATCGTCTGGTCCCTTGTACTTGCATCACTTTTTATTAAAATTGTCATAAAAATCTTTCGACAATTTCGATCACACAGATGAAGCTTTAAAAAGTTGAAAAATATTTTCACGAGTCCAACAGTTGACGTGCTTTCTTTATCATGTTTAAGCATGCGAAAATGTATTCTTAAAAAATCTAAGAGACACAGAAAACGTAATACTACTAGTATACGAAATCATTCAATTTTGCATAAAGATGATAACTCTAACTTTAAAAAAAAAAAACGTTCAGAAATATGAAAAGGAAAAGATGGACTTCTTTCTTGACCAAAATACAAAACTAGTAAACGGTGAATGTATATGTACTACTGTAGACTTTGTTATGATGACCTTTAACTTAATAAATATTTATCTTTTATTATTTCAATCAACAGGTATACCTTAATTAAATTTTTTCCGGAATAGTAATTTCTTTTTCTGGAAAAGTAATACCAATTTGCGGAAACGTAAAAACGCCGCTACTTATTTCGGAAAAGTTATGCACGAAAATGCGGAAACGTGAAATTGGACTTTTGGAAAAAAAAAATAACTACTTAAGGACATGTTAGCGCCGACATGAGTTGTAAGAAAAGATTTCCAAAACAACCATATCATTAAGAAGGAATGGTTACATGCTATACTCTCGTACTAGTATTACAGGGTTCTTGTGGCGTTCACCTTAGACACACATCTTTTTAACGATGTTTAACAAGAAAATCCCTATTTAGCGGACAAGCAATTTTTTTTTTCTGTTATTGAATATCGAGAAAGAAAATAAATCCCGAAATTAATTTGGAACTTTGATACTCAATAGTTTCCCATCAAAATATTCACAATTAGTGTTCGTCCAGTGGCATACATAACAATCTTATTTCTATATGCAATCAACAATGAGCAAAACCCTAACCTTGTAGTCATTTATAAAAGACCCGAAATGATAAATGCAAAAACAATTCAAACGAGAAAACTAACGGCCTGATTAATGTACAAAATGTGAAAATTCCTTGATAACCTGAATTTTCTTAATTATTTGCCTACAATATATAAGTCACTGTTTAAGAAAAATAAAAAATAAAATTCTGGGACTATTATATTAACGTTAGTATAATAGTCCAAGAATTAAAGTGTTGATAAAATAAGAGCCTCACATTTGAAAGTTTTAAAACATTTCGAAGATAAAAAAAAAAAGTAAAAAAATATACAAAACAGACTTAGTTTTTCGTTCATTTTGTAACATGAATGAGGCAGTTAGTTTTCTCGACTGAATTGTTTTACATTGTCATTTCGGGGCCTTGTAAAACAGACTATGCGGTATGGACTTTGCTCATTGTTGAAGGCCGTACAGTGACCTATAGTTGTTTATTTTTGTGACAATTTGGTCTCTTGTGAAATGTGGTCTCATTGGCAATCATACCACATCTTTTTTATATATTTAAATCATTTTACAAGACATCAAATTGTTATTTTGTGTTACTGTTGCAGACAATTCTTTTCAAATATTAAAAATTATTTTAATTAAATGGAATTTTGCATTTGCACCCGCTTGAAAAAAATAAAAACATATAAAGAAGCAACATCGAAATTCTCTGTACTTTAAGCGGCATTTTCACATGAGTAAAATATAAGGTCAACGTTTGAAACTTTTTCAGTCTTGTTCCGTCTTGTTCCATAACTTTCAGTCTTGTTCCGTCTTGTTCCGTATTTTTCAGTCTTGTTCCGTAACTTTCTACCCAGTCGTATAAACGAATCGTCGACAAGTGCGTACATTTTTTGGAACAACGTCAAAATCGTTGTTTTATTAGGAACGTCGTGTAACGCTAAGTGGCACCAATACCGTGCGTAACGTCAATATAAATCTGTGATTTTACTATGTCCACAACTTCGATGAACCAAAGCAAGTTAAACATCGACCTGTATCTAAATCAAATTGGTTCTCTTCTTCTTCTTCGTCTTCTTCTTTTGGTATACAATAGTCTATCGACATTCGATGATTACATACTGTTGGCATACGTGGACTAGTCTATTTACAAAACTTTTACCCCAATTTATTCAAAATATATGTTTTTTTCTTATGTTTAATGTATACATGTATATATTTTAAATTGCGCTATAGTTCCGTAACTTTCTACCCAGTCGTATAGACGAATCATCGACAAGTGCGTACATTTTTTTAAATCAATATTTCTGGTATGTTCCAATCTGTCCTTCACTATTGACATCGAGTATATATTACATTTTCCCAAAGTCAACCTTGGAAAAAATATTTAAATAGATTGTAATTTCATCAAATCTTATTTTTTGGGTATTATTTATATTTTTATTTTACACCAGAAATGTTATTTATAAACAAGCGTATGAGTTTAGTTATGACAAGTAAGACAGAGTTGTATATTATACATCTGATAGTTCAAAATGGAAAGTTATAAGTTATCGGCCGTGTACACTGAATATTACCTGCAGAAGTGAAACGATGCATGAACTTGCAAGTCCGACAGGAAATCGCTTGAATACCTGGAAGTGTCACCTCACACCCCTTACAATACCTTTGGAAGTAATACCTTAAGCCATGCTGGTGATCAGATGAGGGAAGATCAGAATTTATTTGAAAAAAGTTTATTACTTTAAAGAATTATGAACAAATTATATTTTGGAAAACAATTTTCACGGAACACTTATTCATGATTTCAACTTTGACTCTTTACTTAATTCCAATATTAACAGTTTAAAAACAACAGACCATGGTAATTGGTAAAAATGCAAAAATTTTCCGTATAAAGTTAGTTAGTCGAATAAAACAACAGTACGATTGACAAGATATCGACACGCAATTACGACTACATCCTTATTCTTTCAAAAAGAGATTCCCAGGCAACCTCAGAATATAAAGTTTCAGGTTTTGTAAATATTAGTAGACCTGTTACTATTCTTGCGGCCTCTAATTGCAAATTTTCTAATTTCCAAGGATCCGTGTTGAAGGCTGTTCTTTGACCTATTCAATTTTTAAATAGAATATGTTTAAACTAAACGCAGCCTTGGCTATAAAAAGCCTGAAATGTTGAAGACTATTCTTTGACCTAATAAATTTTTAATAGTCTTCAAATTTCAACAAAATTCCGCGTAAGGGACCACAACTTGGAAATGGAGATAGGTTTTATAAAAAAATAAAAATCAAAGAGAACACAGAGTGTGTAAAGTTTTAAAATTTTTGATGGATACGAACATTTTTCTCCATTGCCAAATCAACTGTAATATTAGCACTCATACCACTAATTATATTTATATCTATTTTCAGCATAGAATATCTCAGTTTGTTATTGTCGACATTTCTATTACATTTTCTTGATAAAACTGTTTAATACATGTATAAACATTTTAACAAGCTCACCATATTCTAATTTAAGAGTTGGCGCCCATCAAAGCCATGCACACGGAAATATTTATAGGAAGAGAAATAAAACAAAAGCAAAATGATTTGTCCTTTTAATCTCTGAAATTATCAGCAATAATGATTTTTTTTAAAGTTTTAGTTACGAATGATATTCTGGGTGTGTCTAAACACTGGTAAGGAGTCCTTAGTGCACTAACGACTGATAACATGCCACTAAGAACTAGATGGAGAGCTGTTACATGCAATTTCTTTTCATATTACGGTAGAAATTGAAATTTAATGCATAAATTTCAAATTTTATAGAAAAATAATAATAAATTAAGGAGATATTCAACATTATTTAGACACGTGCCTGTATTTCTTTGATATGCCGAAAATCCATGAACCGTTTGACACGTGTCAAATTACATATTAATTGATTACACGGGAATCCTTTTGGTAAAGTTGGATACTAATAATTGAATTGTTGTTGAAATTTTATTAACAAAAAAATCTGAATGAAGAAGTATTTTCTCAAGTGTATATTTCTTGTAAATAATAAATTTGTCACCAGAGAAATATATCTAATGTCGGATTTTTATTTGATGTTCCTATTAATAAGTGACTGAAATACAAATTTTTATAGATATTTAATTCACATATATATATTTTTTTTTAAAGTACGTGTTGAAGTTTGGATAACCGGCAGATGCTTGTTGCGTTTTCATTAAATTCATCTTGTTATTGGGCTGTGATAAGCCCGGTAGTACCGAAAAATTAATCTAATATTTCGTAGCGTTCTTTGTCTCTTGAACCAATTTTATTTTTCAGGTGGTCGGACACATTATCTATAATGTGTTTTGTACCCGTATCTCTATTCTGTTTATTTTTTCTTGCAAGCGTGCTTTAATGTGGTGACAGGCGACGACGGACATGCGTTTGAACAATAGACTGGTTTGGAGCTGGAACACTTTAGTTTGTTTCTTATGGTGCACTGTTCAAAATTTATTTTCATATATGAAGACATTTTAAGAAATGTATAACTGGACAAAACGAAACCAATAAGATAATGCATTTTTACTACATGCAACACACTAAGTTCATATATGACCCGTTTGAGTAATATATTTCGGACCTTCAACAGTGAGTAAAGCGCATAGCACATAGTCATTATTTCATAAATTATTTCGTACGATATGTTAAGCAGACAATTTGTTAAAAACAATACAAATCGGATTTCCTTCTAACATACTTGCCACAGGCATTTGTCTCAGAAAAAAAATTCCTATATACCTTTTCTGAGACAAGTGCCTGTGATACTTGTTCTTCTTTCAGAAAAGTAGATTTAAAGAAATTATAGTTGAAAATATTTCTGTCGGCTTTTTCTTTTTTCGCGTGATATATTTAGGTTTAAATATTCTGATTATATTGCATTACAAAAAATAATTATTTACACATCATGTGGTAAAGGCATATTTGCAAGGCATTCATACGAAGCATTCTCTTTCTCTGTCAGAATTATATCTTTAGCTCTAAATTTACACATACTGAAAAAAAATTCGTGAATACTGTACTAAAAAGTGTGGAACATTTTTAAAACATTTGTCTCTTTTATATATTTGAAAATGAAACTTAATCTGACTTAAAATCGGGAAATGATTTTTTTAACTTCTTTTACTTTTAGAAGAATAATAAAATGTCGAAATATACAAACAAATAAGTACCGTATGAAGCCTTTGTAAACAAATATCAAGATGGTTGAAAACTAGTGGTTTGGATAAACCCCAAGAACGACACATAATTTTCTCTCTCTCAATTCCATCGTATTGTTTTAGTGAAACCATTTGTATATATACACGCATCTTTGTCGAAATTAAAATAAAAACAAAACACTTATCAATATATATATTTATTTTGTCTTCATATCTCTTACATAACAAGCTGACCACACTCTAACTTATTAGTCATTTAGTAGGCGCACATCAAAGTCGTGCACCTGTGGCAAATAACTTTGTCGGGAAAGAAGTAAAACAAAAACAAAATTATTTGTTCTGTAATCATTTTTCACAAGAACAACACATTTAATTATTAATATTAAGCATACATTTTTTTAGATACAATTGTTTATTACCTAAAATAAAAAGATTATGATTGTTTAATGAATTGTTTTGTCATTTGGCACGTATCAAACGGTTCATTGAATTTCGGCATATCAAAGAAAAACGGGCACGTGCCTAAATAATGTTGAATATCTTGTTTATTTATGATTATTTTTCTATAAAATTTGAAATTTATGCATGAAATATCAATCTCTAACATAATATGTAAAAATAATACACACAAAAGCACTCCTTCTAGTCCTTAGTGGCATTGTATAGTCCTTAGTGCACTAAGGAGTCCTTAGCAGTGTTTAGACGTACCGTGATATTCTAGCCTAACGTGTTGATGTGTCTGTTGTCAGAGATGCACATTGACCTAGGTGAACAATACTGTCTTTAGTTACATCTAGTGTTTAGTTCCATAAAATTTCAGTTATTATCAAATTTTGTTGAAGAATTTATTGGTGAAAGTTAATGTAAATGTTCAGTTGCAAATACTACATGCATATTGAGGACACAATAGAAGAAGTATGGTTACTGGCAAATCTATCCAGGCATCTCCACAATAAAAATATCTTCACGGAAAGCAAGCTATACTAAATAAAAAAATAAAAAAACACTTATGTACGATTTTCAAAGTTGTTTAAGTAATTGTAGTGTATTGGATATACCCGTTGGACGCATGTTTCTGTCTTGTCATTACTTTCAATGAAAAGCTGGTGGTATTCTTAGCCCCAACACCATGTGTTGTTTTAAAATTGCTTCTGATTTTATTCACAGTTTTTGTTCAGATGGTGTCACAGTCATGTCTCAGTACCCAACAAGTCGGTTGAGTACAGGAACCCTGATGAGTTCAAAATGATGAGTCCTCTATGCAGAAAGAAAATTCCGCACATAGAGGCGGGCCTCTTTTGGTCACTAAACAATAATGAATAATAGTTCAGAGAAATGGTTGCTACACTAAACACTAAAATGCACTTTTGAACTTAAATTGAAAAAAAGCACATGAGATTACCAAAGGATAAAGGTTTCTGCTTTGAGACAGGCGATGGATGTATACTCATGACTTTCGATATCTCAACCGGCCCCTATTCCTTTAGCAAATGAGGAATAAACAACCACAATGCATTAAACAAGAGAAAACTCGATTTAAAAGAAGCCAGAGTCAAATGTAGAAATAGGTAACAGAAGAAACTACGCAAATGGCAATAATAAACATAAAATAACAAACGGACCAGTAGCAGTAACTCAATGCAAGCTCCATGTTTGAAGTACACTTATCGGTAATTTGTGTCATTGGTAGAAAAATTAACAATTCTTAAACAATAATATCTGGGAATATTTGGTCTGCTCCAATAAAATAATATCCTTACCTACTACAAAAACATATAAAACTATTCTCTGTTCTTTGGTTGAGTTCACAAATAGATTTTTCTCTAAGATATTTCATTCTCCCATAGGATATTTGTTTCTCCTATAGGATATTTATTTCTCCTATAGGATATTTCTTTCTCCCATAGGATTTTTTTCTCTCTTATGAGTTGCTTTGATCTCCCATAGGATTTTTAATCTCCCTTAGGATTTTTAATCTCCCTTAGGATTTTTAATCTCCCTTAGGATTTATTTATTACCCTTAGGATTTATTTATTACCCTTAGGATTCTTTTTTATCCCACAGGATATTTTTTCTGTTATGAAATCCCTTAGGATATTTATTAATCCTATCGGATATTTTTAATCCCATGGGATTATTTTATTAGACTAATATCCTGTAGGATAAAAAATATTCTATAGGAAATGCTTTTATTTTTCCTAAGGGATTTTTTTAATCCTAAGGGCGAAACTATATCCTATAGGATATTTTTATTCTCCTAAGGGATTATAAATCCCTTAGGATTTAAATATCCTGTAGGATATAAAAAATATCCTATGGGATTATGACTTTATCCTATAGGATTTCTCAAAATCCTGTAGGATTTTTAAAAATCCTATGGGAGAAAAAAATATCCTACAGGATTTTGTCTCTATTTTCACTCCAGTTGCCGAACCGGGCGAGCCACACTAATTTTTTTTTTGTATTGTGTTATTTATCCCCAAAGGTACATTATTGCCAAATTTGATGATTCTACGACAAAAAAAAGTGTGGTTCCAATTTGCACTTATGAGAAGTGCAAATTAATCCAAGAACATGTTTATAAGTAATTGCCTTTAACAATGGAGTTGAAGTTTTTATGAGTCAATTCCAAAAATTGTTTTAAAATACTGTAACAAAAGATATTACTACTAATGGAACATTTTTTCTCAGATATATAACTACCTTTAACTATATTCCTTGAAAACGTAAAATTCCCTGCATTCCAGTGATTTTAGTTGATCATATTGTTTTGTTTGTCCTTTCTCCCTTATATTTCACATCTCACTTGTTCTTTGTATTTTTGTAACACCACATTTGGATTTTTTTAATGGGAGATAACTCTTCTTGAATTGTGAGTTCAATTTAAATATCGTGAGTTCAATTTCTGGCAACTAAACTGTAATGAATTATATTCCATAAATTTTGATGTGTCTTAAAATTTTAAGTACAAAATAAGAAATTAAATAAATAAGTCTAATCATAATGTTTGGAGTAATTGGAAAGACACATAAATTATTTGGGAAATATCAAGTTAAATTTTGTACCAAACTTCTTTAAATTAAGTTCAAAATGCCATATTATGTAAATTACCTGTGAATTGACATATCTTGCAAACCACAATCTTCCTGGAGAATACTGAAATATATGCATTTATACATTTAACACTATTATTTTGTTATAAATAAGAATATCCTTTTAAATAATAAATTTATTTTTGTATAAATCATACCATTTACGGTAACAATTTTATCGTACCAGATGTGGATTTCAACAATAATTTAAATGCTTCTTCATACAGTGATGCTGGAGGCATAAACAATAATGAAGTGTAAATTTGATGTAGGCTGATTATATTGATTTATTTTGTGTGGTGAAGCAATTGTACATTGACCAGAGTTGGAAATTAGAAATTTTAATGCCATGTATGGTGGATGTTTCGTCCCCAAGG